>NC_140283.1:17262396-17384896 GCF_964030765.1 Micromesistius poutassou
CCACATAAATCTGCTGTAACCGCCAGAGTTCATTGTGCTCACAATACTGCTCCCATGAAACAACTGACAAATATTTTAAATACCGTTTCAAGGAAACATAATACGTGCATACGTACATATACAATACAGTTAATGTGTCATGTCACATAAAATGATTGCATATATCTGTGTATATATATATCTGTAATATATAGATATATTTATATTATAATATATAATATATCTATATGTTTCTTCAGTAACTGTATTGGACTTGCTTGGTAGAATTATGTCTGCGAGATACTCTTCTTTGCAATTCTTTTGGGGCTGCTAAATATAGCCCAGAACAATGTGTTTGTCTTGAAACCAAATGATGCTTCCAGTTTAGCCTGCATTCACAACCCTATAGGGATGTAATGGTCCCTATTGTCAGGGCAATTGCTGCTTGAATTCCCAGTTCAAGACTAATTTGTCTTCATTGGAAAACGCCTGCAGAAGTGGACACTTGTGTTTTCTCAAGCAGCCCTCCTTCTTTCTTTTCTCTCTCTCTCTCTCTCTCTCTCTCTCTCTCTCTCTCTCATAGGCGTTGTTTTAAGTCCCATCTCATTATAAAGTTGACAGAAGTGATCCCCAATGATGGACAAAACAATCCTCCACCTCCCAACCCAAACTGAGTGTGTGTGTGTGTGTGTGTGTGTGTGTGTGCGTGTGTGTGTGTGTGTGTATGTGGCTGTGTGTTTTTTTGTGTTTGTGTGTGTGTCTGTGTTTTTTGTGTTTGTTTGTGTGTGTGTGTGTGTGTGTGTGTGTGTGTGTGTGTGTGTGTGCGTGTGTGTGTGTGTGTGTGTGTGTGTGTGTACGTGTGTTTTTATGTGTCAAACTGAAAGTTAGAGAGAGGAGAGAGTGACAGAATGAGAATAGCTGTGTCTAGACAGATGGAAGACAAAGAGGAAGTGTTGTAGGGTTTGTTGTGTGTAAAACGTGATATGTGTGTGCATGTGATATGTATGTGTGTCTTGGTATATGTTTGCATTTGTTCAAGTTTACACAATGGATGTGTGTGCCTGTGTCTGTTTGGATACTTGTAATGTGTAATGTGATCTGTATGCTTGTGTGAAGTAGTGTGTGTGTGTGTGTGTGTGTGTGTGTGTGTGTGTGTTGCATGAATGTGCATGCTTGTATGTGTGTGTGTGATCTTTGTGTGTGTGTGTGTGTGTGTGTGTGTGTGTGTGTGTGTTTGCATTTTAATATGTGTGTCCATTTCTGTAAGATATATGTGTATATATGTGTACTGGCGACCACATGTGTGAGTCTGCGTGTGTGTGTGTCTGTGTGTGTGTGTGTGTGTGTGTCTGCGTATGTGTCTGCGTTTACGTGTGTGTCTGCGTGTACGTGTGTCATCATTGCACATGACCCACAGCCGAGGCATCTCAAGTGCGGTTAGCACCAAAGCTATGCTACTCTGGAACAGACCAACTGTGCTGGCTGTCAATTACACAACACCCAACCCTCCCCCCCCCCCTCCGCCCTCCGCCCCCCAATCCTCCCCAATCCCCCCCCCCCCCCCCCCCCCCCCGCCCACGGGCCTGGGATCACCCCGCTACCCACCGCGCCAGCGCTGGAGACAGTGAGTGTCTGTTTGGTTAGCTTGACGGACAGACACTCAGGCCGCAGAAAGAGCTCCGTCGACGGGGTCTCGCACACAGACGCCACACTGCACTTAGCTTCGAGCCGGAGCCTCTCTTTTGTTTCGAGAGACAGCCAGTCAAACCTCCCACTCCTCCGCTGATCCCCGAGTGTCGGCTGACTCCATTGTGCGGCGACGCAGCACTGAAACATCTCTCGTGAAACAATTTAGCACAGGGAGCCTCCACGGAAGTGAAGGACAAAAGGTTAAGGCGCTAGGGTTACGGTATTGTTATTGCTGTGCAGCGTAGGGCTGTGACGTGTTGTAGCATTGTTAGGGTTGTTGATCGGGACGAGAGTCAATTACTCCAGGAATCGCACGACTATAAAAAGAGGTAATGACTGGATGGATCGAGTATAATTTGTCGATCCATCATCTTTTTATTGCCTTTGTGTTTTATTTATCTAAAGGCTTTGTATTTTATTTTTTGACAATCGTATGTTTTGAACAATGTTTGGACCGACAATAACCATAAGTAGACCAAACCAGTTTCCAGAGCACAAACAGAGATTGTCACATCTCTGCCAAAACTCATTTAAATACAGATAGACAATTCTGTTGTCAGGGAAGGGGCCCCACCCCTTTGAAGGCTGCTGATGCTGAGGTATATTCCTCAATCGAAAACAAGCTTTAGATTGATGTGGTTCGTTTAAACTTCAAAATCCATCACCATCTCTTCACCGACATTTGTCCACGGGAGATTATTTAACATTGATCTAATTTATCTGAACATGCCATCCATTGTGAACAATTCATAAATATGGTAATAGAGTTTGGCTGCTGTGACTGTCTCAAGGAACTGACACAGTGTGACCCCCTATTGTTTGTGTGTGTGTGTGTGTGTGTGTGTTTGTGCGTGTGTATGTGTGTGTGTGTGTGTGTGTGACTCTGTATTTGCGTGTGCATGTGTGTGTGTGTGTGTTTGTGTGTGTGTGTGTGTGTGTGTGTGCATGTTTAAGTGTGTGTATGTACATGTTTACGTGTTTGTGTATGTGTGTGTTTGTATGAATAAGCAACTTCTGACTGATCTTAACTGTGTTGATGAGCATATGTGTGTGTGTGTGTGTGTGTGTGTGTGCATGCGTGTGCGTGTGTGTGCGTTTATGATGAGTGTGTGTCGGGTTTGTGTGAATGGTAAGCCGTGGTCAGTGTGTATCGGGTGTATGTGTGTCGGTGTCGACGTGTGTGTGTGTGTTGTAAGTGTTTATTGTGTGAGGGTGTGTATGTGTGTGTGTGTGTGTGTGCGTGTGTGCACATGTGAACTATAACAAACCCCATTTACAATTTTTAATGGAACATGCTCTCGGGAACATTGATTAAACACACACACACACTTTGGTAGATACCAAAATCCAATTTGGACCTGTGCTCTGAGGAGCTGTGAGACACAGCAGGGACACTGGGATCAACGGCCATGTTGTTATTAAAGATATTACACAAGGTAAATCCTGGGCGCAGGTGTTGGCTTGTTTTCATCAACATCAGGGTGTTAAGTATGGGATCTGATAGGCCGACCACAAGGGACAGTCCTCACATCGGCCAATTAGAGCCTCGCAGGCCATCATGCATGACGCATAATTTACAATAGCAATCACAAAGCAGAAAATGATAATGACGTACTGTGACAGTGACAAGAGACGCATCATTATAGAGGAAAAGGCACAGATGCCAACCAGAAACAAGACGCCGTCTCCGCCTCATTACCATCGAGAACCAAGGTATTGTCTTAGAGAGAGAAGACGCCTTGTCAAGACTCGTCAACCGTAGCGATGCCTCTAATAAGGACAAACCGTCTCCAATGGTGGAGGTAAAATCGTTGTCTAGAGCATCGCATGTTATCGTTTCACCAGAAGCCAGTCGTCAGAAAACAGCCATGATAACTTGAAAAAAGGCAAATAGGGAGGCACACAGACAGAGATGCATACAGATAGACAGGCAGACCGACAGACAGACAGGCAGAAAGAATATTAGGCAGTCAGAGGGACAGACGGGTGACATACAGACAGGCAGACGTACAGACAGAGAGACAAGCAGACCCATAGGCAGACAAGCAAGCAGGCAAGCGAGACAAACCAATAGACAGACCAATAATCAGCTGGCCTGCCAGACAGAGAGACAGAGAACAATGGGTACGATCCATCTATTGTGGGCTCCCTCCTCCTCCTCCCCACAGATGTGGTCACCAGCAGCACTAACGTGTCCTATAGCCTATAGGACACTATAGTATACCTGCACACAGAAGACAGAGACCCTGGACTAAAAGAACCAGACCCCCCTACACTCAGCTGCTACCTCCATCCCTGATCCTGGAGTTGGCCCTCAGGATACCCAGCATGCACCTGGACAGAAACCCTGTCATTCGATACCATCTGACACGGGTGTGATTATATATACAGCGTGCAGTCTGACGATATCGCGGTTTAAACAAACAGCACCAAACGGATTATTTACGAAAGAATCGTGTAGGACATGACATGATCGTCAGGAGGTTAATACGCCCATGACATCGGGAGGGAGAACCGAAAACAAACAAAGACGTCCTCCTTCTCTTCTTCCGAGAAGGGTGGGCGTCCGGGAGGTTTGAACCTCGCTTTCAAAAACACGGTCATGCTGCGTTCTGCGCCGTGCTCTACGGGCTGAGATGGTCCTTCTCCGGAAGGTTCATCCAGGAGCTGTCTGATCCCCCTAGCGAGTGAGGGGGGCGGGTGGGAAGGGGGGGGGGGGGGGGGGGGGGTGAAAGGCGACACCCCTTCCATGGAGCAGGAACACCCAAGTGGCCACCCTGTGTTTTATACACCACTGACATAGTTTCCAGTGAAGATCACCGCACCGCGCCAGCAGCAACAATACCGCCGCTGAGCGCTCCTCTTCCCTCTGTTCCCTCGCTCTGTGCTCTCTCTCTTTACGAAAATAAAGAGGAGGAACAGAGGAGCAAAAAAAAAAAAACGGACCATTAATCCCCGAAAGAGGGAAGCCGTTAGGATACAGACGTACGACGTCCACAACCGTCACCGCCGTCGGGAGAGAAGGCTGCTTGTATTTTTCATGCCTTTCAAACTTTTTCTTCTCGCCGTTTTCATCTTTTCACCAGGCCTCATCATTCTCACAGCTTGTTGTCACGCCTTTTATTATGTTCACACATTCTTTGGAAGTCACTTTTCTCTCTATTTTTTCTTCCCAAAGTCTGTTTTGACATTTCCATTGTTGTGTGTCATGCACCTCTCCCTCTCTCTCTCTCCCCCTCTCTCGTTCTCTCTCTCTCTCTCCCTCCCTCCCTTTCTCTCTCTCCCTCCCTCTCTCTGTCGCTCAAGTCTGACCTCGTATTCACAGCTGGTGGCCTTAAGGCCAGGTTGGGATTTTTCACTGAGAGACAAACACGTGTGGAGGAGTTGTTTCACCACCAGAGAGGGAGAGGGAGAGAGCGAGAGCAAGAGAGAGAGAGAGAGAGAGAGAGAGAGAGACATAGGACATTCCTTGCACTGGCTCAGTGGTCAGTGAAGAAAAACAAGAGAGAGAGCGGCGAGCCCATGCATGGATTAGTGGGACGATAGAGATCTCTCACGCTGCAGGTCTGAGAGAGGAGGAGGAGGAGGAGGGGGAGGGGGAGGAGGAGGAGGAGGAGGAGGAGGGGGAGGAGGAGGAGGAGGGGGAGGAGGAGGAGGAGAAGGAGGAGGAGGAGGGAGAGGAGTAGTGGGGTGTAAAGAGAAAAAAAATAAGTATGAAAGAAAGAAAGAAAAATGAAGAAGAAGAGTAAAGAAGGAGAAGGATTTGCACAAGGTGCTTATAGGAGAAAGGCCTGTCCTCCAAACAATGGAACGTATGGCCAGGAGAGTGAGACATCCAGAGAATGGGACTGTGCTAAGACTTCTAGAATACCTCCATAAGAATCACTTTTCTCTGCCTCCTTAACACACAAATGCTCTAACACACACACACACACACACACACACGCACACAAACCAGGCACATACACTTGGCGCGCACACACACACACACACACACACACACACTGTGTGAAGGAGAGAGGGCAGAGAGGTGCAGACAGAACATCTCTGTCACGGCCCGCGGTGGACGGTCTCTGGGTATAGCAGCACACAGGGGAACATGAAGGCACCCTCCATGGAAAGACACCTTTCAGTGCCCTGCATTCCTCAGTGCCGGCGCCACTGCTCCGAGCCGAGTGAGGAAACGTATACGCACTGATCCTGGAGACAGGTTAACACCGGGCTTTAAATCCTGACATGGGGAGGGAGTGAGGGAGCGGGGGGGTGGGGTGGGGCGGGGGGGTGATATTTTTAGCCTGTTTCCAGTCTCTGAAACGTAATTTGCGATACACGTTTAAGCGTTAAGGAGTGGCGATGACCTAATTTTGTGAATGTGTTTTCTGCTGGCGGAACAAAGCTCTTGATGGTGTTTCACAGAGGCTGTGTGACCCCACGCTGAGCACCGCAGTCAGGGGATTCAGCGGCACAGCTTTTAGAAAAAGATAAATAGATTTTGCGTGAAGACACAGGCCCTGTTATCGGGGAGACACACTGCACATGAGCAAACTTTTTCCAAATGGTTCCGGTTGAAAAATACACAAAAAATAAGGAAAAAGGTTAACTGCGAGCCAATCGTTCATGCAGGATACTTTTCCAAAAAAAAAACGGCCTATTGATACATAATTACTACACATGCATCGTTCTGCGAGCCAACAGTGGAGTGGAAATCGTACGCATCACGAGCACTCAAACGTTCCCTCTGACGCCTTAGTCATAGATTCAGTCTCAGCTTGAAGAGGAACCGGGGGAGGTGTTGACGGCAAACCGAGCGCACGTGCCAAAGATGAGAGTACAAAGGCAGAGGAGAAAGCCAATACAGAGACCTGTTCACCTGGAGCCACAACCACCACCACGCAGAAACCACAGGAGACACACAGCGGTGGGATTAGTGTTTCGCAAGAACGGATAGGGAAGGGAAAGGGAGGAACGAGGAATACAGAAGAGAAGGGAGGGAACCCATTAGGGTTTTGATCTTCTTTTTTTTTTTATATAAAGGAAGACGAAAGACAAAAGCTGGGGGATTGGGGCTGGAGAAAGAGCATTAGGAACCTTAATGGCTGTGCAGGTTGTCTCCGCGGCGCTATCTCACAGGCGACAGGAGGGCCCGCCGTGGTGGAAACGCCGCCGCTTGAGCTAAGGGGAGATTCGGTGTCCAGCGCTGAGGGAAGTCTTATCGGAGAGCTCTCCGATGTCAGGGATGAACATGAAAGAGAGAAAGAGAGAGCGAAACCTAACCAGGGAAATGTGACTTTTTTTTTTTTTTTTTGTCTTGGTTCATGTTGAGCAGAACACTTAGAAAAGCGTGAAATAGTCAGAGACGGGGAAGCTCTGCACCAAGCCAGGTTCAGAGTTTCCCAGCCAAGCCGAGGAGGAGAAAAGGGAGAAGGGGAAGAAAAAAAGAGGTAATTTAAATCAAAGCCTTCACCACGTGTTCAACACCCTGCCAGCTATGGAGGCCCCTGTCCCAGAAAGTATCAAATCCCATCGTAGAAATGGGAAACGCGTAACATGTATTCCCTGGTCAAATATTACTAACTTTAAAACGTTGGATGTGTGTTGCAACTTTTAACACATTCATCCTCATATTCATCCTCGACGGTTTACATATGTTTTCCATGGCTACAACATGACACACGCAGTACAACAAAAAAGGAGAGGTTTATGATTCCAATCAGTGCTTGTTATAATCAAGGTTCTCATTTAATTGTATTGAGCTCCCCTTAAAGGACATCTTTCTTCTTCCTTTCAGCGACCTGGTTCCTCTGCTTTTGGGGCGCTTCCCAACCTTCCCCAATCAGAAATCTCATGGAAAGAGAGCTATTTACCCCTGATGAACTCTACCCCAGATATACACCCCTATAGAATGCCAAATGTCTCAGTCAGGTGCCCCTGTAAAATTACCCAGGGATTAAAATCATGCAATACTGATTACAGATACATACAGTAAATCACTAAGGATCAGGTACGGATTAAGGGTTCTTGCTCAAGGAGACTTAAATGTAGGCTGGGGATCTAACCCAGTATACCTTCCACTTTAGACTCGAAAACCCTAGCCATCACTAGATCTGTAACAAATGATTCAACTGAAGTAACTTTTACTCATAAGATTTAACACAAATCTTCAATGTATCGATAATCGAACACACGTCACCAAAGGGCCTTAGATTTACTGCTCATGTAGATACCAGTTTGATTAGCGGATACAAAGGCTGCTCAATGTGCGTGACTAATAGAGGCAGTGTTTTCTCAATTTGGTGAAAGTATGGATGTGGTCCGACACTTCATTCAAGCATTGAGAGAGAAGTGGTTCCTAAGAAGGTTAGAGTGGATGTCCTCATGGTCCCTGAGCTCTGGTCGAGTGGTGGCCTCCCACAGAAGACAAAGGACCCACCAGGGACCTGTTACTGATTGGAGGCGTTGATGGAGACCCAACAAGATCCAATAGCCACTCAATACATTTGGAACGTTGCTCCGCGCTGGCAATCCCATAATGAGTAACGAAAAAACAAGCCTTCTCTCCTCCCATTGGCTCGATGTACTTATTGTGGGATAGCAAGGCGAAGGGCCAATCACCAACTACAAAGGCCGCAGTGTAACATAGCAGTTATAATGGCTCAGTATGCACAGCAGGCCCGATCAAGAAGCCAAAGGAAAAACGAAAAAACACCACATTGTTTTATCAGGACCATAAAATATACCGGTGCCTTGCTTCGTGGGCTTCTGCCCAAACAGAGCCAGCCAATGACAGAGCTCACCCCCTTCACTGTATCCCCAGCCCAGCCGGTAACTGTGTTTGTTTTAGTAATGCATTCCCATCTGTCACTCTGTGACAACCTCTCCCAAATAAAAACAAATTGGGTAAACAGAGTGGATGGGCTCCTTGGGGCTTTTTTGAAGCTCCTGGCTGGTGGTGGTGTTGCTGGTGAGGGGTGCTGGTGTTTGAGCATGGGCAGCAGGCCGGACACTGGAGACTGGGGGAGAGAAGACCGCCATCCCCGCCCCCTCTCCCAGCTGCTTACCTTACCTACCTTCAGCCCCCCCCCCCCCCCCCCCCCCCCCCCCCCCCGACTCACAGCCTCTCTCCTGGCCCCTTGTTTGCTTTGTCCCCATGCCTCTGTTTGAATGCTTCATTTCCTGTGCAAACCTCAAGTTTGCTTCTTTTGTTTGGGAAAGATATCCCTTTTAATTAGGTTCAGCTTGCTTTACGATGTGTCATTGTGTGTTCTATATTGTTCCTACTGGACGGCTGCAAACGATTCTGTGAGCGACGGCGACGGGGTAGTTGAGTCGAAGCCAGGGAGCAATACTTTCCTCGCATCCAAACACATCACTCAGTCCACTCCAGAGACGCCGTCGACAGCACTTCTAAATCAGGCCATCTCAGCAAATTAGCCAGCGCATGCATTGCCCCGTACTGTTTTCCTAGCATTAAGCCAGGCAAACATGCAGCCGCACATATTTAAGCAGAGCAAACACAAAAGGTCAGGTGGTTAAAGACCTAAGTTAACCCCTCAACCACGCAGGGCTATAATTACGGCCATATTGTTTGTCAAATGTATAGTTACTGCATTTACCATTCAGGAAGACCTTTCTTTCTGCGTGCCCAAACCAAATGTGACAGTACCGAATCTTTCTGCTTTTGAATAGCCCGAACGGCCCATTGCAGGGAAAACATGCATTTTCTTGTCTGTTTGCGAAGATTACCTCTTACCTTAAAGATAGTCACTGCAGGTCAGTAGATCAATACCAATGCGCGTCAAGCTATTTACTCAAGAAGGAAGTGCTATTTTGTATTTGTTCTGACATATGTTTTTGAAAATTCATGAAATTCATGAAATATCTGCATACCGCCCACTGATTGTAGATTGTTGACGTGAAGAAGAAATGTACATAGAGACACAGTGTGTTCTGAGATGTCCTGCTGGTGAGTGTAGACTTCCCAGGGTTGGCCTCTCTCTGGGGCATATTTCACTAGACTGTCACACTGTGCAACGTATGCAGAACACCAGCAAGGTTCCCTCAACCAATACCAATAAAGACAGCTCTACGTAATCACACTGAGAGGGAGAGAGAGACAGAGAGATCGGTAGAGTAAGATAGATGAAGACAGAGAAACAGAAAGACTTTTAAGAAAATGGTGGCTTGACAAAAGGACAGCCAAATAAGCACTGTGTTTGACAGCTTACAGGGGTCCTATAACAACCATGATTGGAAGCAGATATGTGGTTGGTTGGAAGTTGGAACCCAGAGGAGAATTCGGCAAAGACGTATAAAAGTGCTCTAGTTCAGAATGAGCCAACGCTACAGGGGTAAATATAAGCCAGATACTGAACCAGATAAAAATGGCTAGAGCTCTGTAATATATTTTAGATATAATATGCTGATGTCTCTTGCCTATGGAATCAGTTGAGATTTCTTTTATTGCCTCAAACCCAATTCATGGATTTTTTATGGGTTTTGCAATCATGGCAAAGAAACCTCCACCACATACATTTATGGAAATGTGCTGAAAAATGCACTCAGCACATTAGAACGGTTCAGACGTGCCGCTGAAAGCGTCTTGGTTTGCTTCGGTCTTTTAAGGAGGGGCGGGGGTGTTTTTACAACACCACCATAAATATTTCATTAGATAAGTCTGAGATAAGCACAGGGAGAGACAGGGAGAGGAGATAAGCGATGGAGAGACAGTTGAACATTCTGCTAAGGCCTGTCATGAGGCAACTCCATGACTCTACTCTGAAACCATCTGACACTTGACGTAGTGTCTGTCAGATGGAGAGGGTGTGTGTGTGTGTGTGTGTGTGTGTGTGTGTGTGTGTGTGTGTATATATGTGTGTGTGTGTTTATGTAAGTGTGTTTATGTGTGTGTGTGTGTGTGTGTGTGTGTGTGTGTGTGTGTGAGTGTGCGTGTATGTGTATATGTGTATATGTGTGTGTGTGTTTGCGATTGTGTGTGTGTATATTTGTATGTGTGTGTACACGCACGTGTACACGTATGTGTGTGTACATGCACGTGCACACATGTATATGTGTGTGTGTGTGTGTGTGTGTGTGTGTGTGCGCGTGTGTGTGTACGGCTGTGACAGAACAGACTATTATTTGTCAGAGTGCTCTTGGTAGATGTTCTCAGTAGATATGGCAGAATAAGACGCAGTTGAAGGCGTTGAATGACTCACTTACTAAAGCGTGACATTTATAAGCTGAGTTTACGGTAACACTTGCAGGAACTCCATGTCTGCGGTGTAGTCTATATGATTTTAAATACAATCTTATGAATAGACACAGCTTATGTATCTTTTCAACATTTTCACACCTTGACATCAGTTGCACGACCCATTCTGAATAGTCTCATAAGTGTTAACTCTGCTCTCTGTGAGGCTCTGATATCAGATAGAGCTGATATGGTTTGTATCCTAGTTTTCAATAGAAAGTAAAACACAAACAGAAGAGGAATATGAATCCCATATGAACCCTGCTTTGGCCCAAACTCCATCGGGGAACATAAGGAATGATTGACAGGTTTCTAGCTCCCCAAACCTGGTCTCACTTTAGATGCATTCACACCGTCAGATCTATGAGATGGTCGTTGGTTCAGAACCCAGGTCAGCAGTAAAGAAAAACCCTATAGTCTCTTGCATGGAGGAGGGAAGTATGTCAGGGGTAATTTAATTAACATTAGTCCCATACATGTTTCATGGTCTCTGCTCCCTAATGTCATGTAAAATAAAGAGACTTTATTTTCTCTTTATTTTACTCTTTCAACCTTTCAAAATACATTTTATCCCCCTTGATGTGAGATACCGCCGATGGCACAGAGTTAATTGAGTTGTTTGGGGCAGAGTTGTCGTTCCTGATGTCATGGGGAAGGTTCTCCCCAGGTCACACCAGGTCAAAGGGTTCTTCAAAGGGCAAAGGGTTTGAAAAGTGATCTGATTTGTGCCCAAGACGTCTGCCTTTGAAAGCCATGTACGGCTTTAATTGCCCTTTGATCAATAGGGGGGGACTTAATCGGATTGGTGTTTCTGTGGGGTGATTACCAAATGATAACAAAGCTGCCATAATGCATTGGGGTTCAGCAAAGCAGACACGAGACACGCAGTGATTCTGCAAACGGCTGCATAATTAAGTGCCAGCCTCTTTGGTTAGGGACAGTGAACATGTATGCTTCATGGTAACAAATTAATTATTCAATTTCTGTAGCTATGACAATGCAAAGAGGGGGGAGAGGGGACATGCTATGGACACGGTATGCTTGATAAGTACTGTGTAAATCGGTGAGTTAGTCGTCAAATAAGCAAGAAAGCAAAGCAAATAAATAAATAATCTAACATTATTGCTGTATTATTGCTGATGATTAAATCAATCTAGAAATCAATTCAAACTAACGTCCTGAAAACGTGTGGACACCATCTAAGCTGTGGGCTTCCTAAAGGCTGCCTCTACTGCCATCAGCCATTCGTTAACCCCAGACCTCCTCATCGATATGTTTACAAGTAGTTGAAACGGAGTCTAAAGCAGCCACTCTGTCAAAACAGCGTTTAAAACTTACAGCGCGTATCTGCAGTGTTTTTCATTCTCATCTCTCTCTCCCTGGGGGTTTGGTGAGGGATGGGGGGGGGGTGTTGTTTAAACCAATAGGCAGAGCGCATCGCTCATGCCGTTCTGCTGCTGGGAGTCCACAGTGCACACACTGAGATGCTGTGAGGCAGTTTGTAGGTGAACTCAACCTAGACTTATTCTGCCTAGCCGATGTAGCAACACCCTCACGTTACATTAATTTATCCTGCAGTGCTTGGAAGATTTCTCTGTTTTTTCTCCATCTCTGGACGTTTGTCACCGTATGCCGATGAGACGCGGCGTGAAGAGTTTCTTCTGCTCAGGAATATCGCTTCTGGATATCGTTTCCACTGCAACTCAACACCGGGTGAGTGGAGAAGGTTTAAACACACCGCTGTAAGAACAGTGTATAGTTTACTGTTTTAACACGCTGCAAGTGCAGCTTTGTTACTGTTCCGTCCGAAGTTAACAGTGTAAAGTTTTGTGTGTGTGCGTGTGTGTGTGTGTGAAGGGTGTTTGTTTGTGGGGGAAAAAACCCGATGGTTTATCCTGCAGTGTTTTTCCCTATTGCATTAGATGACTTTTGACTTAAGCCAACTTAAGTCACACTTTCTCTTTTGCTTAAACTAAGAAACGTGGTGAGGGAGCGTGGGGCGTGCGGCGGGGAGTTCAGGCCCCCCGCGGGGCTCCAGATGCACGGCCTCAGCTGTCGCCTGTCACTGGGGTGACAACTGGCAGTGGCACCCCCTGACTTGTCTGCCCGCTATCCCGTTCCAAGTAGTCGGGATTAATGTATGGACTCAAGCACCCGGACCGTGTTGAGTGAGCGGGGCACTTGTCCCACAACACCGCGCTGACACACATGAGGAATGCCCAGCAGCCACTCTCCGGGTTAGACTGTGATGGATACGGTGTGATGGGAGCTTTAGGGGGTGAATGGTAAACGGACTGTATTTATACAGCGCTTTTCTAACCAGTGGCCACTCAAAGCGCTTTACAATATTGCCTAACATTCACCCATTCACACACTGACGGCGGTGTCAACCATGCAGGGCGACAGCCAGCTCGTCGGGAGCAGTTAGGGTGAGGCGTCTTTTTCAAGGACTCCTCGACGCTCAGCTAGGGGAGCCGGGGATCGAACCAGCGACCTTCCGGGCACCAGCAAATCCACTCTACCTCCTGAGCCACATGCCGCCCAGTTTGCTTACCCTGTCGAGGCGTCCGAATCATCACTGCGGATAGGCCCAGTGAGCCCGCATTTTGACAAAGGGTTAAAGTATTGGGAATAAGTTGCTGCGTTGTTAGTTTAGTTGTTTCATTATTATTTTTTAAAGTGAGGCGTATTTTCCCTTTAGGAGACCGGGAGAAGATAAGCCAACATAAACACACGCCATTCAACCCTGTTTATGTTCTCTCGTCGTGGGGTCTTTAACGTGTGACAGACCCCCTTCATCGGGGAGAGTGGGGTGAAATGGCACAAATGGGCCCGGCTTGCAATCTGTCACTGTGTCCACAGCTGAGGGGGGTGGTGGGGTGGGGACGGGGGTGCATGGGGAGAGAATAACAAACTGGTCTAGGAGCTCAGCCCAAAGACCCCACTTGCAACTATACTTTTGCACAACCTCACTGCAGAGCAATTTCTTACAAAGTCATCAAGGAATAGAAAAAAGTGATACTTATATCCCTCTCTCTGTTTAATTGGCCTATTGCATTCGTATTTTTTTAAGTATCAAGATTTAATTTAATTAGTTCATACGTGCCGTAACGATTTATACTCATTTAGTGTTCATTTAAGTGCATATTACACGAACAAATAAACCAAAATGGGTATTTTGGTATGATAGCCAATGCTGGGAGAAACTTTACAAATCGATGTGCTGCTGTCCCCTAGTGGCGGAAATGCGTCAAGTCACACGAACGGGAACACTACAAATTATATAATGACATGGTAAAGTCATTATAACAACAGCTGAAAACACATGGCATGAAATAGTTGATGCCAGGAAATATCATATATATATATATATATGATTCCCACTATATGGACATCATGTGCAGACCTATTATTGTTATATTTCCGAATTACAGTGCTTTGGTCTGGGTCTGAATTCATGAAGTTATTTTCAGTATGTTGATTAACTAAAGTCTCAGAGATTTTTTTAATAATACACAAGATTTACTTCCCAGCTGTGGAAACCTCAATGTTTAAAAGATGTGGCAGGCAAGACAAACAGTGTGACGGGACTTGGCCTATACTCTGTGTGCATAAATCCTCTATTGTTAATATACAATTATTTATAGACTAATAATTTAGGAGTGGCTATGAGATCTTGTTTGAAACGGCTTTAGCTGTCACGCAGCGCTTGCTCATGTCTTATTACCGTGTTCTCATCTCCAGACTCACATCCCTCTGAGCTAGATGTGTGCGGAAGAATAAAAGGCATATTCAATGAAATGACATGAAGACATCCAACCGGAGCTGTGGAAAGTGTTGAGTCTGCCGTTGACCACCTTGGAGCTTCAGATCTCCAGCTCGTTAAACGGAACCATGTGCAGATGGTTTGTTTGTGGCATTTAGACGTCCATTGTTGTAACTCTGCTCTGGGATTAAGTCCTGGAGCCGTCTGGCAGGGGTCTGCTTATTCTTCTGCGCACCTCAACACCAGCCAGCCAGCCAGCCAGCCAGCCAGCCAGCCAGCCAGCCAGCCAGCCAGTCAGCCAGCCAGCCAGCGAGTGCCTTAGACAGAGAGGCTGGTTTCACAACATTAGCGGCCTTTGTGAGCCTTCAAGTTGCTGGGCTCCTGACACACTGGGAGGCGTGGGTCACACGTGAAGCCAGCCAGACATGCACCGAGGTGTGTGTGTGTGTGTGTGTGTGTGTGTGTGTGTGTGTGTGCGTGCCGTGTGCGTGTGTATACTCGCGCGTGAGCGTGTTTGCTGCATCTAGATGTAAGTGCCATTAATCGGGGAACACAGAAAAAAAACGGAACGTCGTCATTGCCTGTCTTTGCTTATCTGTATTCATGCACATTCATAGCGCACACGCGTCTATATGTGTGTGCATGTCCGCCCCCCCCCCCCCCCCCCCCCCTCCCCACACACACTTGTGTGTATACGTCGTTTACCACTGTTGATTCTAAAAAGGCACTGTGGCACTGAAATGTACACAGAGCCCTGTTTGTGCAGCGAGGCCGGCATGAATCACCCGGAGCGTCTGTGTAAATCGCCAGGCAAAGCCAAACACTCTGTCAGCCTTTTATCCCCCTTCGTCGCGGCAGCTCGGGCACTCGCCAGCAGCCCGGGGGGGTGGTGGGGGGGCTAAAAGCAGCAGCAGCAGCAGCAGCAGCGCCGGACAGCCAGGGCCGTGGCTGCTGTGTGTCAGTAGGAAGGACGTCAAGGGGAGGCCTGTCTTTCACTGGCCTGCGACTGGAAGGGATGGGACACCGCACCGGGAGAGACTTGGTCCGTGGAGGAACAGGGAGAGAGAGAGAGAGAGAGAGAGAGAGAGAGAGAGAGAGAGCCACCGACTTGGAAACAGTTTGTGGTATGCTGGCAACAGGGTGGCTAGAAATGTGGCTGTTCTAAACACCGGTGGTCCTCTGCCTCTCAGGGGGATCATAGAGGGATGTGCTCAACAGAGCCACGGCCGCGGCTGTTAGCCCGAGTCGCGACGAGACGTCCGAGAACCAACCGCCAAGGCCGGCCGGCCGGCGCTGATGTCTGGGGAAGAGGAGGGGTTTCCTGACCTTCGTGTCGTTTTCGTTTCTTTTAACACCGTCCTGTAAAGCCACACCACCACCATGACCGCCGCCACCACCACCACCACCACCGCCACCGCCGCCACCGCCCTGTATGGCTCAGACATGCCTTCAGACGGGCGGGATCCGCCCCACACATTGAATCCACATGCCGGGCACAACCTGAGCAGCAATTAAAGGTAGTTAGCGATGTTGCGCTCGGAGGCACGGGCTGGTTCATTAGGAAGGGTGAGGGGAGATGATAACTGTGGTGATAATGATGATGTTAGTGCAAAACAGGCTTGGCATACACACACACACACACACACACACACACACACACACACACGTCAGGTTTTAATGCCACGCCAGAGCTGGGCTAACCACACGCGGCGTAATTGTGGGGTCCAACCGTAAGACCTCCGCGATGATGAAAGTCGTGCTTTACACACACGCACACACACCTACTCTCGTGCACACACACACACACGCACACACACACACACACACACACACAGATAGACATTCAGACACACACACACACACACACACACACACACACACACACACACACACACACACGGTCATGCCCCTCATCACTCACATGGATTCCCTGAACTGGTGACGGACTGAGTGCGTCATAATCACATATACAGTACAGTACAGTGTGTAGACCGAATACGGGATCATTATCAGAGAATAGCAGATGTTAAAACACAAACATGTATGGGCAGCGGTGACCCCCAGGGGTACGGGCATTTGGAAAATGGATTTGACCCGCCCTGACACGGACCGGGCTGGGCTCAGCAGGCTGACTTTGATTTCCCCACATCTACACACAAACGCTTTTGGAAACATATCCAGATCTATGTACACAATCACATACAGACAGAGAGTGAGAGTGAGAGTGAGAGAGAGAGAGAGAGAGAGAGAGAGAGAGAGAGAGAGAGAGAGAGAGAGAGAGACAGAGACAGGGAGAGAATGAGAAAGAGACGGAGATAGGGAGAGAGAGAAAGTGAGCGAAACAGAGACAGGGAGAGAGCGAGAAAGAGAGACGGAGATAGGGAGAGAGAGAAGGAGAGTGAGAGACAGAAAGGGAGAGAGAGAGACAGAGAGAGGGGAAGAGAGAGACAAAGAGGGAGAGGAAGAAAGACAGAGAGGGGGAGAGACAGAGAGAGAAAGAGACAGAGAGGAAGAGAGCATGAGAGAGTGAGGGAGGGTGAGGGAGACATTATCCTGATAAAGCTATTCAGGAGAGCTGCTCATTTCCCCGGCGCACTGCAGGGGATTCAGCTTTCCAGACCCCTGGCTCAAAGTATGCAGCACCATTAGCCCCCAACTCCCTTTCCTGAGTGTGTGTGTGTGTGTGTGTGTGTGTGTATGTGTATGTGTCTGTGTGTTTCAGTGTGTGTTTGTGTGTGTGTGTGTGTGTGTCTCTCTCTCTCTGTAGACCTGTTGGCATTGTCGACGGGTGTTGAGGCGGCATGGGAGATAGTGGGGAGGGGAGGTGAGAGGGGAGATGCTAGGGAGGGGAGAGGGGGGAGTCAGCTGGGATGGATGACGAGATAAAGGTCACACTGGTTTATAAATGGACTGGGCCGAGCCGTGGATTGCCTAGCGATATTTCCGTGGATTTATTATCTTTCGCCCGGTTTAAGCAGGGGTTGCTACAGTCTGTTGTACGCGGTCCATGGTGTTTAACCTGAAATCCTGTTATACATGGGTGTTTGCACAGTTCGGTATCAGCGCTGTGCACCTCGGCTTGAGTCCTGAGCCAACAGTCAGTAAATCCTCAAACGTTGGGTGTGTAATCGCTGCAACAGATTTTGTTATGTGACTCGTTGGAATAGATCCTCAGACTATTAACAGGAAAGAAAAACACATTACTTGTCTCATAATCGCCTCCTCTAGGGAGTCTCAAGTATAACTTTCGTCCCAGTTGTGGACAGTATTTGTCAAACACTATCCCCTTCCACTGTTGACATATAATAGATTTTTAACCCAGTGTTCTGCCGTGTTATAACTGCTCATTGTACATCCCTTCCTACACACTGATACTTACTGAAACTTGGTCTCAATGCAATAAAGTTTAATTTAACCTAACGCGTTCATGAATGTTCATGAATTTGATTGAAGCTGCTCCAGCACACCTCTTCGGTGAGTGAAACAAATCCTCATGCTCAGCAGAGATCTAACAGCCTTCACGGAAGGGATTTGTTCATCAACTGGGTGGGGCTACGAGGGCTGAGCAGCCTTATCATCGGCTGGATGTGTTGTTCCAGCGGCGGTGGTGGTGGTGGTGGTGGTGGTGTCCCTGGGTTAGTTATAGCAGCCACTTCAGCCTCCCGGTGTAGTGGCTTCTGACCGGCTGCTACTTTTAATTTGTATGTTCCTTATTAAGTCCTGAATAATATCTATTTCATATCATATCATTTGTTTTTACACGTTTTTTTTGTGTTGGGTGTATTCAAGGGAATCAAATTCATGAATTCATTCATAAAAAAATCAATCAAATCAACTCAAGCTCAGGCACCAGAGCAGCATTGTCCCTTCCCCCTTTTCCATTTCCTACGTGCAACAACATTTATCTTTCCTATTAAAGGCCTTGGGCCACATCTGTAATCATAGTCCCTGTCCCGGTGAAGGTGGACGCAGGAACAGGGCCAGGCTGCAGGTGGGTCAATATTGACCCAGAGCCACTGAGTTAGATACAGTCCCTAGCAGCCTAACAATAGCCCCACTGAGTGGACAGAGCGGGGGTTCGTATGGCCGGCACAACCTCTACTACTGCCGTGACGGGGTGCCTGCGAAAGGGCAAATGAAAGAGGCACGCATTTGTTTGCTAGGCTCATATTCTCTTCCTGTGTTGGGGTGGCTTCCAAAAGAATGACGAAACCTTAGAAAAACACAAAGAGGAGAGGCCGACCACATGTGTGCATTGTTTGAGTGGCGCACGTGTGTGTGTGTGTGTGTGTGTGTGTGTGTGTACATTTGTGTGTGTGCATGTGTGTGTGTGTGTGTGTGTGTGAGCGCGCGCGTGTGGTCGGTGTGTGTATGCGTGTGTGTGTGTGTGCACAACTTTGTATTGGTGTGTGTGTGTGTGTGTGTGTGTGTGTGCACGTGTGTCTGTACAGTTCTAGTGAAAAAGTCCACTTCAGCAAAGTTCGACGATGAAAAAAAATGAACGGCATCGAACGTCACTTAATAATGCGGATAAAAAAAGACACCACATCTATAGCGTGACTCTCGAACAAACACACAGACCCACAAACACTTTGTTCCACCGCTCTGGTGACAAGGACCGAGCGACCCCCGTCACGTGCTAACCTTATCCCCAGACATGTTGATTGAAAACACTTAGTTGTCAGTAATGACCCCGGCGCTATGAGCTCCAGGAATAACAGCGAGCCGCTAAGCGGGGCTGGATATACAGGCCCGGCCTGCTAAGAATAACAGGCTCCCAGCGCAGCACATGCCACCTCCTAATCACCCCCCGGCCTGCCCTGATGGACCTCTGCTGCCGGCCTCAGGCCTCTGCAGGGGACGGCTGGCATCTGGGACACACACTTGTGCAACACACACACACACACACACACACACACACACACACACACTTGTGCAACACACAAACACACACACACACACACACACTTGCATGTGCACGTACGCACACGTGTACAGAAACACATGCACACACACATGGACAGGAACCCCCCCTGCACACACACACACACACATACACATACACACACACACACACACACACACACACACGTGCAACACACAAACACACACACACACACTTGCATGTGCACGCACGCACACATGTACAGAAACACACACGCACACACACATGGACAGGAACCCCCCCGCACACACACACACACACACACACACACACACACACACACACACACATTTGTGTGTTCACATACACACAGACACACACACACACACACACACACATGCATGAGCACACACACATATACACACACACATAAGATACGGGCACACAACCGCACACACATATATCATATATACAATACACAAGTGATTCACAAGTGATGTGAAGCACTATATCTCACTTTATCTCTACAAATGCAACAAACTCAACTAAAACTAAACGTCTGAGGTGTTGGAGGCTAGCTTCAAACCAGCTAGCCTTTGTTTGTGTCCTCAGTCCATAGCCAGCTGTTTGGGGGGGGGGGGGGGGGGGGGGGCACGGCAGGGCCATAAGGACCCCCCCGTCCATGGCCACGGTCAACAGTGTCTGGCCCTGCTCAGCCAGCCAGTGTCCAGTCGGACGTCCCAGCCACTCAGCCTTGGCTCTCATAATAATAATGTGGAATAAAGGAGGAGGGGAGGGTGGGAGGGAAGGAGGGGGAGGGAGTGAGGGGAGGGAGGGAGGACCATGACTCCTGGCGTCTTCTCACCCTCGACTACACCACCCCTCTCCATTCTGTCTCGGGGACCCTTAGCCACACAAAGAGGTGAAGGGGTCAACTGCATCAAAAAGTATAATGGACGGGGGGAGGAGGAGAAGAGGTGGTGTGGGTGTGTGTGTGTGTGTGTGGGTGTTGGGGGGGGGGGTCATTTTCAGTTTTTTAACTGCCACCTTAATGACTTAAATTGTGTCCCATTAAGCAGGGACTGGGGTGGATCATCCCCACTCGGCGGAGTCCCAGTTTCCCTGTGTGCGGTGCCAGTGGAGCATGCGTTTCATTAGAGCGCTCCAAAGGGACTGTTCCTCCAGGAATGTTAATCATTAGTGGGACCCTGGCCGGAGCAGCTCCTAACTGTTTCTGAGTATTGTTAGATTCCATGGTTTCCCCTTTTGAAGCCTCCACTGCTCGGCTAAACGCTTCCATGTGTGTAAAACTGCCAGGTTTTATTTTTTGAGTTTTTTTTTTTTTTTTGAACTTGACTACGGCATCTTTGTGTGTTCCTCTCTGCTCTGCTAACAACCCGCTCAGAGCGCTCGTGTCAGTGTCTCGGCGTCGTTCGTTGTTTGGTCTTGATTTGTCCATATGTTTATCTCGAGGCTGACCGAACGCACAGGAAACGAGACCCTTTGTACCTCGGAGAAGACCGACGCGTTGAACTCCAGAGTTTACCCCGAGCGACAGGCCCACATGTGAAACGTTTCTGAAAGTATTCTCAACGACACGTACGCTCTGGTCTAGAGAGGGCCGGGACCACGTTCGCTAAGCAACACTTTGACAGCTTCAATATTTATGAAGAATATGGCTTTTAGAAATGAATGGAAAATCCCCAAATCCCCAAAATACAAGGCAGAAAAAAAGTTAGACCACACATGAAAGCGTCGATTTTGACAGTGTGTAGTGTGAGAAGCAGCCCATTCATGGCTATGCTGTGTGTCTGTTTGTGTGTGTGTGTGTGTGTGTGTGTGTGTGTGTGTGTGTGTGTGTGTGTGTGTGTGTGGATGTGTGTGTGTGTGTGCATGCGTGGGTGCGTGCGTGTGTGTGTGTGTGTGTGTGTGCATGCGTGGGTGCGTGTGTGTGTGTGTGTATGTGTTTGCGCGCGCATGTGTGTGTGCACGCGCGTGTGTGTGTGTGTGTCTGTGTGTCTGTGTGTGCGTGTGTGTCTAGAGTGCCACGGGCCTTTGTTGAGTTATAGTGTCCTCAAATAAAAAAGGGGGCTTCCTCTCTGAAAGTGCCCCAGGGGCTGTGAACCCTCAGCTTCCAATTGTTTCCAATGAGCTCCTGCTTTTACAACTAGGTGAGAGGGAGTCATGCCCGGGCTGAGTTACGGTGAACGGTCTGCTCTGTACCTTGACAGACATCTCAGAAATCACCACAGGGACTACAGTGGAGTGCTGGTGTGTGACATGAAGATCATGAAGAATCTTTCTCCGCTGAAGGAGAGGGATTTTGCTTTTTTCTGTTAGACATTGTTATAGGTTATAATAGGGGTCTACTTGGATGTGAAGCCATGCTATTTCAAACAGTGTATACCTTTGGAGACTGGTGTTTAGTGTATGGATTTATACAATTCTAGTCTAAAATAGTATAGCCTTCAAAGTAGCTTGGAGATCACAGGGAACCTTATTTCCCTAATAGCCACCCATCCTCGCAGTTAACTCAACTCATTGTGTCATTCCCAATGCCTCATCCTTTGAGGAACACATGGTCTTCCCATCGAGGTCAAGTGCCAAGTGGGAATGCCTTTACTGTTTCATTCCAGTAAATTCAATTTGTCAGAAAGTGTCAGAAAGCGTTGGCTATAAGCTCTCTTTGGCGTGTCGGTGTGAAACTGTAAAAAGAGGGGTTACCAGAGGGTGAGGTGGGCTAACAAGGCCTCGGTCTGGCCTGGTTTTGTCAGCACCAATCTCACTAAGTCAATACCAATGCACCCACCGCTCCACCAATTGACCTTTACTTCTTTCTTTGAAAGCGTCCAAAAAGGGGGATTGTTGTTACAGTGGAGCGAACGGCCTTTACTGCCTTTATGGCCGAGGGCTTTTGTTGGCCCTGTGTCCTGCTAATACCCGCTGGCAAGTCATTTGACTCTTTTTTTTTTTTTTTAATGATCAGGTCGCTCACAAACCAATGGGTGCTATTCTCACCAATGACCCCCAATGACAGTAAATGGTTGCATATTGTAGTGCTGGTATGGGAGGTGGATGACTGACCTTACCTCAGCCCTCCCTCTTCTCCAGGGCTAAAGCTATAGGGCTCAGAGCCCAAGCTCACACACAACATAAGCTAATGTTAGCCAACACTTCTCCATCACACTCCTTCTATTAACGGCCCACTCCACCGGAACTTTGTTTTGGCACCAACCTGGTACATTCTGGGCGAAGCCTTACTGCAATAAATCTCTTTCGTAGTTATTGCTTTAAAAATACTTAAATATAATTGTAATATCGTAAACACCACATGATTTAAGGAAAGGCGTGCATATACTTGGATCATCTCGGTCATTCCTAATCTGCAACTAGTGAGCGTTACGTGGTCAAACAAAGTCGTGAACTCCAATCCTCCAAAGGAGAGAAAAACGTTAGCAACCTGAGGGTGATAACTGAAAGATGAAGCTCATTGACCATGAGGTATTGCAGCCTTAAAAAAAAAAACTTGATCGTGGCTTCCCACCCGTCCCGGCGCTGGTTTTTAAAGAGAGAGGGAGAGCGAGTTTGGACTGAGAGAAGAATGCGGTTTTATCGCGGCGACGGCAAACACTCCCTCCTGTCGCTGCGCGGTCAGTCCTGTGTCAGGACACGCCGGGGCGCCGGGGGGGGACCCAGTGGCTCACCCCGCTGTGTGTTTTTATTTATTTACTTCTTCTTTTACAGCGGTCACAAGGTGTAGACCAGGTGTGAGGTGCTGTTCAGGTCGTTGCGGCTCTGACAGGCCAGCGGGCCGTAAAGCCTCGGGGAGCAGAGATTTATGGGTCATCTGGTGCTCCCCGCGGGGGTCAGGGGTCAGGGATATTTCACAACTATCTTAGGCATACCGTGAACTGTGAAACAAGAGAGACGCCTAACAATAGAAGTGGCACGTCGTCAGCGAGGGGACGCTGGCTGTTTTACGCCGGCAGTCCACCGCTGAGCTGCCAGGCCTCTCTGTTGTAGCAACAGTAACCACCTTGTATAGCAGGTCTTTCTCTCCCTCGCCAGAGTGCGTTTCCAGTTGGCTTTGGCGGAGATTGTTATTATCATTATTTATTTTTAATTACGAGACCAGAGTTTGAATCTAACTTGGATGCAGAATTGAGTTTGATACCGGCCTTTCCCAAATTAAAGTATGACAGCTGCATACAAGTACCTCTTAACATGCTTCAGAACATTAAAGACTAAAACACAATTCCCAAATAAGTGCATCATGCAATCAAGGAACTCTCTCACAAGCACCGCTCTGCAGTTATCACAAACACAGGCACACACACACACACACACACACACACACAGAAACAAGTAACTTGTAAAGCCGGTACAATTGTTTAAGGTAGAGAAACTCTGGAATGACAGATACTGAGGCCAGTGAGCAGACCGGAGTGTCCCCATCAGTGAGGTGTCAGACCTTCATTCATTCAGTGGGTGGTTGTTTCCCCGCTAAGTTTCACTAATATACTCATTTGTTCCTGCATTAACCTTGAAAGGTGCCTGTAATGTGCGATTTGCAGGTGCCATTCACGGATGTGGATTGGTCCGTTTAGAACAGAGTGGACCTGTTTATCGTCTTCCCCTTCCAATACACTAACTTTGTCAAAAGTAATAACCATGAGAAAACATGGTTACAACAAAATATTCACCCTGTCATAAAACTTTGACAAGTTTCGTCTGACCTGATACTAGCCGTCAGCAATTAAGTCAATAAGTCAAGTGTATTTATTTTACCTTTCATACAGGTCAAACGTGACCGAGTGCTTTACATCAATCAAACAGATAAAACACAGACAACCATCAAAATGCAAAACAAACATAGCGCTACCAAAAGTCTTTCTAAAAACATGAGTCAAACATTGTCAACTATTGTCAAAGTTAGTTATTTTTGTGTTGACTTGGGTCCCCCCCCCCCCATAGGCAGGATGTTGTGTGGCCCCTCCCCTCTAAGACTTGCTAATGGAGTACAGTGCCCGGTCTTTTGGGCCGACACAAAGGCTTGTGGTGAGTGGGGGCTCCTACTGTGAACAGGCCTCCCCTCTCCCTGGCCTTGGCTGCTACAATGGCTTTGTGGCAGTGAGCTCGCAGACACACACACACACACACACACTAACCCATACACATACATGCAAGAACGCACACACACACACACACACACACACACACACACACGCACACACAGAAAGCATGCACACTTTGACGAACACCTACACACATACATCTTCAGACGTACACACCTTCAGATACACACACTCACACACACACACACACACACATACACACACACACACACACACACACACACACACACACACACACATACATACAGAAACCATGCACACACACACACACACACACACACACACACACACACACACACAAAAACACCTTCAGACACACACACACACACACACACATACACTCGGACGTCATCCCTGCTCACATTTAAAAATTAAACAAGACTGTAAACATGTTGATCTGGACATCCTCGTAAAAACGCAACGCTTTGTCTCCGAGCCTCAGCACATGGGAGCCCTCAGCTGGATCAACACGGCTCTGAAAGACGGGGCGCATGCATGCGTACGGCGGCTCCTAAACGCCACAGTGTCTTCTATAAAGCTGACCCCCGTTGTAAAGAAAGCAACCAGAGGAGAACACAAAAGACCAGCCAAGGTGTGAGTGTCCGGAGTTTGACCCGGAACGGTGGCTTTTGTTTTCACAGACAACAGGAAGAGCCTCACCTTCTGACATTCCTGGCGAGGTGAAGGAGAGGCAGAGGTCAAACGCCCGCCCTCTGGCCTACCCCTGCCCGGGGGTCTGGAGCAGACCGGACTCGTGTACAGACAGAGAGGGGCTGAGTGGACGTGACGCAGGCCGGGACAGTGGGGACCGCAGCGCCGATATATCTCTGGTCTTTTTCATGCCAGTGAATGGTCTCCTTTTGCCAATAAAGCTTTTAGGTTACAGACAGAGACAGAGAGCGTGTCCTAAAGCGCATTGTTGTCGCCGTAACCGTTTTGTTTTTGCGGATTTTAAAATGAATTGGATGGATTGCAGTTCATGCATTTTGATTCCTGCGATTAAAAATTCAGATACAAATACTGCGAGCATTACAGCATTGCTGACCTGACTGTCAACCTCCCCAAGCGGGGCCGACTGCTTTGTATAAAGCTTTTTTTTCAGATGGGATTCATATGGTCACAGACCAGAAGCTTATCTCATTACAAAAGCCTGGTGGACATCCATGGCGACTATAGTCAACAGTCTGGGATTATCAGAGATAGATCCAGGATCTCCCTGGGGCCCGGGGGCTGATTTTCATACCGAACACATGGCACATTTTGGCTTTGGACTACAGCCTTAATTCAGCAAGCACCAATCTGTGGCTGTTTGTGTTGCATGATTTCTCCACACATTCACACATTGGACGAGAAGTGTAACCCAGAAGGCTCAAACCGTTGGTGCTCACCACCAGCTTCCCCACATCTTCACCGCTGTAGCTAGGGAGGTGTGAAGAGTAGGAGGTGATGGAGGGAAGGAAGGAAAGGAAGCAGTGGTGGGCAGAGGGACAGAGGGAGGGAGGCTGTCGTATGAAAGCATGAGAATAACTAGAGGATGACTGTGCGGTAAGAAAACCGGATGCCCCCCCATCCGCTGACTGATTTCTTAAGCGTGGCGGTCTCTCTGGTTCTCTACGTGTGAAGTTTGAGGGGAGGGGTGACCGGAGGGGAGATCAAACCTCACCCTGCCATGACTGGCTGGGCTGGGGTTAAAGAGGGCCAGGCTGGGGTTAAGAGGGCGGGGCCTACGAGGTGAGGGGAAGGGGGGGGAGGCGGAGTCATAGGGGAGTAAAGAGTAGGATGGCCATCTGGTTGGGCTCATCATCAACACACACAAACACACACACACACACACACACACCCACACCAATGGACACACACACACTGAGCTCTGGCACACACACCTCCCAGGTTTTCAACGTCTCAGTGTTGATATGGGCCGGAGCTGTGCTGACAAACCCTGCGAGTGAGGACTGTGAGCTAGTGTCCTGGATTTAGACCTGAGGAAACAGGCAGACTCAGAGAGAGAGAGGCAGGGAGACAGAGAGACAGAGCCAGAGAGAGAGGGAGGAAGATACTGAAGGCATGGATTCACGGGGCTGAAGCAGCATCTAGGACTGGATTTTAGTGGGTGACCAGAAGCTTTTTGTGGAGCGGCTTGCGTTGGGAGGCTTCTCCTGCACTGAGGTAAGAGGCAGCACTGGGCTGTGGGGACACGGCTGCAGCAGACGTAATCTAGTTTGCATTGGAATGTGGAAGCGAGTCTGGAATACTGCAGTGCTAGGAGTCACAGAGTTTGAGTGTACTGTGAAGGAACAAGCCTTTAAAACAGAGGATGGTTCAAGTTAATGCTGACAGTAAATGCATGAAGTTATTTGTTAATGTTGCCATTTTTTTTTTACATATTCAACCTTTAATATTTTTTACCTTTTTTTGTATCTTTATGTTGCAGATTGCGTAATTGTTTTAACACGTTTCTGTATTTTATTTAAAGATCTGAACTCAATGTCAAGGCACTCATGCCATGTTGTTGAGGCAATGTAGATATAAATGGGTCCCAAATGTCTGATATCAATCGTGTGACAGCATCACACATGCAGTAGATGCAGGTGGTCTCTCTCTCTCTCTCTCTCTCTCTCTCTCTCTCTCTCTCTCTCTCTCTCTCTCTCTCTCTCTCTCTCTCTCTCTCTCTCTCTCTCTCTCTCTCTCTCTCTCTCTCTCTCTCTCTCTCTCTTCTATCTCTCTCTCTTTGAGTGGATGTCACTCACTCTCAATTCGCTGTTGTTGAAAATGTCCATTCACTCGCCCAATTGTTGATTCCCAGATCATGATAACAATGTAGGCTCCCATCAAATCAATGATAGCTGGGCCCTTTTCTTCTCATGAACATTTCGAACCAGTGATTCATCCCAAAATGACTCAAGAGAACGACGTATTGATGCTCAAACTAGAAGAGGCCCAGACTTTTTGAACAGGAAGTCTTGTTTTCTCCTTAAGTCTCCTATCCAGCGGGCAGGAGCCAAGTCAAACACATTGGGTGCGTCCAAACTGACACGGAGCACTGTGCTTCTCAGTGGAGTCGGTGTGTGTGTGTGTGTGTGTGACTACATTGAGGAATACAGACCCTAATTCAGACCAGAGGCTGCCCCCCTTCCCCCCACCACCGCCCACCCACCGACCCAATGCGCTCTTAAGCCAGGACTCGGGTGTCCAGATCTAGTAAGCTCAAGTTAACATAGTGTACTCACGAGTGGACTTAGAAAGTGTCCCCCACCGCTGGATTTATTGATCAGTTGGGACCTGGGCATGTGTGTGGAGTCTGCACGGGTCAGGGTTGTGTGCTCGCTATATACATTCTCAGTGTTCACCTGTGTGCCATAAAGAAATCACATTTCTTACCAGACAATATTCTCAAGTGTTGTGAATCATATTAGATAAAATAATGAGGTCCACTGGAATGATTGATGATGAGTGATGAATATTTAACCTTAAGGTGCATGAATAGGTCAGAGTGCCATGAGATGAAAGCCACATAATAGTGATAAAACAAACAAAGTACGGCAAGTGTGTGATAATGAAATCACCTGTAAATATTTTATGCACCTTTCATTCATGCCTTTTAATATGGACCCAACCAATGTAGAGAGCGGCAATAACAATTTATTAATCACACACACACACACACACACACACACACACACACACACACACACACACACACACACACACACACACTGCTTACCACATTCTCCACCCCCCTGTCCTACCACCCCACATCCACCCAGCCCACCCTCAGTACCCTCTGGCCCTGTGGGGGCAGATCACTCAGTTATGCAGGCACAGAGCTCCCAAAGCCATGTTAACAAGCACCTATACAAAAGGAGTGGGGCTGTTAAACATTCAGGACTGCAGGGGTCTAGCCAGTGTGGGAGGAGGGCAGGGGGGTGGGGGGGGGTAGCGGGGGAGAGAGAAGGTGGTGAGTCGGAGGGTGGAAGAAACTAACCTTAAAGAACCATAGGTCCCTTGTTAAGAGCCAACCATGAGACGCCGACGTAGGCGATGACTCGGTGAACGGTCAGTACAAAAGGGGAAAGTCAGCTCCACACTTTTTTTGGTATACAAGAGGTGGAGGCAACCCTTTTATTTTTCAGAGTGGAAATGAGCTGACTGACTGACTGACCTCAGGGCGGGGGAAACAATTAGCCTGTATGCAGATGTATGCTAACGCCTGCCACTTGGACATTCTTCTGAGCTCGGGCTTTGGCTGACGTGACGCATCGCCAGGCTCGGCCCGGGCATGAACACGAGCGACATGTTTGTGCGGCTGACAAAGTGTAAGGGGCCCCTTCCTGTGAGAGCGTCTGGGCTCCTGGTGGAACCTGCCTATAGTTAGCCGACCGCCACATACCCGCCCAACGTGAAACTCAAGCAGCTCTCGAAACAAGGGCACTTTTTTTTCTCCTGGGCAGGTTATTTCGGTCTCATTTGCAAGTCAATAGGGGCTAGGTGGAACCAGAGAGTGTCTTTTCTGCTCCTCGCCCTGCTGCTGAGGCCCTGGAAGACAGGTTATCTTGGTTCCTTTGCGATGCGCCCGTTAGTTTAACACAACAACATCGTCATTAGAGAGAAAGGGGAAAAAAAAAGCGTTAAAGACTTAAACAGGAGATAGAAGCGGTGCTCGTGACGGAACATGCCTTCTAGTGTATTCTCGCACAAAAGCTCCATTGTTTTGCAGACATGGCGGGCGTTATGATGGGGACGCGTTCGCGAGTCAACCAGACTCTATACTTTGTGGCACAAGGCCATTCATTAGTTCTGGACCAGCTGGGGGGGGAGAAAAACAGAAGAATCCACTTCTGCCTACAACCGCTGTAAATCATTCTCGTGTGTCAGGATCTCAAGGTTGGCAGGCTTACGAGTGGATATGCCAGTTGTTAGCATGGCATACGGCAGCTTCCCTTGTCCTTGAGGCGGGCTCAGGGTTGGCGTGTTAAGCATGGTATGTGTAGGCTAAGGCAGTAGCTATGGGCCTGCGGGACAGTTAATCATTCCCTGATTCTCCCAGGACCCCTGGCGTGCATGCCTGTGTCAGTAAGATTCCTCACGGCAGCAAGGGGAACACTGGTTACCACAGGAACATACAGCTGACTGGTGGGTTCATAGTGGGTCTTTGTCTGGTGTACGTGACATCCACAAAGACACAGACATTTTAACAGTTAGTGTCTTCTGGACGGTTGCAGGCCTGTCCATCCACGTCTGTCGGCGCAAACGTGGGCCTTCCCCTGTTTTTTATGTGCGACACAGGGCCGGCACACTCCCACAGAGACGTAGAAATGGATGGCATTCCAATACGGGGACAGCAGAGATGTTTAGAGAGGGGGGCTTCTATCACCACCACCACCACCACCATCTCCACTCTCTTGTTCTTCAAAGACTGCAGTCCGGTGCAGTCCGGGTTTTCTCAGCTGTTTCCCCTGCATCCATAGGGGGTGGAAGCCAACAAGGGGAGTAGGAGACAGGCTGTTGGGCACTGGCTCAAGGCTCCCCATTTGATCTCAGTCAGAGCCCAGTGACCCATGAGAGATGGCCACAACTGGACACACATTCAGCCTGCTCTCCGCACCATGCCTGGCCCGTGCAGCCGGGTCTCTCCGGCGGTGCAGGAAATACATTTAGGATTTCATTAGTGGTTAGGATGGGGACCTGCAGTGATTCATAACTAAGGGCCCCTGGTGGGGGGGACTTTCTGAATTGATTTGCGCCTGAACCCTTGAACTCAGTAGTGCATCGGTGGCTCATACAGCAATGGAAAGGGAAAAGGCTGAATGTGTGTTAACTGTATGGCAAATCTGAGTGGGATTATGATAATGCTGAAAGGGTATCAAGATATCAGCTCTGCCTTGTTCCAAGACCGAAAAGCTCTAATCCTCTTTACTTATCAGATATAGTCTAGTCTAGTGGCTGACTCACAGCCACCTCCATCATACCTAAGCCCTACCCGCTCCTTAATGACATGTATCTGAATTCCATAGAAGTCACTTTGGGCAAAAAACTAATCCATCTTAAAGTCAATCCGCCTTCTTTCTGCCACCAGTGGGTCACTGTGATGTCCATTATCCTCAGCATTTGTGCTAATGTGTGTGGTCAGACCCACATAGATCACAGGACTCTGTGCCAGCCTTTGATCTCTCTGCAGTACCATCCTCCCTGCATTCCCCGGTTGGTCCCCTGCTGAGGATCAGGCGAGCCTGTCCGTTTTCTCTCTCTCCATCCGTCCATCCGTCCAACCATCCCCTACCGCTCTCCCTCTTTCACCTGTTTGCCAGAGCTCCATCCGTCCCAGAGATGAAAGGATGGTCAGACATTAACAGCAGCAGGTTAGAAAACAAACAGTCCAGAAAAAGAGAGAGGGGAGGTGAATAGAGAGAGAGAGAGAAAGAGCTTGAGGACATTCCCCATATGGCAGACATAGCCACAGGGAGGCTGTTTTTGCCCAAGGCCAGCCTGGTGTTTTCACAGACCTCGAGCTCCAATAATCAAGCTATCACCCGAGCCCATGTGCCTGTGAGCCTCTCCTGGGATCCAGCCCTGCCTGGCAGGGAAGTGGGAGAGAGAAAATCAAAATAATATTCTCCTTTGGGGTGCGTGCTGGTGCCTAGTTGAAGTGTGCCAGTGTCTCGTTTCCAGGTGGAAACCAGCGTTGGCAAGGAATGTGCAGTAAACGCATCGTAACCCATGAGTGTTAATTGGTTTTTGTTTCTGCATTCGCTGTAGTTTTCCAATTTATCAGTTTAATTCTTTGTTTAAACGAGCCAGAATGTCACCTCTCGCAGCGTCAGGAATTTCTTAATGACTTCGAAATGGCCCAAAAAGCCGCAAGTGGGAAACAATTAAATTGGTGACATGCTACCATTGTGGAAATGGTAGGGTACGGTTCCCTTGATGAGGGGGCCTTTATATAGGAGATTCTTCAGCAGAGGAGGATTAAGTAAGGCTTGCTCATATGTTGTAATGGCTCCTTTCTGGGAGGCGGTTTTCGGTCCCACATGAAACAAGGCAGTGGTAGCGAGAGCTGGTTGTAAAAAACGTGCATGGGAAAGAAAATAGTAAACGAACAGATTAGGACGCTGACATAAACCGGGTCGACGTCACCGCGACTCGTCATGCTGCGGTCCTATCTCTGTTTCAATCCTTCCTCCATTTGTTCTGCTGTCTTTCTCTCCGGTTCTCCATCCATAGCTCTCATTTTCTCATAAAGTGTGAATCTCATTAAGTCATCACTCTTCTCCTCTTTTTCTCTGTTTTCTTCCTTGGATTGCCTGTACCCCCACCCGTTCATTGTTCATCATTGAGACACTGTAGCATGCATCTAACGACCTCCTTCTCCTCTTCCTCCTTCTTGTTTCCTTCCCATCAGTGAAAGGAGCGTCTGATGAACTCAGAGAGCTCAGCGGTGGCGGCAGGGGTGGCCTACCAGGGTGGAGCCCGCCAGCGAGACCTGATGATGGAGCAGAAAGTCAGCAAGCTGACCTTCGGCTTCCAGCGCAGCTCCACCTCCGACGATGACTCCGGCTGCGCCCTGGAGGAGTACGCCTGGGTGCCGCCCGGACTCAGGCCTGAACAGGTGAGCGTGACCGAGTTATGGAGGATATCAACACCACAGTGTTCAGCCCTGTGTATCAAAAGGAGGCTCAAGGAGTGTTGGAGCGTTGAAGTAGGGGAGAACTTTAAGTCTGCTCAGCTTTCTGAGGGTGTTCCACAGTATTGAGATACCGAAGAGTACACATTGTTCTTGACGTTTTTTGGTCTTTTGTCACGTCATTCGACAGTGTTCACACGCACGTTTGTCTTTTTTTCCCAGAAGCCTCCAGTGATGGGGGTACTGGTGAGCGCTCCCAAAAGAGAAATTAAAAACAGCGCTGACCTGATTCAGTCCCCTGATCTCAGTCTCTGTAGCCCAGTTCCCTGGCCCAGTTTGAGGCTGACGTTCAGCACACTCATGAATAACATCCCGGATACGGCCTCCTCTTAGGTTCATGTGCCGCTTCTCGGAGACACAATAGTAACCGTAGACTTCAGGTCTGTTCTCCCAGGTTTGTTTGTTTGAGACGGACTTGGCAGGCTCTAGCCCGCGAGCCACTTACAGGCAGGATGTGTGTATTTTTTTATTTACAAACTGTGGTGTGGCCCGGGCTGGTTGTCATTATGGGAGATCTGTTAGCAGATGTTTGCGAGTGGATCAGGCCTACTGCTGGTGGTGGTGATCAGCCAGAGGGAGGGGGGGAGAGAGAGAGAGAGAGAGAGAGAGAGAGAGAGAGAGTGGGTAGCAGCCTTTTAATGGGCCTTCCTCGCCTACAAACCCAGGCATGGCTGTGATGTGTGTGTGTGTCCGCAGGGCAGTCAGTTTGATCTGGAACCTTCTCCACACGTTTAATCTATTTTCCTCCCCTCACTCTCTCTTTCCATACACAACCGCCACTTTTTCCTTTTTTTTTTGTTGTAAACATACATGAAAGTAATGATGGGGGTGAAGAGGCATATAAAGTGGGGAGGGGGGGAGGAGGGGAGAGGAGGGGGGGGTGATGGTTGAGGGGGTAAACGGGGGAGGGGTTAGAGGTCGGTGGTGGTCCAATAACAGAGTGCGAACCCTGGGACCAAATACGCGAGCCTTTTGTGTGAGTCTCAACTGTAATGCCTTTACTGCAGTCGTTGCAGAGCTCAATGGCCCTGTGCATTAAAGGTGATCATCATGTGGAGGAGCTGGTGTGATGACGGTCCCCCCCCCCGCCCCGTCCCCCCGTCCATCCCCATCACCCCCGTAGGCAGGCTGGATGAGGGGGTAATAGCAGCATGAAAACGTGCATAATTTATGATGGGGGGGTAAATTCTGAGCCGATTGTCAAGCTAAATTGCTGTTGTCCCTCAACCACCACCAACGCCCACCCCCCCCCCCCCCCCACTAGACAGCACCAGCAGCAGGGGGTCCGCCATGGAACACATCCAACCTCTTTATCTGCCGGGCTGTAATGATCTCCCCCTCAGACCACCCCCCCCCCCCCCCACCCTACCCTACCCTCGTAAAGGATAGCCCCCTCAGTGGCCTGCTCCCCCATCCACCCCCCGACCCTCCAGGGTCAAAGTGCCACTGAGACACTACGGAGACAGCCAGCTTTGTGCTGTCCGTACAGAGAGGTAGTAGTACATAACAAATCCTCCTCCCTCCTGCACAAAGCCTTCTCTGCTTCTCTGGGATGAATTACAACACGCCATTTTGTTTATTCATACTGATTTCATCCTGCTGGTTTTCGAACTTGGATCAAAGGAGAATAACTCATTTGGTTATGACAGTTCCCAGTGAGAGGGTCTGATTAATGGGCGAATAATGTCTGCTTCAAATACAGCCAATGAGCCAACAGTTCATCTAGGGAAGCTCAATCACTCGGATTCCACCGGCACGCTCCAATATACATGATGAATTGACACGGACTAGACCGAGACTCGAAGCAAATGAACCTACTAGTCATCCGAAAAACTTTTCCGAGGTTCATAAAAACAGTTTGGTTTACCCATGAGTGCGCCCCAGGTTAATACATTACTGTCTCGTCGTGTTATGTATTGTTATGATAACCGTGGTCAACTTTACGCACAAAAAAAAAAAAACCTGCCAGAAGGAAAGGGAGCTTTTTGTGAAAGGAGAGTGACTTCCGTTAACGTTTTCGAATGTACTCGACTGTTGTCGGGGACCCTGGACAAATCATCTGCTGTGCCTGTGAGACTCATTTGTCTGGCGGCTAAGCAGTAAAACCATAGGGAAACATATGCATACTATGCATGCATATAATAGCCTACATAGTATCAAGTAGAAAGGAGAGGCCGTATGTGTTTCTTAAAGGAGCACCCACACTGCATCCACTGTGAGCACCATTCATTCCAGAAGAAAAATCTAAGTCTGACAGTGTTGGTGCTACGCTCCATAAACTTAACCAAACTCGTCTTGTGACAGTTATTAGTCAACGCACACGCTGTTGTTCTTTCTCTCCCACGATAGCGTCCATTTCAGAATATGGGAAAGAAAATACAAGAGCCCTTGATAGATTGGGAGAGCGCAATTGTTGATTAGCTTTTGATCGTGAAACCCAATAGTGTCAAAGGGTGTTCGGTGGTATAACCTCTGTATTCCCCTCTGTCTTCTCCAGGTGCAGTTATACTTCTCCTGTCTGCCTGAGGACAAGGTTCCCTACGTCAACAGTCCAGGAGAGAAGTTGAGAATTAAACAGCTTCTCTACCAGCTTCCCCCACACGATAATGAGGTAGGAAACATCCCACGGGTGGTTTATATTGTTTCTGTACGCCTGTGTTCCCATAAAGAAAATATGACTATAGGGGACGTGTTATAAAATATACACCAGTTGATTGCGCATAACAAAAAAAAAAATACAGGATTACCTTGCAGGAGTGATTTTGTGTGTGTGTGTGGGGGGGGGGGGGGGGAGGAGTGTGTGCGTCGGTCGGTCTGTGTGTGTGTGTGACAATCCCCCAATTGTATGTGTATGCATAAAATGCAAGTATCATAAAATGCTATCCAGCAGGCATCTTCAATAAAACATATGGTTACCGGTTACTGCAATGGGTCTGCAAGGCTGAGACTCATTTCCCCAACATCCCCCTTTCCATAGCCCGTTTCACTCATGCAGTCTTTCCCTGAAATGTTCAGGAACATTTCCTGCATGGGGTCATTTGTGACAGGGGAACAGGGATCGATATTCCGGATAACCTTAATCCTAAATGTTGCATTGCCGCCATCTGCTGGGCCAACCCCTTTGCACCATGTATCCCGGCACTGCTTCGCCTTTGTGTAAAAAAAGGTGCAAGATGGAAACTTTCCAGAACGTAGCTGCATAAGTGAATCAAACCGGTGCCTGAAAGGTTATCCCAGTAACCCACCAGGAACGATGTGTGATAGTGGCACGTCTCTTCCCTCTTCCCTCCGCTTTGAGCGCAAAGCGACGAGTACGGCAGCATATCTGCTGTCTGCCGCCATCCAAGAAACCCACACATCGACCCGCATATCGAAGCCACCGGCGCTCATGTGAGCAACTTGGCATCCGCTGAACCATCACACGGAGGGTCGTGCGGGGGGGGGATGGAATTTCTCTGTTTCACAATCATGTCCCTTTGTAGTGCGGTGTGGGCACAATGCGTGTCCTTACTGGAAGATTTTATGATGTTTGCCGGGAGCCCCTGCCAACCAGATTCCTGTCATAGCGCTGGGGTTTTTACGAGGCCGTCTCAGTGGGAGAGAGAGAGGGCTTTGCTGGTTGAAGACTCTTTATGTGATGCCACCACCACCACCACCACCACCACTGTGGCACCACAGGCAGAGCACCACATGGCTCTCGTCTGTGTTTGCCCTTGTCTCCGTGATTCCACTCTAAACACAGCCTCTTGTTTGTGTAAACGCCTGCTTTCCCCCCCCCCCCCCCCCCACCCCCCCCCCCCCCCCCCCCCGCTTCTCGCTCAGGATTTCAGATTTGTTTTTGGGGGGACATCAAAAAAAAGGGGGGGGGGGGGTGGGGGAGCTGTTGTAAAAGACTAGGTTCTCAATGGGAGATTGTGTGTGTGTGTGTGTGTGTGTCTTCATGTGTGCGTGTGTGTGTGTGTGTGTTTCAGGGAGGAGGTTAGGAAGGGCATGTGAGGGTCAAGAATTGCCTTTGTTCAGCATGCTCCGGTATGCTACTCAGCTCCTTCTCATACTTAACTCACTTTATAACCTCTTTTGAGGAGCTGACAGGACAGTCCTGCCGTTGGATTTGCGACGAGACCCCCCTTTTTTCCCCTTAAAACAAAAATCAAGAGTGCACAATGTTAATGAGCTCACAAATCGAAATGTTCATCGCAATACAAATACGGGTGAAGATTCTGAAGATTTTGCGGTGGAAATGTCGAGGGACCACATAAATGTTTGACGTTTGACTGCCTTGTTTCATGAAAATCCCAAAACTCTAATCCCAATACAACAATCGGGGCCAAAGATATCAACTGTATGAAAGAATTTTGCTGGTATCATCATACTGTACAACATTGTGATGCAAACATGCCAACGATAACAAAAACTAAAACAAATACTTCAACGTCACTACCTGTACCGTACTGTACTATTTCTGCCCCACACCAAACCGGCCAAGCCAACGTCTCCTGTCCTTTGCTCCCCAGGTGCGCTACTGTCACTCCCTCAGCGAGGAGGAGAAGAAGGAGCTGCTCATGTTCAGCGGACAGAGGAAGAAGGAGGCGCTGGGGAGAGGAACCCTCAAGCTGCTCCCTCGCAGCCTCCTGCACAGCGTGTGCGAGCATGTACGTTCTGCCCGCCGCCCCGTCACACGCACACACGGTTCACTGGGTGGTTGACAGGACAATACTGTGTTGGGATCCGACAGCAGGATACCTTCTTTAGACACTCGGGCAGCGGTGCATGTTCAGTAAACGGAAGAACATCTAGGACCTTCCAAATGGTCACAAAATATGCAGCCATGGCAATAACATACGAGTTTGAGGGTTTAGGTATTTGGCAAGTATTCAAAGTTGTGTTTCCAACTTAAAGAGATAAAAGGGCCAATTAAAGTATAAGGGACAGCCCCATTCTGTACATATATTCGCCATTACACGCCATTACAAGTCAGTACAATTTGTACTGACTTGTACAAAGCTTGTACTGCCTCCTGAACGAGATTATTCAGCTATATTTTGTCAAAAAAGTCTGATGGAGGTGCCCCCCATTGAACCTATGTCCTCTCTCTGCACCAGGAGGAAAAGTTTCCTTGCGGTCTTCAATGTTTGACAGCTTGTGTGAAATTACTGAATTCAACTGGAAAATGCTTGTGTCCCTGCATGGCCCACATAGAGCAGGCAGCAAAGAAAACACACCAGTCAAAATGTGAATGCTGTTATGAATACCCCCGCGGCCATAATTCATCTTGTCAGCAGTTGTCCTGTACTGTACACTGAAACTGTCCCACACACATGCACACGCACACACACACATACGCACACACACACACACAGAAGGACCTCTGATTTATCCCCCTGTGTCAACAAGGTGTGTAAAGACTGTGTGGCCATATGATCCCAGTTCCTGCAGGCTGCGCAGGCGGTGCCTTGCATTAGCAGAAGGGCATAGCATGAGCCTTAATGTACATATCCATGGTCGTTGTGTAACCAGATGGTGTTACAAACACAAACCCAGGCCTCCTCACGCCATGCCAACATCCATCAAACTCCGTCTCCTTGCGTTGTGACGGCGGCGTTGTTTGTAAATCAATGTGTCGGTAATGAATCACAGCCCTCGACATGTTTGTTTGTATGTTAATGTATATATTTATATTACAGTGCGGCGAGAAGGTGAACGGCGGAGAGATGGCGGTGTCCGTGTCGAGGGCGGGGCCCGGCCCAGCTCCGTGCTGGCACCCGGCCTGCTTCTCCTGCGCCACGTGCAGCGAGCTGCTGGTGGACCTCATCTACTTCTACCAGGACGGCAAGGTCCACTGCGGGAGGCACCACGCCGAGCTGCTCAAGCCCCGCTGCTCTGCCTGCGATGAGGTGAGCGCCAAGGGGGGAGGAGGAGAAGGCTGAGGGACACCGTGGTATAGCTCTGAGCAAAGGACGATTGTAAGAGCTTGTTTCACTTCCTTTTGTGAAAGGAAACCCTATCAACTTATTCATCAACTGTATTTTGGAAGACCCAAATGTGCCTCACAATCTCGCTGAGACGTGAGCATTTTAAAGAAAATACAGGCGATTAATAAACCGATTGGGGTTTGCATCTTGCCCAAGGATGCCCACAGGTACACTAGTGGTACTGGATATTGGACATAAGGTTTGAATGCCGAAACCTTTCAGCTGGGAGTCAGACACCCTAGTACCCAAATGGACCGTCCTGCTGCCCCCAGTAGACCGTCCTGCCTCCCAAGCGCTGAGGAGAGGCTCTTCTTCTTCATCTCACCCGCTGTGCGTTTGTGTCCCTCCTCCAGATCATTTTCGCTGACGAGTGCACCGAGGCGGAGGGGCGCCACTGGCACATGAAGCACTTTGCGTGCTTCGAATGCGAGACGATCCTGGGCGGCCAGCGCTACATCATGAAGGACGGCGGGCCGTACTGCTGCGGGTGCTTCGAGTCGCTCTACGCCGAGTACTGCGAGGCGTGTGGAGAGCACATCGGTAAGGCGGCGCCAATGACGCTCGGTAGGGGGCGGAAATAACCCCTGGGGCGTGGAGAAATGTGCTGTTAAGAGTGAAGTCCAATTTTTAAGGTTTTAAGGTTTGGAAATATTAACCAAACAAATTATTATTTTTAAGTTAGGTTCTCCTGCTGTAGGTTCTCCTACCCCGGTACATATGCTCATGAGCTCATAGATCCGAATTCATAAAAAAAAACCTAATGTTTCAGACAGGTGCCAGATGTGCCCTTCGTGCATTATTTCCCAAAACAAACATACATTTTAACCATTACAAAAACCATTAAAAAAATCGTGAAAAATACAGCCCTAAGGACCCATAAAGACATAACGGTTATGGACGTTTGCCAAAAAACCCTCCTAACAAGCCTTTTAATTATCCCAGGTGTGGATCACGCTCAGATGACATACGACGGGCTCCACTGGCACGCCACCGAGTCCTGCTTCAGCTGCGCCCAGTGCAAGAGCTCCCTGCTGGGCTGCCCCTTCCTGCCGCGCCAGGGCCGGATCTACTGCTCCAAGGCCTGCAGCCTGGGCGAGGACGTCCAGGCCTCCGACTCCTCCGACTCCGCCTTCCAGTCGGCCCGCTCCCGGGAGTCCCGCCGCAGCGTGCGCATGGGCAAGAGCAGCCGCTCGGCCGACCAGTGCCGCCAGTCGCTGCTCTTCTCCCCCTCCGTCGACTACAACAAGTGCCCGGGCCTGAGCGGCGGCGCCGCCGACGACGCCCTGACCAAGCTGGCCCGCGTGAGCCTCTCGGACGAGCCCTTCTGGCGGGGCCGCGGCGAGGACGCCGAGGGCCCCGAGGACCGCGAGGAGGAGTGGGCCGAGCACGAGGACTACATGACCCAGCTGCTGCTCAAGTTCGGCGAGCAGGGGGTCTTCCAGCAGGCGGACCCCGAGGCCCGGCCCGACCCCGACGTGTGGATGAGCGAGGCCGACGTCAAGGCCAAGCAGGGGTCCTCTCAGGCGGGGGGAAGCGGCGGCGGCGGTGGAGGTGTTGGTGGTGTTGGTGGAGGAGGAAGGGGAAGTCAGAGTCTAGCCAGTAAGAAGTACCAGCCGGACATGTACTGGGCCCAGTCCCAGGATGGGCTAGGGGACTCGGCCTATGGGAGCCACCCGGGCCCGGCCAGTAGCCGGAAGATCCAGGAGCTGGACCTGGATCATGGAGCCGGAGGGGGCTACCAGGAGGAGGAGCAGCAGTGGTATGACGACTCCCTGGAGTGTATCACCGATGAGCTGAAGAAGACGGATCAGAGTGTGAGGGACTCCATGGACTCACTGGCTCTCTCTAACATCACCGGTGAGCAGAAGTCACTGTTTTTGAAATAATAACATTGGGATCAACAACAATCGATACCTTTCAAACAAAATCCATACAATGAATTAATTCTCGTCTTCCCTCCCTTCCCTTTCTCTCAGGGGCCTCGGTGGATTGCGACGGCAAGGACGGCCCCTTGGTGTATTCCTTCACAGAGCTGGAGACGGAAGACTGCGACAAGACCAGCAACATGGGGACCCTCAATTCCTCCATGCTCCACAGGAGCAACACCTCCCTGAAGAGCCTCGTGTCCGAGCCGGATGAGGCAGAGGACCACAGCCCGGCGGAGGAAGAAGAAGAAGAAGAAGAGGTGGAGGTCCCTCTACCAGAGGAACGGGCCCAGCTCCCCCACCTGCCCGCCCTCAGGAGAGCGCGCTCCCAGACGAGGCAGCATCAAGTCAAGTTCTCCGACGACGTGGTGGACAACGGCCCCTACGGCAACCTGCCCGTCCGCCAGCCCCCGATGAGCGAACGGACCCGACGGAGGGTGTACAACTTTGACGGGCAGGAGCAGGACGCCGAATCCGGCGGCCGCCACCACCACCACCACCACCACCACAGGAGACGCCGTAGCCGGAAGTCCCGCTCCGACAACGCGCTCAACCTGGTGCCCAAGGAGAGGGCCCTGGTGTACTACAGAGAGGACCACAAAGGCCGTGCCCCCCCCGCACAAAGGGGCAGCCAGGATCTGTACGGCCTGCCCCCCAACGGACGCCCCACTCCCCTGGCCAGGTCGGACTACGGCCTGGCAAAGGGCCCGGCGATGGAGAGGTTCTTGGGCATGTGCGGGGAGGACGACGACTGGTGCTCCACCTGCTCCTCTTCCTCCTCTGATTCCGAGGAAGAGGGCTTCTTCCTGGGTCAACCCATCCCCCAGCCCCGGCCCCTAAGACATTATTACACCGACGACCTGCCCAGCCCGGTGGCCAGCATGCCCTCCCCGCCCTACGGACTAAAACCACGGACTAAATCCAGAAGGAAGGGACACAAGGGCAAGAACTGCATCATTTCATAGACTCGTCGTTGTTAGGAGTTCTTCTAGTGCTTCTCCGTTGAGGGAGTTCTCTGCCACTTTTCACCATCTATCGTTGCCACTGATGAATTTTGCCTAAAACTGCCTGATTACTTGTTTGACTCAGTTACCGCCACGTTAATGTACAGCACTCACATTATTGATCCGTTGTATAAAAAGCAAAAGGTGAACAATCCACGTTACTTTCAAGCACGTTTTTCTTTTGAAGCATTACAAAAACTAGTCATCCGAGTTAAAGTAATTCAGAGCCATGCATATTTATGAGGCATAACTTAGAGGTCAGTCGAGATGGTTATTTAACATTACAGATATGAATGTAAATATTGTAGAGTTCATAAACAAAATGGCTATTTTTTATACCCCTCCCCCCCATGTTTGAAGACCTGTTTTGTAGTCGAAAGGCAAAATGATGAAACAGCTGGCCAAGTGCTATTTTTACATCACAGTGTTCAATCCATAAATAAATATGACCCATGCTCCTAATGTGTTGCTTCTGTAAAGGCTTGTGCATCTTTTCCCCAGAAAACCTTTGTATGTAATATTAGGGCCAGGCTGTGGGGTCTATTTAAGGGTCATTTGTATTGTAAACAAATCAATGTAATCTGTACAAATGTACAAACTGGAATATAAGGCGAAGATTAATAATTGTAATAAAACTATATATATCATGACTTCAACCACGGTTTCCCATCAATCAAATGTCTGAAAGATGAAAGAAAACACTAATAAATGTAATATGGTTCACTTCTTTATTATTGATATCAATAACATCAATTGTTTTAACAAAGTTGAGCTATATCTTAAAATCTGGCCTGTTCAGTCATAATATACAAATTTAAACTAGGCAATGGCAACAATAACCACGGCAGAAAAGCAGGAATACTTCATGTGTATGCTACGTCTTATACTGGCCAGAAGAAGAGTGTGACTTCAACATTCCTTAAATCTAAACAATCGAATAACATACAAATTGGAATATCCATTGGCATAAAAATACAAAAATAAAAGTTTGGTTTGCTTCGACTAATACAAAGGCATTGAACATAATTTCTTTGTGTGCGGCTTATTTTGTACAAAGCTATACAAGTTGAGAAATGAACGCCAACTATCTCTTTCCTTCAACAACCCGAAAAAATCCAAACACTATTTATGAACAACTGTACATAACGATGTGAAATGGTACCAAAGGTCAGTCTGTAGTCCCTCCACACCGACGCCACCGTACTCCTCACCTGACACACACGCGCGCACAACAGTGTGCATGTTTGTCCGAGTACACGGCGGTCCTCAGGCGGGGGCCTGTGGTGGTGGGGGCGACCCCACAGCCCTGCTGCTGCTGGGCTGGTCCAGCTCCCTGATGTAGTGCTTGAGGTCGTCCAGGCAGCGCTGCTTGAGCTCCAGCAGGTTGGCCCTCAGTGGGCCCTGCAGCGGCTCCTCCAGGCTGGGCCTCTTCTCCACCAGCAGCTTCACCACCGTGCCGAACGTCTGGCAGTCCTGCGTGTAGAGCTGTGGGCCGGGCACGCAGAGAAAACACATCACTTACGTAGAACTGATGAAGTAGTCGTAATAATAATACCGTGATAATGCATGAATAAATCCAAATGTATAAACAGTATATATATATATATATATATATATATATATACTCATCTTTCTGTGAATCAAACAACATTAACAGTGCCAGGTCTGATTTAGGCTCACCAGATAACCAGAATATACCACCTGTGACTGTTACACCATATAAACATGTGACTGACAATCTGTAAAAACACACACAAGCCCCTTTTCAGACCCAGATTGTAGAGCACCCTGTGTGAGTGTGAGTGTGATTGTGAGTGTGTGCGCATGTGTTTGTGCGTGTGCGTGTGCGTGTGTGTGCATGTGCGTGTGTGTGTGTGCGTGTGTGTGTGTGAACATGGGAACGATGCGTTCCACAAGCTGTGAACACACCTCTCCAGATGCACGCTCTCCATTCCAAACGCCTCCTCTGTGAACTTAACGAACCCATTCCGGCCACGGAGGGAGGGGGGGGGGGGGGGGGGGGGGGGGGGTTTCCACCAAACAGGTGTTTGAATGCGTATGCGCGTGTGTGTGCGCGCGAGTGCGTGTTTGCGCGTGTGCTTGTGTGCGCAGTGTAAAGGTGTGAGCGTGCGCGTCTGTTTGCGTTAGCGTGTCCGCGCTTGCGGGCCGGTACACGGCGGCGAAAGCGAGGCCGAGGAGGTGTCAGAGTGGTGTGTTTGCCGCTGTGCGCTCGGCGCTCCGGGGTCTCGCTCTCCCTCGCCTTTTTCTCCATTTTTTTACTGCTGGAACAAAGCGACCGTTAACCTCTTTATTATGGGCCCAGGTGCCAGACCACTAAACCTTTATCACCTGCAGGGAGCAACAGGGGGAGGGGCTACGCTGCAGCCCTGCATTTTTGATGCTCGCTAGAGGCTATGGTCAGGCCTGGCTTTCACATCGGCCAATCAGAGAAGGCCTCGGAGAACAAGGCGCCGTCTGCGAGGGTGGGGTGCCGCAGAGGTCATCTGTACCGTGGCCGAGGACGGACTTGAAGCCATTATGCGGCAGGGGGGAGAGAGGGTGTTTGACTCGCAGCCCGAAAGGTTCTGGGTTGCAACCCCCAATGACCACGGCGCACGTCTGAGCGCAAACGCCTAAAGGCCCCCGATGAACCTGACACAAATGAAGTATATCAGCGTAAGTACAAAATCGGTTTGAAGTGCTGTTCAACACTGTGAAGACTATAATATAGCCACGCGAGTCACTATGACACACGAGATGCTAACAATCACTTGGTATGACTGCGTCAATAGCGGTTTGGTTTTGAGTGTATCGGGTTCTTAACCCCTACCTGCTCAATGATGCAGGCATCGGAAAAAAAAAACTATGTTTACAGTAAGTGGCAGTTTACTGTAAATTGCTTGGGATAAACGTGCATGATCATTTATATAATATATAGTAATAGGCTAGTGTCGACCACTGAATAATTGCTTAAAGGAGGAAAGAAATCCTTTTTTGTCAACCAAGAAACAAATTGTAAATATGTCATGTCAAAGCTAACCATATAACTTTATGACCTAAATGACGTAAGCGATAGTATTCCCACAATAAATAACCAGGTGACCCTTCTTTGGTGGGACTACAACACAAGCAAACCTAAATATAATCTACACAAATCCTTGCATGTCATTTATTTCTATATATTAAAGCACCAGCGCTGAATCATTGTGAACTAAACCGACCTAGTCGCACAAAAACCCTCCCAACGTGTCACAAAAGGGAACGAATCATCCACCTAACACCGTCTCAAAAGCAGAAAGAAACACACAAACAAAAGCCCCATGGGGCTCTGGATCCGTCTGACCTTGAGTACTGAGGGACCAGCAGCAGCCAGATGACTGGTCTGCAGCGAGCGGGGGCCAGGCTCACACAGGGAGCTGAGGTTAACCGCGGCCCGGCCTCGTTCCTGTCAGGGGGACGGTAAAGTTGATGACTACATGGGTGGAGGCGGTGCCCTGTGGGCATCGACCTCCGGACCCAGGGCCTAACTCCTCATTACGTGCGGTGGTTTCAAGTCCATTGACGGCCTCTGGGTTTGCTTACGCCGGAAAATAGAGGATGAGGGTATGACAGGGTGTTATATTCAAAGCACAGTCGTTGATACGCTGTGGTTTGTCTCACTGCCGGGAAGACTCAAAGTTTGACTCCCAATTGAAAGGGGATTGTTCAAACCCCAGTTTGTGTAGGTGAGGCATCATCTTGAGCACGACGCCCATCACCTACCAGTTCACTGGTATGTCTCTACCACAAAATAACTGTAAGACACCGTTGATGAAAATCAAGTGGCGAAAAACCAAATCCCGATAATGTTAATTAAATGAACTATAGTGCAAACCGTAATACCGGTCGTACCCGCTGCCACTCTGTCTACAGCTGTGCAGATTCCAGGACTAGACACAGGTAGATGAGACTCTGAATTACAACACAATACAGTCTGCCATGCTCTCCCAAAGAGAGCAATGAGTTGGTCTACATTTCACTGCTCTACCTGCCAATTAAATGTCAGAGTAAGCGAAAGAGCGAGACCCTTGGGAGTCTGAAGCTCTCTTGAATTCCCATCCTAGACCTTCTCTCCCCCTTCCTCCCCCCTAACTCACTTCCCCTCTCTCCTCCGACTCCCTCGCCCACCCCTGATGGCACCTGAGATGAACCAGCTCCAGCATGTTGTTCCGTCTGGCGCACGCACACGCACACGCACACACACACACACACACACACACACACACCCCTATCTGTTCCCTCCCACATCCCTGAATCACCCTGACATTCCGCAGCGCGTCAGTCAGGAGGAGACAGAAGTGCGCCGGTCGAGACAGACAAAGAGACGCATTTATGTATCCAATGTCACGGCTCCTGGGGTGAAATTCAAAACGAAACGGGAATAACCGTGAAACCTGCTAAAGTGAGTGAGGATGCAATACTCGGCCTCCTCTGAACTACTCTGAGGCATCCAGCATTGCTGGTGAAACGTTTGCCTTTGCCTCGAATTTGAATCACATTTCAAATGGAAATTGCAGGATAAAAGCCTGAATTGACGTTGTGATTGATTTGACCGACAAGCAGCCAACCAAAACTGAAGCAAATCATTGAGCCACAAGAAAACAAAGAAAAACACACCCAACATTGGCCTTTACGAAAACCTGCAAAGCCTATCCACACGGGTCAACGAGAACAAAACCAAAACCAAAAGTGACCGGGATCGCCCTGCTGTTTCTCCCCGAGACCGGGAGAAGGCGGGACATGGGAGAAACAAAACAAAAGCAAAGCAACGCACGGCGATCTCACGCTCAGGGGGGGGGGGCGGGGCCGAGAGGGACGTGACCCCGGGAGGACGCAAATAACCCCCCCGACAGTGGCAGATGTTTGGGCTGCGCCGGCTCCTCCAACGTCTGGAGATGCTGCCGAGCGCGTCCATGGCCTCACACATAATGACAGCGTTGCGGCGGTGGCGGCGGCCGAGCGAGCCCGGGGTCGGGCTCGTTCCAGCGACAGCGAGCGCCTCGCGTGGGACCCTATTTCCCGGCATGAGCCCAAGCTACGAGGTGTGTCTTGTGGGGGGAAAAAACGTGTGACTTTCCCAGCTGCGTCGCGTGGGAGTTGGATTGTTTTGGTTGGACCGAGGATGAGTGTGGCACAAGGGAAGTCTGTAACCGAGGGGGTTAATCGAGACTCAAGTACGCGGTGTGTATACCACTGCGCACACGCGAAAAACATAGGCAGACAGACAGACAGGCAAGCAGGCAGGCAGGCAGGCAGGCAGACAGACAGACAGACACACACAGGCACGTAGCGCTGATTATGTTTGCCATCTTTCAAAACAAAATCTCTCTGTAGCCTTTCTCAATCCACCGTTGGCACGGAAATTGATTACATTTTCACCTCACATATGCCCGTAAACCGTTTATTTATTCTTTGAAGCCAGCAGGGGAGAGGGGCCGAACAACGATGTTCACTAGTGTTTGGTGAATACCACTCCCATGTCCGTAAAATGTAAAAGAAGAAAAACAAAAACAGGAAGAATGCATTAGGACCAGGTCGTTCCTCTGTGTGTGTGTGTGTGTGTGTTGAATTTAAACGCCCACTACACGCTAATTAGACTACGTATATTGTAATTTGCCATTGCAGTGGTTGTGTGTGCGCGTGTGCATGTGCAGAGGAAAGGCTGTGGGAAGGCTTCGCCCCATGTGACTGCTGATCCATAGGCTGATCCCGGGGCTGATAGAGGGGGGCCACACACAGGGGCCTGAAGCCCCAGAGATACAGCACAACACTGGGGGTCCGCCAGTGGGCAACCACCCAGATCGGATGTTTGTGGACTTACTAAATAACGTGGGGTACAGACAAGAGACGTGTGTTTGTGAGCTGGGATATAGAGTGGAGCCTGGAGGGGAGGGTCCCGATAAAGATTTTTTACACACACACACACACACACACACACACACACACACACACACACACACACACACACACACACACACACACACACACACACACACACACACACACAGAATGAGTCAAATGAGTGGCTATGCAGGCAGGGGTCCGGCCTAACAAGGGAAGTGGGGTAATGAGTGGACGGCTGGTACACATTAGGGGATATTAAAAGAGCCATTTTAATCACTCAAGCTGCAAACCGGACCTCTCGACGGAGAGCGGGCTAATAGCTAAAATGGATCTGTTTCATTTGCGCTGATTGAAATAATGAATGGACTCTGGAAATCACTACCAGGCACTTAGCCAGGGCTTGGACAGCCACAGCCTCTGCAACAATGTAATCAGCTTGCGTTTGTATTTTGGTGTGCTTCTCTTTCTGCGTACGTTCACTTCCTCCGGCCTGATTCGCCTGGTTCACGTATCGAGTTCCCCTCTGCCGGCCAACCTGAACCATCCTTCTCTCCGCTGGTACGAATCAGGCCTCTCGGTAGAACTCGCCGCTCAGTGTGATTGCAGCCTTCAATACGTATACATTCCCAGACGTATATATCCTGATTTTCACATCGCCCTCCAATAGCCCCCCCGTGGATACAAGGGTTGCTTTGGGTCAATGCTGTGTTTTTGAGGTTGTGTTGAAAAAAGAAGGTTTGAGAATGAAATGCATCCGACAGTGGACATGTGGTACAGGCATCTGTCCATCTCTCACCCTAGCAATAAGCCACTAAACCCCTCTCGACACAAATCAGCCTTCCAGGGATGTGATAGTGTGTGTGTGTGGTTGTGTGTGCGTGCGTGCGTGTGGTTGCTTGCGCACGTGTGTGCGCATGCGTGCACGCATGAGTGCATGCGTGTGTGTGTGTAGCCAAGCCTAGGGGGCAGATGTTACAGTAAGGGCCCACGCCGCCACACCACAACTGTATTCTGGCGGGGGAACGGCAGACTGAGCGTATCGCACGCCGGTGCCAGGAGACGCAGGCCCTCGGTGGGTGGGCCCCTCCCGGGACCCGCGGGGCCCATTCTGCACTGCTTTTAACGGGAAGAGATAAGTGGCAGTGTAGCGGGCCGCGCTGGAGCGGTGGGGGTCGTCACACAGTATAATAGCACCGCCGCGCCGCGAGGGCCATCGCAACCTGTGGTTAATTAAGAGCCTTCTGCCGACTCATCCGCCCTCTCCACGGCAACGATTCCACCGCCCAAATTAGGAGTTTGCATGAGGGAGCAGCCTGCCAACGACGAATGCGTTTCATTGGTTTGTGAAGGGCAGGGGTTGTTGAGGATAAACTCTGCTACTGGCGGATTTAGCGTCACGTCATGTGTTGCTGATTTGTATACCATAACGTCTCAACGGTCGGGTCAGGAAAGTATTTGGAATCATTATACTAACGACTACTTTAGTCTGTAGTACTGACACATTCAATTGAATACAGGAACGTTGTATGGAAGTAATGATAATAATAATAGCAGCAAAACGATTCCTCGCACAGCTCTTAAGAGGTACAGACCGGTAGCACCATGTTCAGGCAACCGTCGAGACGCATAAGTAAAAGGTTGAACATAATGAAACCTGATTATCCCCTTTGTGCTTGAAGAAGCCACTAACTCTGTTCAGAAAGGCCTTCTACCAAGCGAACGCCCTTACCTCTTCGATCTCCAGAGCCTTCCTAGCGATGGCCTTCGCCCGCCACGCTTTCAGATCCTCCGTGGGGGCGGGGCTCGGCTCAGGGCCGGCGGACGGAGGAACCTCCGGCGGACCCACCGCGGACGTGGGGACGCTCTCCTGTCGAGGTCAAAGGTCGAGGGTTAGAGCTCAGGTCACAGGGTTTAGAAAACTGGTTCAGATTTCAAAGTGCAGGGCGACTGTTGTGAGGGAGCCGTGCCGTTGCCCTGTGAGGACTTGAGTTTAGTTTAGTTTCCTGTGTTTGCCGTGCGGTGGGTTGTGTGGCACAGCAGCGCGTTGAGGGGTTTTTTCTCCGCGGTGCTGACCCCCTGATCAAAAGGTTTTCCCGGAGGCCAGTGAACACTCGGGTCACACGAGTTGCAGCTAATCAGCAGGATTTATAATTGGTGTAAAGTTTAATTACTTCCCAAGTTTTAAAGCCCATTGAAATTGCTTTCATCTCTGCACATTACGCATTCAAAGTGGGTGCCTGCTTAAAACTAAACTGCAGAACGGTGTTGATGTATGTTATTTCAGTCCAATGAGCGCTTCTAGTTTCATGGACCGCTTGTGTCCCAGCTTCTCCTGTGACTCCCATTCTCCTTCGCTTCCGCTGAAACGCTGGTCGTCACGCCCAGTAAACCCCCGTTCCAATGTGACCATCACCCACTACCACCACGGCCGGGCGGTTGCTGTGAATTCACCTGAACGTCCTGCGGTGGGCAGTAAAATCCAATACATAGAACACAATCATCTGTAGCTAATTGTATTCACCACACCGAGCAAGAAGTGTTTTCGGGGGGAGTTTTAATGGCGTTCCGGGCGACTGATTTAAAGGCCCGCCGTGCTATTCAGCACCGGACGACTCGCGCGGCCGGGAAGTTTTCCGGACAGTTAAACCAAAATGGCTGCCGGTTTCATGTTCGCGACCTCCGAGTAGCTCGTGTCATCGTGTGCCGGTCCACGCCCCCCCCGCCCTACCCACCTGGGTCACCCCTGGGCTGTGTGATGTCGCGTCGTCGGGCCCGTTGGAAGTGTGTCTCGATGAGGCTCTGGACCTTTCTGAGGAAACACAAGCGACACACAGACACGAAGAAAAACAAAATGGCTCAACAGGAATGGAGAGGTAATTCGGAGCAAATGGACGTCGGAGAAATGTTGACAAATGTTCCCGACCGGCATTGTTTCATTTCGGGCCATAATGAAAACATTATAGGCGGCAGTAATCGAGTTTGTGCGTGAGCCATAGCTGTCAATCACTTGGTTTTGGCGCAGCAGGGCCAGAAGGAAGGCAAAACGCTACAGGCTGTTGGACAGCTAGAGACCGGTGCCTGCTGCCAAGTCGTGGTCTTAACCAGTGGTTCTCAAATGGGGATACTGATATCCCAGAGGGGATACTCGGCAGAGAAAAATACAAACACATTGAAAATATGCAAATCCAAAAGACTCCCACATCCGACATAAGTGGAGATGCTGCATCGTACACTAAAATCAGGCCCTTTTTTCCTCATTAAAAGGTAATTATTGATAGTCAAACTGTTTACTGTTAAATGTCTATCAGATAAAAACACACACACAAACTTTCGACGTTCTAGGAAAATGCCCTTTTTCCAGGAAAATGCCCTTTTCCCAGGAAAAAAATATCCTTTACTTTGCATTTAAACAATGGATAAAAACCCACTCCAACCTGGAGTAGCCTACACATACACCGAGGATATTTGCAGCCAGCTGCTCATTAACTCACACTGCGTTGCGCATACATTCTGTCCTTATGGAGAATCCTGGACATGCTGGGTTGCTACTCTGCATGCTAGCTCTCTCACTAGCTCCGATTGTATGTACTGTGTGTTTACAATATGTCATACTGTCTAATTCAAATGATAACCGAATGAAAACCACTAATAGTTAAGTTAACTTGATTTTGGCAATATACGGTGCATATAAAAACATTTGGCAGTCAATTGTAAATATGTCATCGTTCAGAAAGATTAAATCACCATCATGAAGGGGGAAAATTACTTGTCACTCAACAAACTGCTGAAGAGTTATCAAGAGATTTCCAAACATCCATCTGCATCCATCTGCTTGGTTTTTTCAATACCAAGGCAGCTGCCAACAGCCATTAAGAACAGTGGGGGAGAAGTTTTGAAACTGTACTCATCCTCTACTATATATATTACAGATATATTACAGAACATTCTAGAAATAAGACATTCTGACCACATAATGACAAATTAATATCATGACATTTGCATTGCTGCAGCCAAGTCACTATCTTAGTCATACAAACCATTTGGTATTAATACCTCATGGTCACCTGGACAATATGGTGCATTATTCATCATTTCCAGAGTATCCAATTGGTTAGTTCTTTGGTATGTGGTCCGCTATCAAAGGGATGTTTTAACTAGAGCATGGTGTGTATGGTGATGGGTCCCATGTTCAGCAGCCTTTGATGTGTGGCCCTAATTAGTGTTGCAGATGAATGGATGGAGGTGGAGGGGAGGGACAACTCTTTTGTAGCACTTTTTTATTGCATCTTCCAAGGGGATGGAGGACATAAACTATTCAGCGTGGTGCTCAGAAGCCTCCACCTGTAACCCTCAGAGTGCAAGCCGTCACGACATCAGCTTGCTTTTAACCTAAGACATACTGACCGATCGGCGCTCCATGTGTTTCTACGTAGGTCACTGGTTCAGAAGGGCTCGTGAAAAGGCTGCAAAAACCCCACAAAAATGGGTACAATTACAGGCCTGCACACATGGTTTCAAACCCATCTGTTAAGGCAGGGCACAAACGACTTAGTCACCGAGGAGGTCAACCTGTGGATCTGAAGGCGACACACCTCAATAAAAACCAGAGCTTCTCCTTCTCCCAGTGTTGAACCTCGGTGTGGCGTTTATTAACATCTTAAAAGGGGGGGGGGGCAAGCACACCTCAGCCCCCCCCACCCCCGACACCTCCTCCCAAAACAGATGCTTCATCAGCAGAAGCAGCGTTCCTACAGGCCTGAGGATCCATGAATGAAGCCTTTCAGTCTCCCCGGAACACAGGCGTGCAAAGAGGTGGAAAAGGTTCATGCCGAGACCCATAGGTACGAATGTAGGCACCAGATCTGTGGGTATACTACTACATGGTAGTACATAAAACACAGAGGTACATACAACTGCATTGTTGCATTGGTGCAGATTAGTGGAGTACATTACATCACCTGAAACGCAATGTCACAGCACAATGTCCTCTGTTATTTTGGGAGCCTAGGAATCGTAGTTATTATAGCGACATAATGCTTTTTGGAGCATTTTTTTGTTATCATTTTGAAAAAGGTGTCATTATGGGGAGACATAAAGGCCTTTTTACACTGCCAAGCGGTTCGGTCGCGGCTTGGCGCGCCCGGCGATTTCACCGTCTTATCTCAGGTTTCCTATGTAAAACCGAGGCGGTAAAATGCTATGTTCGTCACGGCGCGGGCTTTCTTGGTTCACCGGAGAAGGCGGGGCTGCGCACAGAGTCTAGACCTCTTTAGAATAATTTTCATACTCCCGAATGTTTTTATTTTTTTTATGAATGAAGACACCCGCATGCAAGAATGAGTTCTGAGGTCTGAGTGTAGGCTACAAACGCGATTGACTATTTACAAGTGCCAAAACGCCAACATATTCTTTATTTTGCCACGTTTACCACTTGTTTTTTATCCCGACAAAAGCCTCGTAAGGACAGTTCCTCTGCGTCTCTCTCGTAGATCGCACCATCTTTCAACGTCTTTGTTTAATGCGATTGCATCACCTTCTCTCACATGCTCGCGGATTCCACTTTCTCTCCAGTTAGAACTGCTCATGATGATATCGCTGCGTTGTCTCTGTGGAGACACGCAGCAACACCTCTAGCCAAGCCCCCCCCCCACCCCCTGGAACCGCGGAGCCGTCGCATTTACATTAGAATGAAACCCAATAAACCGCCAATGTGTGTAGGGTCCGGTCCGGGAGGGTAAATTGGGGTGCTAGCTCAAGCAGGCAATTTACCTCGGGCAGTGTAAATGCACGAAAAAGGGGTGCATAAGATAGCATATTTGGCAGTGTAAAAACGCCTATGGTTGCCTTTCAAACTGCCACAGCTATTCTCTTGGAGCACCAACAGAAAATGATGCCTTCTGATGTACAAGCCCTTTTCAAAAACTTACGGTGCCTTGATCACATTGTGTAGACTGTAGAGAGATGAGAACGGGAGCGTGCGTGTATAAACAACTTACCAGAGGTCCTGTAGTGACCGTCGTCTTGTTCTTTCCCTGCAAGACCACAAGCACAGTCATTCCCCATAGCACACAACAGTACGGATAGACTCTATTAATCCCTATGGGGAAGTCATTCTCTGCATTAAACCATGCTAACTTTCTGAGATAAGTGGGCTGGCACACAGTGATGCTGAACGTTTTTTAATTAAATCAAATGTAATTCTCCAATGCAAGCAGGTAGGACCTACTTCTTTGCTGGAGCTGCTGGTAGGTGTAGGAGTTCTCCCGGTCCGGGGAGAAGCTCCTGCCTCGGCCCTCGAACCCTGTGTGTGGAGCAGGCAGGGCCGCATGGGGGTCCCTCCTCACCGGCGAGCGCTCCCGGAGAGGATAACGGGGGTCCCGTCTCTTGTAACCGTCATTGTCCTGGCTGGAGAGAAAACCAGAAAGACATGAACGGGAGCACGGCCCGTCTTCCACTGAGCGTCGGATTACATACCCGGGATGGTGTAATCAAGGAGAAGTGGAACAACGACCTAGGTATGATTTACATTTAGGGTTAGGGTTGTAGCATATATTTGTTAGGGAGGTCCCAACCGACATCACGATTCTCAGCCTTTCATAGCCATCCTTAGCAGTAAAGGTATATTAAGGCCCTAAGCCACATACAGTGTGTGCAGCCCATAAGGTATAGCTTTCTATGGCAAGCTTAACTGTTCTCATGGTCTAACTGGTATTTATCAAACTTTTTATATTATTATTTGTATTATTTAATTCACTCGTGCTTTACTGTTGATATCATTAAGTGAACATTAATGCTTTAAATTGTGTGCTACTTTATGAATGGTGTGTGTATTTCAGGCAGGAAGAGAAAGACATTGCACAGTGAATAATGGGTTCATTTAAAAAGGGTCATTCTGCTTTCAAGTGGAACCAAAAATATGTAAAAAGTGGCAGACTTATAGGGGCGTCTTCCAAGAATAAGATCCCATTTCAAGCATGGAAGGCTAGATAACTTTTAAAAAGATCTAACAGTGTCTGTTGGTAGCATGAGAATCCACACTTTGAACCAAATACAGGGGGCTACATTATTAGTAGCAGTCCTAGCTTAATGAGGGATGCTTCCAGTAAGGCTGCAGACATTAGGGTACCACAGTATGGGTCAACCCATCCCCACTACTCCTTCCTTTAAATAGTGTATCATAACGTGGTAACCCCCCAAAAGAAGGACGTACCCCCGGTTGGCGTGTGGAAGGGGGGGCAGGACGACCCGGGACGCCCTGCCCCGGTGTGGCCCCGTCGGATCGGACGGCCTCCCCCGGATCTTCCGTCCGGGATCGGGAGAGGTTCTTTCACGGCTCCTGGATCAAACAGAGGAATGATCACACCATTCAGTCTGGACACCGCTCTCATCAGCTACAGGCACGTTAACGGTTATGGACAGCGTTAAAAGGAGAGCGACAATACGTCGAATAATTACGATGCCACTGATCAGACATCAAAGTCGGGTTAGGGTTAGGTTTAACAGTCGTGTTCACTCCATCAGAGAACGTGTATTGATTTAATTGCCTGTTGTGTGGGCACACAACTACAGAGAGACCAGAGGGGTACTTACAATTCAGCCATGAACTGAGCGGATTCCAAAATGCAATTTAAATTTCAAATCAAAAAAATTTCAAACAATGGTTGATAATGGTTTGTTGATAACTCTAAGCTAATGATCAAAGGACTGTAGACTCAAGAAGTAGTAGTAGTCTAAATTGATCAAATATGAAAGTATAACTGAGCATTTTTAACGAGAACACTTGCATATGAAATCATTTTCCCGTCAGCTCCATTGAACTTTGTGCTTATGCCCTCGGTTGTGGCCTCCTAATGGTTAAATATTAAAATGCTCAAACCCTGTGCTACCAGTAACAAGCTTTAGAGTACTAGAGGTATAAATGAACTGGCAGCACCTGGTCCTGCTGACCTTCTCCTGAACCTGCGCCACATCCACAAACAAAGAACAGGCCTAACAAGACCTCAACCTTTTATGACTTATGGCCTGTTTGAAGTAGCCAGCGCGCTGCTCTGAATTTAGCAGGGGGAACTTAATTGCCATTGTTGCATTGCTGCAGCACTCCTGTAAAACCAACACCGCAGCTCTATTGACGAAGGAAAACTGAAACAAAAACAGACACGTCGATATGGGATCAACTAAAGGGTGGTCTGATTGTAAGGAGACCCTTTAAGCAGCCAGTCCTTAACTTCAGCAATCAAAACCGTAGAATACCTATTACTCGGTACAGAAAGCTTTAAATTGTGAAGTTTAATCTCAAGAAAACCAAAACATCTGTCTACCAAGGAAACATCTGGTCAGTCCCTTATCTCAGTCATATTATTTTGTAGCAAAACTATGAAAGAAACCAAAGATACGCAGTGTGCTCCTATCAGCGGCGGCCATACAGGCGGTAGCGAGGATAATTAATTGCGGAGGACTGGGTTATGAAAACACTTCACGGGACACAGGTTTGTCTGGCGAATGGGTTGCTTTGATGGTTCAAAGAGGAACTCCTTGTTGCACTTATGGCAAGCCCAGCACCCCCCCCCCCCCCCATGCACTCATTATCTACCGTTTCTCCTTTAATGTCTGGAACCCCCCAATAACAAAAAACCACACACACACACACACACACACACACACACACACACACACACACACACACACACACACACACACACACACACACACACACACACACACACACACACACACACACACACTTTCAGTAACGAGATGCTTACGATCACTTCTTTGTGCATTTGTGTGTAGCAGTTGCTCTACGCACTACAACACAACCAGGTGTGTAGGTTAATTGACTTGGCTTGGGGAAGGGCGCACACTACGGTCGAGAGAGCAGAGTTTTCACGGTCACTTTCCCGCTAGGACGATGCGTCCGCCTTTCGCCGCTGGGCCGCGTCGCCCCTATGTACAGTCTGAACTGCCATTGGAAAACCGAGCTGACCCCTGCCGTCTGGACCCTGATTCCAGGGGCCTGGCCTGGAAGCGTGGCGGTGCCGCTCTCAAACGCGCCGTGGAGAGGTCAGGTTGGACCAATTTGGGCCGAACGTAAATCTCGGCGACGCCGGCAGACAGAGGGAGCATTTGCCACCTTCGGCGTGACACAGGGCTGTTGTGGAGCTTTAGTTCGGGAGCATAAACGGCTCTCTGAGAAGCGGCCGTCTGGACAACAATGTAGCACATATTCAGAGTGCACCCGGCTGGTTGGCTTATTGTTTAATTGGTGCCATTGTTTGCCATCTTTAACACGCATTCAACACGGTGCTTACCACGCATTGGGGAAGTGAGGGATCAGGGCGTTTTAACAATGGTCAATAATGTTAATAAAGCCATTCCTCCAAACTCTCTCTCTTTGCACATCCAATGCAGAATAAAAATCCAAGGATGTATAAGTAGTTCCTTAACAAAATCTCACTACCAGGAGGATTCTCATCTAACAGCATTAACCCGACAAACATTCACTTGCATAATCTATATCAAACCTTAAGCAGGGATGGAGGTGACACGGAACGTGGACATTATGGTTCAAACCCAGAATCATTTCGGAGGGGGCTATTCACCCTTTTTCAAGGGATTGCCATTTAAGTGAGTCAAACGGAGACATGCGGTGATAGAAGAGGTCATTTAAAAGCACAAAAAAGGCTTGGTGGAGATCCTGCTGAGGTGTGTGTGTGTGTTTCTCTCTGTGTGAGAGCGATCCAACTGGTTTCCGTGCGTGTGCGCGTGTGCGTGTGTGTGTGTGTGTGTGTTCTTTGGCCCAGAGGGTCCAGACAGTGCAGTCCTTTGTGTCCTGTTTGGGCTCCTGGTAGCAGAGTGTGTGGTGGTGGTGGTGGGCGGTGCATGGATTCTTGATCCATGAACTATTGCCACCTCAAACTGTCTGGGGTAAGATGGCCATCTAAGAGGTATGTGTGTTAGAGACCCCAAATTGAGCCGCCCTGTGTGGGGGGCAACGCCCCGACCAAACCCCAGGACTGCTTTAGTTTAGACTTTAGAAATGTTGAACAATGAATGATACTTTCCCATGCCCCTCTCTCATGACTGGGCCATTTGTTTTACCATAGCAATTATACTGATGTTTTGGGAGTTTCGAATAAATGTGCTGCAACGGCGTTTCATCGCTTTTCAATAGAGGGTAATACTAATGTGCTCATTCCTCATTACCGAATGTGTTAATAGGATGCTGTGTTGTTTTAGCTTTTCAGAACACAGCTCATATCTACCAAAATAATTGTTAAACTCGACCCGGTAAAATACAGACCTCTACCACCTCCTTGTGGTGGGTTTGAATATTACATTCACAGTGTAAAAACAGGAAGCCATCCAATAACGTTATATATATATATATATATATATATATATATATATATACACATATATACAGCAGAGCAAACAACACAATTTAAAAGATTCAACAATTATGAAAAAACATTTTGAACTCAAAGAAGAACGCTACAACACACACAACAAATACAAATAATCAGTTTCAATTACCTTATCTCAACCTGGCGCCTTAATTGAGTGTCATCTCTGGTTTCACCGCCATAGTAAGCATTAGCCTAAATCCACACAAACAAACATAAAACGGTATGTATAAAAGATAAGTTGTTGTATTATGCACCGTTGCTTTGAATGTGACCCTATGGCAACCCATTGATAACAGCAGCATAAAACTGAAGACCATGATCATATCAGACCATGATCGTTTTGTGGAAGTTCACACTTCACATGAACTACGGTAGTTCAAAGTTCAGTTCATACAAAAGAAAATGAATAAATTCACGTTCATAGTTCACCAATTCAGTTTTTAACTAGTTCATGTTCAGTTCAACAGTTTTTTTTAGAAACCAAAGAAAAACTGGGTGAGTATTCTGTGCTTATCTTTTAAAAGGAATCCTCTCCATTACCAGCTGCCCATCACTACAATCTCAAAATGTTGTGGATATTATTTGTACACCTGTTTCATTCATCACAACTAAGGCAGTAACTCTATTTAATAAACATGTCATCTGGACCTAAGCATCAATTCAGAATGTCACAAAATCAGACCTAGTTCAAGATCAAGTTCTTTAGTTAAAAATATGTTAAGTTCAGTTCAAAGTTCATAGAAAAATGAACTTTGAAAATTGTTCAATGAACTAGTTTGTTTGAACTAGTTCATGCACAACACTGGATCATATGTTACCTTCTTAATGTTTTGAACTGCTTCTTGAGCTTTCCAATATTAACAACGGTAAAGTCAAGATGGCCGTACCTCCTGTGGGGGTGGGGGGGATTTCCTGTGGAAGCTGATGAAGCCCTGGTCCTCGTCCGTGTATCGGTCCTTGCACCAGTCAGGAGAGAAGCTGTCCTGGCTGTAGTCCACCTCCGGGCGGGACACGGTGGTCCTCCTCTCCACGATGTTCACCACTCTCTGGAACGTCACCTGGATGCACCGCAGCCATGATGTGAAAGGGGACATGTCATACCACCAGGTGTAAAAGTGTGATTAGCCATTACAAGGCGGTTTGAAAATCTTCCGAAATCACAAGTGGGCGTCCACCTACATGTATGACGGATAGATGAGCAACGTTTGCTACAGTCCACTGGGTAGGCTGGTAGACTGATCTATCCAGCACACATCTAGGCGGACACACCCACTTGCGATGTCCGAAGAGGCCGATTTTCAAAACGGCTTGTAATGGCTAATCACACGCACACCTGGTGGTATTATGTCACCTTTAAATAATATAACATTTGAATATGGGGAAACAAACCCCTTAGCATGGTAGTTATCATGACATGCTCTACCAGTTGAGCAGGCAAAGCGCCGAAGCTGTCTCACTTGGTGTTATGGTGTTATTATAACCGAGTCTCGCTCAATAAGAAGTCTCGCTCTGACTATGCAGGAAGAGAATGGTGTTAACGTGAGTGAGAGTTGGAGAGAGGAGTGCCGGCAAGAGTTTGTTCTGTTAGACAACAGAGTGTTAACGACTGGGCGAAGGGAGTGTTGAGGTTTCAAGAATAGGGAGATTTCCTACAACAACTCGACTCTCGAATCGAGAGCTCTCCTCGAGTGAGACTCGGTTATGCGCATTAACAAAACAGGTGAAAGATCACGATTGTTTATTTATTCATCCATCTGGATCCTGTCCACTTATAACAGCAATATGAGACCATCGAGGGCAAAAATAAGCATGCTGAGCCTGTTTTGCAACTGCTAGCGCTGAAGTGCTCTTGCTCAATTCTGGTCCAATATCAGAAATAGCTTTTTACATAAGTCAGTGCACACAAAATAGGGTGTAGGTTTACCATCCCCCGCTTATATTGTGACACAAGCTTCAGAATGTGTATCAAGTCGTGCATTCTTGCACAAGAATGAGGCATCCATCAAGCAGTGCTGGTTTCGCAATGTGGACTTCCCTTACCTCTCTCGTATCCGTTTGCATGAAGCAGTCATCATAGGCCTCTCTGATTGATTTATGACCACGATGATATGCCACTGAAAAATTAATGGTTCAACAGGAAGATTCAGATGAGCCAATAACATATGGACAGCAGTTGATGTTAGTTTAATATACATTTGTTTCAAGGTTAGTTTAGCAAAAAGTGAAATGGGAGGCATAAATCGTAGGGTTACTTAACGTAATCCCTGGTTCTTTGATAACAGAGTGAGGTGTTTCACTATGGGAATCGCCTTGGCGTGACCAACTATGGAAGCTCCAATGACACAATGTCTGTCAGAGACAGTGCTGGGGCCCCACCCCCTCATCCTACTACAGCCGACCGGCCCCTCTCAACTCATTCTAGACCGGTTTCTTCCCGTGTCTATGCGAAGAGGGACGTGATGGTGAAACACCTCACTCTGTTATCAAAGAACCAGGGATTACGTTAAGTAACCCTACGTTCTTTTTCTAACTTCGTTCGGTGTTTCACTATGGGAGATATAGACCACTCCCGGATTGCATAAGTCTCCCGAAGCCCTAAACAATTTAAAGCCCGGCAGTGCTATGCAGACCCTGGTCTGTTTGCCTCTAGCACCGCCTGTGCTACAGATGGCCCTGAGACATCCAGCCGGTAAAACCTGACGAAAGTGTGCGGCGTAGCCCAGCTCGCTGCTGCACAAATGTCCTGCACTGAAATCCCCCTAAATAGGGCCCATGATGCGGCCATGCCCCTAGTGGAATGAGCTCTCAAACCCTGGGGGGGGCTGCAAACCCTTACACCCATAAGCCAGAGATATAGCTTCCACAATCCAGTGGGACAACCTCTGGCGGGACAACGGCTTGCCTCCATGGGGAGTGGCCCAGGACACAAACAGCTGGTCATCTTTCCTGAAACCTGCTGTCCTACTCAGATACACATGAAGCGCCCTGACCGGGCATAATGTGTTGAGCCTCTCCTCCTCCGCCGAGGAGAAAGGAGGTGGGTGAAATGCCAACAGCTCCACTGTGGGACACCTGTAACCCGACACCACCACTTTAGGCACGAAGTCTGGGTTGGGCCTCAAACAGACCTTGGTGCGCCCTGGTGCAAACTGTAAACAGGAAGGCCGTATGGATAAAGCCTGTAGGTCGCTCACCCGCTTTGCTGTCGTGAAAGCTAAGAGCAAAGCCGTCTTCAGTGAAACAAACTTCATCTCTGCCACCTCCATAGGCTCAAATGGGTGGAGAGAAAGGGCGTCCAGCACTAAGGATAGCTCCCACAGGGGAACCAGGGGTCTAGAAACTGGGAGCTTTCGCTGTGCACCTTTCATAAAACGACAGACTAAGGGATGTTGCCCCGCTGGCTTATCTCCAAAGCCCACGTGGCACGCTGAAATGGCAGCCAAATATACGATGTGCTTCAAGTCACACCACCCCTCAAAAACCCGCCACTTACCACTGTAAAGAGTGGAGGAGGCTCTCGCGTCCTGAATGGTGTCAATGACCTGCGCTGGTAGACCCGCAGCGCTCAAATTCCACCTCTCACGGGCCAAGCCCAGAGAGCCAGGCGGTCCGGGTGCGGGTGGTAGATCTCTCCGTACGCCTGGGACAGAAGATCCCTGCGTATGGGGAGCGGCCACGGCTCGCCCGCCAGCAGCTGTTGCCTGCTTTCTCTTCCCACCCCTGGGGTGTTGGGGGCGGCCTCTTGCTGCCGCTGCAGCGAAAGAGTGTTTGCCCCACGGCAGCCCCACCGCTGCTGCCGAGGCTGCTGGGTAGCCTGCTGACCAGCCGCCTGCTTCTGTGGTCTGCCTCCCCACTGTCTCCCCCTCGCTGCTGCAGCCGCAGCAGCAAAGCCGGCTCTCGGACCCTGAGGGGGGCGAGGGGTGGGTTTCCGTGGAAGAGGAAGAGGTCAAAGGCTTCACCTTCCTGTTTCCTGAGGGTGCTGGTCTCCCTCATCTTCTCCAGGGCCGGACCAAAAAGACCTTTGGCGGGGTCATACGCTGCGTCCATCACCTCTGCCTTCTGACTGTCGCTCAGGCCTGAGAGGTTCAGCCACAAGGCCCTCTCACCTGAGACTGCCAGCCCCATCACCCGACCGCAGCCTTGTACTGCGCCTCGTGATGAGAGTAGGATGAGGTCATTGACGACACAGATCTCATCCCAGAGTGCCGGGTTCGGTACCCCGGAGTCCAGCTGTCGACCCATCTCCTCAAGGATCTCTGCCTGGTATGCAGACAGCAGTGTGGTTGCATTAAGGCATACTGACTGTGCCGCATACCTATACATTCTCTGGAAAATGGAGGCGGTGAGACGCTCCGCTTTGCCGGGCAGAGAAGTGGTGGAGGAGGCTGAGAGAGAGCGTTGGTCGGGGTGGAGGTGAAAAGCCACCGAAAGCTCCACTACTGGGGGCCCCAGTTCCCCCATACCGTGGATCCCCAGCTTAGAGTAGCCCTTGGTTGGAAGTTTACTCTTAAATGGGCTGGACCAATACCGGCTCATTTCCTTCATGCAAGCTGGTATTGGCGGCAGGAGTTGCTGTGATGGTGGCTGGGCTGGTGGGAGCCTCTTGCCATCATACAGATCTCTCTCTGTCCCCTCAGCGTCCTGGGCTGCTGGCCATTGTACGCCTAACTTTGCTGCAGCCCGTTTGCAGACCTCATACAGATTACTGTCCACTGGTGGAGCAGCATCTGATGCGCTGGGGGGTCTAGACTGTTGGACAGGAAAGGTGGAATCATCCTCCTCATCCTCCATCTCGTCCATGTTGAGGAGGTCAGAGTTGGCATCGCCCTCTGCGTCCTCACCTTCCAGGAGGTCCTCGAATAGGGGAGGCAGTTATGGGGACTCATCCTCCATTATGTCGGCCCAGCTCTTAATAGCCGGAGGCTGATGGGCGATGGTTGCTTTCTGTGGGGTGGCTACTGTCAGGCATGGGTCCTGGTTAGTAGCCACCGCCACTCTTAGCCTTCTTTCCAGGATCTTTTCCGGCATCGACGCACAGTGCGAACACGACTGGGGGTCAGCCAGTGATGCTTGAGCGTGTTTAGCGCCCATGCATGCAATGCACATGGGATGAGGGTCCCGGCCCGGCCGAGATGGACGCTCCGCATGACGCGGGGCACGGGCGGGATGCAGCCTTTTTCCCCTTCGGGTCCGACCCTTTGGCGGGGGTCGCGGCCGAAGACATGGTGCCTGGAAAGGGAGATAACGGTGTGACTATACAGCCGTACAAGGCGCGCCGTGACGCGTTAGCCCGTCGGTTAATAGTGTCAGCACCTGGGGTTTAGCCCACGCTAACCCTGTGTACGCCTAACTTTGCTATCCACGCTATCCTATTACGGTTCGTCTATGAACAGTTAAGCGGGTATCCAGGCTAGCTCGGCTAAATTAGCTGAGGGAGCTTCGTTTCGTTCCTCACGGGAAGAAAGCGAGAATGAGTTGAGAGGGGCCGGTCGGCTGTAGTAGGATGAGCACAGCTCGACCTGTTGTCTGTCTCTGACAGACGTTGTGTCATTGGAGCTTCCATAGTTGGTCACACCAAGGCGATTCCCATAGTGAAACACCGAACGAAGTTAGAAAAAGAATTGAATAGATATGTTGCAGAGTGGAGGGGGTATAGTCACTCACTTATTTCCCTGTGGGCTGTAGAGAAATACCAGAGTAGAAGGGTCAAAACCTATGAAATAAAGTACAACCAAAACAATTATGAATCATAATCAAACAGATGGCGGGCTCCGTTCAGTCAAATGTGTACATACACCTTTGAACCCATTTCAGTGTGAAAAGTGATACAGAAACTGGACCTCGTCCGTACAAGGGACACATTTCACCTGGTACCGTTCGGCCTATTTGACGTTGATTAAACGAAGAAACAAGTTCACAATATCATGCACAATAAACGCAACAACGGAATATCTCACCAAAAGGTCTCACGCCTCACGTCAGAACCATGGTTGGGGAATGCATTGTATTTGTTGTTATTTTTTGCAACTACTCGTTGCTAGAAACAGGATACATAGAAAACATGGAAATAAAATATAAACAAAACACAGCACAGTCACATGCATCCACAGGAGTTGGTTTTTCTTCGCTGGATTATTTTCTCCAGTGTCGGGGATGCTGCCTCTATCTGGCCTCCGCCGGGACCGCATGCACTGTGCACCCAGAACTGAACATGTGGGCGCAGAACCAGACATTATGCGCAAAACCACTTTAAACGGAAGTAGTGTAAATCTATATGTACACCTTTTACATTTCTCAAATCAACCCAATGTCATCAGTCAGGGTGGTTGCACTGTTGATTTTTGTAGTGGATGATGCTGGTGATTACACGGAAGCTCAAGGTAAGATGAGGATAGGATCGTACCATCTTTATCAATTTCTGGTAGGTTAATCCGTGATAGTAGAGCAGTCAATTTATATTAAGTATACCAATTTGAAGTAGTATTTTCATTAATGCGTTTCAATTGATACGGGCATGGTGTTATCTTCATTTTTCATCAGTCTCTAAATTTCACATCTGCCTGCCACAATGAGGTATAGGCCAGTTAACCTCACTTATATTTGCGTCAATGATTCATCAAGGGAGATTCATCAAGACAAACACATGATATATGTATCTTCTAAATGCTTCTCACTTTTAGTTTTTTGAAATGCTGAAGCTCTGCATCCCTGCCGTACGGCCGTTGTGATTGTCGTAATTTTACTAAACAGTGATTGGCTAAACCCCTACCATGTGACCGTCCTTCGCCCCGGAGTGGACTTCCCACGACAGCTGAGAGCAGCTAGACGGTTTCAGGCATCGTGAGCTATTTTAACTGCAATAATAATAATACAAAAAAATAAGCATATCATGGGAGACAAAAGGAGTCCCACGAGGTAAGGTGATGTTCTTTTAATTTTTTCCTTCATTGTGAAATACCTGACTAGAGGATGTGTAAGCAGAGCGCCCAGCCAGTGGATGTAACTGTTCCCCTCCAGGGTGCATGGCGCCTGCAGACTGGTTCATGGGGCCAGTGAGCCCATTCAAGGCTCCCTTTTTTCATCATGCATTGACTCTGTGAGAGCCAGCAGCCAAGTGGACGCTGTGTCCTTGTCCTTGTCCTTGTAGTGATTTTTTTTATCGCGGGTGTTATGCTTGATTTTACTAATAGAACTAGTTTCCACTGTCCGTCTTGTTTTTTTGTTTTCTTTTCTTTGAAGGCCGAAGCGGCAACCCAAGCCCTCCGCCGATGATGGATACTGGGATTGTAGCGTCTGCACGTTTAGGAACACAGCTGAGGCTTTTAAGTGTATGATGTGTGATGTCAGGAAGGGAACGTCAACTCGGTAAGAATGCGCGTATTTTCATTATTAGACATTTGTTGTGTGTTGTCTGATGGAGCCTGGTGTTCCCCTGTGCAGCCTGTGTCAACCTCGTTTGAATCTGTTTTATTTTATACACATGTATACTGTGGTGTGTCTTTGTAAATCAAGGGGAGGAGGGGACGTCGAGGTCAGAACCATTTCAGTCCACAATAACAACCCAGGAAAGGTTTTATTTAGACGATAGAAATGCCTTAACTTTTCTTGTTTGCAAGATTTTATAGAATACATTATTTATACAATACAATATAGCCTATACACATTTGGCATTGCAATTTCGAAAGTTTGGACAATAGTTTCTTATGAAAGATGCTCCGGTTTGTATTTAAGACCTCCCAAAATCTTGTTGACCTCCAATGGGACTGTTTTAAAGAGCCCTTGAGTAAAACACACTTTTGTGGGATGCGGACTGTTGCAAAAGCTAGGATAAACTGGAATGACTCAAATAAAGCATGCAGTCTAGCACGTATTCCCAAATTGCAGTTCCTCTGTTGTTCTAATTCCCTTCCCACTGGGAATGAAATTGGAAGACAACAAGTCTAGATGACGAAAGGATGGGGGCAATTTGACTCATAGTTCTTTTCCATTGGCAGGGCCATGCTTTACCAACCTCCAACTTAACCGCACCATGTCAAAGCACTTATTCTTATTTCAAGTTGTGTAACAACTGCGTTCTGTTTCATTCTCTGTTCTGGGGTGTAAACCAACATTAGGGAATTTGTTAGGATGAGGATCAGATGTCTGAGGTGGCAATACTGTAATGGACTGAATTGTAATGAAATGTCAGTGAATGATTTCTTATTGTATTGTTCAAATACCTCCAATACAAAAAAGCAGCATATTCTTCTCTCGTCTGGAGCATAACTCCAGACGTTAAACACGGATCCATTCAAAGCGACTCTGCTCATACAACATTTAAATTAAACATATTGTTTTTAAATGAAGGGGCTCACACTAATGCCAATATCCACCAAGCACCAGTTTGACTGACGTTGACTGACTTGAAAGCATTAATGCCAGCATGTTGGGTTCTAGTGTCTAGGATTTAACTAAATTATCTGCTGGTTAGGTATTTGAATCCCAGCCTGTCAGTTATTTCTTGTTAGGGCAATGTGTTTATCAGTCCAAAGGGGTATGGACATATGATCCCACAATAAAAGATAGAGGCTTCTCAGTGTGGGGACTGACCTGTGATGTGAATCTCTCTTACAGAAAGCCACGGCCTGTTCCCCAACTGATTACACAACAAGTAAATCAGCAGTTTGCACTACCGTCTCCGCCACCACCACCACCACCACCACCTCCACCACCACAACCTACACTACCCAAAAAAGAGAAAAAAGAAAAGGCAGAGAAAGAGAAGAACGACAAAGAGCCAATGCTTAAAAAGAACAACAATAAAACGATGAGGTAATGGGGAAAGAAATCCTGCAATCCTCTCTCCACCACGTTCAACACTTTTTTTTCTAAATTTTTGGCCTTCCGTCAATGCTCAGACGGCCTCTTCTAAACCTTCTGCTGCTTGTATCTTCCCATCAGGCCCAGGTTGAAAAATGTGGACCGGAGCAGCGCGCAGCATCTGGAGGTCACCGTCGGAGACCTGACCGTCATCATCACAGACTTTAAGGAGAAGGCCAAGCCTCCTCCGGCCACCGCTACCTCAGCAGACCTTCACAGCCACAGCGGCTCCGGCTCGGACAACCCGGAGCGGAGGGGGTCCAGAGCGTCCTCGCCGCGCGGGGAGGGCTCCTCGGTGAATGGAGAAGCCCACTGATGCACCACTACAGTTCTCCTCTCGGGATGATCCACATTCCCCAGCTCCTGTGTTCGTTGTAGGACATACGACCAATACAATAATCTTCAGTTATGCACAAAGCCACAAAGAGCTATATCGACTGAACGCTTGATGGGAGAACTATTGCATTAAGACGAGTGAACTGACCCAAGTCACAGAGTGGATTGGAATCCTGAGTTTTTTTCTGTGCCATGAGTCGAAGTGGCAAGTGGTTTGATTGTTCAATTATTGTATTGTTCCTAATACGGGTGGTCGGAGTATTGGGATTCATAGGATGAGTTTATATGCACTGTGTAAAAATGTGAAGCGGTCATCTCTGAACAATAGTTTACACATAGATTGTTGTTAGATTGTTTGCACTTGATATGTTGATTAAAACTGTTTACTTTGACACATTTTCTTTTCACTATGGCAACATTTAAGAAGCCCATCCCCTCCCACGAATCACTTGGTGTTATTGTCTAACTGAGTCGTTGTTGTGAATTTAATCAGGATTTTATAATAAACTTTATATTTCGAGATAAAATATGTATAAAACAAAGATATATAGATAGATATATAAATGATGTCAATTGAATATTAGTTGCCAGTGGCAAACCTTTTCTGATCGTTAGTCTGCTTCGATCTGTCAATCAGTGTAAGTGTAAGATGTTTTGATTCATTTTAAGTGTTGGCATCACAACTGATGAATTTTCCTCGCATAGAGAACACGATGGAGCCTTTGCGACAGGTTGTGACTGATTCTGTTAAAACACATGTACATCTTAAAGTGGGTGGATCAGAAGATTACAAACAACTGTCTTGGGCAATCCTCAAGTAGAACAGGTTGGTCTGTGCGTCTGTCAGACCTTCAAGATGCTGCGGCGTTTTCTCCAGTGACTTGTCAACCCAAAATGCGATGCTATCCTGATGCACTTCTCGTATGCATACTTTTAGCAGTGTTTTCATCTCTTTACGTGTTGAATCAACTAGCCTCTAGTTTAGACGCGCAGGACGAGAGGACCGTCGGCAAATCGCAAGGCGTACCACACAGCGGCCGCCATGACACGGGGTAGGTGGTCAGTAAAGACCCCGGTGTGGTTTGGCCTTCTGGACGTCAGAGGCCTCGAATGTGCCAGTACTACGACGCGGCTCGGGAGGGTTATCAGTTTAAACTTTTTAATGTAACTGCATTAAATTGGGCATTGCTTTACTGGTTGGAGTCGACTCGACGCCGTGTGCTGGCAAGCATTGGCTAATAAGGGGCGTTAGCAGGGAGCTAGCCGGTTAGCTACGAGTTAAAGCTTGACGTTGTAGTACTGTTGTTAGGGTTAACGCTGTCGTATGTAAATACGCCAACCCTATATCATGTTATTTTTTACTTATTTCTGAAACGCTGCTGCGTTTATGGTACATCCTAGATTCCGTCAGTATTTCCGGTCTTTTTAAAAGCCTGAAACCTGGCTATTCTGTTAATCTTACAGATTATGATGATGCTTGACGTTACGCCTTGATTTAAAGTAACACCATCTGCTGATTGAAGGGACACTTTTTAATTGAAGCGTACAAAGCACATGAAATACACATTATGCCGGCTTTTTACATGAGTGACCAGGTATAGTTTCAAGACCAGTACTGTGTAATAAGCAATTGGACAGCATGTCCTTAAGACAAACCCTACTAGGGCAGGGTTTGGAGTTTGGCTTTTCAATAATGTCATTGCATTACGTTCATCATGCTTTTACATGTCATTACTGTCAGTACCTATGTAAATACACCAATGTAAAGTGTTAACTGACAACAATTCATTTGGTAAAGACCTGTTAATATAATAGTTAAAGAACTATTAATAGTAACTGTATTGGCTGCACTATTATGTTACACTGTTTCAGTCTAGCAACATGTGAAGAGTGTCCACATTGTCACAGAGTCAACCGATTGTCTCCCATCTAAAGCATATACTACACAATCATACATGGCATTCAACTCACCTAGCAGAGATCCCAAAGATCACATGTTTTCATTCTGTCAGGTGTAATCCATTGCCAGTATCTCACTGGAACCCGTATTGGAGACAGCCTGCTGATGTTTGTGGAGTGAATTGCTTGTTGGAATCACCACATAGGTACGCCCAGCTTTGCTGTAGCAATGATGCCAATCTCCTTTCCCTTAATCACTGTGACAATCACCAGAGCTTTCTCAGACAAAAGCACAGGAAAGATGTTACACACTAAAACATCTGCCCTTAGATTCCCCATCTTGACATTAGGTCCTCAGCACCTGTTGCCAACTAACGTGTCACTTCATTGTGTATGTGAATTCCTAGGGAGAGGCTAAACACCAAGACAAGCAAAGATGAGAGGATGCATCTGGCGGTGGTGGCCTGTGGCCCCAGGCTAGAGGAGACACTGGTGATGCTGAAGTCTGCTGTCCTTTTCAGCACAAAGCTGCTCCACTTCCATATCTTTGCAGAGGACCATCTGCATAAGAGCTTTAAAGATGCTGTGAGTTCATAAGAAAAACACGACAACAATAAACGGCTTAATATACAGCATTTGGCACTGCATCCTGCAACCAAGGTTTTCTTTTTTATTAAATCACACAAATTGGTCTCGGGAGGGGGGGGGGCATATTTATTTCCCGTCCTTTCTGAGCAGGGATATTAAATCCTAATCCTTCATAGTGACCTAGCTTTCATGTTTCATCTAACATAGGAACCTGGTTGACCTGCAGTCAAAATGCACATACAGTATGTGTGTGTCTTGAATAAACGTGCAGCTATTCACTTCATAATCACTTCTTTTTTTTTTTTAAAGCTGGACTCTTGGCCTGCTATGGTCCAGCTGCAGTTCAACACCACCACCTACCCCATCACCTTCCCCAGTGACAACGCTGCAGAATGGAAGAAGCTCTTCAAGCCCTGTGCCTCTCAGAGGCTTTTCCTACCTGTAAGTTCTACCAAGGCCTCCGTACACCAAACCCCAAGCATAGCGCACTTCCTCGTTAATCAATGAGCCCTTCCACACAGCAGGCGCAGCTGAAGCTCTGCAGAGAGTAATTCATTTTTCTATGTGTGGGGTCTATTTATACCACCTACGCCTGCCATTTCTTAGACATTATGAAGTCATTCAGTACAAAAACGGTCAGCGTCCAAAGCGCTCTACACTTGAGCATGATGTGTGTGTGGACTGTGGAGGCCTTAATGCTGGGTCATTTTCTCTTTCAATCAACATTCAGCAACAGGGGGCAGGAAAATCTACCGGTAGTCAGCTTTCCAAACCCCCTACCTGCTTCTTCAATGATCTGCATCTGAATTCACTGCAAGTTGCTTTGCATAAGAGCATCCGCTAAACATCAAAATAGTAACACAACCTCTTATGTACTCTGGTTTTCCAGCTGATCCTGAAGGACGTGGACTCAGTGCTCTACGTGGACACGGACATCCTCTTCCTGAATCCCATGGACGAGATGTGGGCCCTGCTCTCCCGCTTCGACGCCAGCCAGCTGGCCGCCATGGCGCCAGAGCACGAGGAGCCGCGGATTGGCTGGTACAACCGCTTCGCTCGCCACCCTTACTACGGCTTGACGGGGGTCAACTCGGGGGTCATGCTGATGAACATGACCAGAATCAGGGAGAAACGTTTCAAGGTCGTTTTTTTACCTTTTTGTTTTCTTTCGGGTGACGTTTATATAATGTTCATATATATATATATATGTTGGTGTATATATATTCAGTGGTATTAGTGTTTATTTTATTCATAATGATGAATTGGATAGAAAAATTAGTTTGAAGATATTTTGGGTCTTCTATATTTACAAAAATCTGTTTGGCAAGTTATGTTTGTCAGTTAAAAATAGTTTTAGGAAACCCTCAGACATTGATTTTCCGCTGTACCACTAGAGTTAACCACTAGAGGTCACTGACTGTCCTTCCTCTTTGCCTGCATTTTTGAAGGGACGGCAGAGATAGTATTATTAACATAGCTCATCTTTGTGTGTTTCCCCCCTAACAGAATGACATGACATCTGTTCCACTGCGGTGGGATGAGATGCTCATGCCCCTCCTCCAGAAGTATAAACTCAACATCACCTGGGGTGACCAGGATCTGCTTAATATCATATTCCACCATAACCCAGGTGGGCAACCCCGGGCCTATTGCTCATTGAGTGACAGCTTCAGGCATACAAAGATTGTTTTCTCTCAATAACCATACTTGTCATGTTTGGATATGGTTTTTCACTCCCCCCTGTGTTTACTATGTCCTACAGAGAGCCTGTATGTGTTTCCATGCCTGTGGAACTACCGTCCAGACCACTGCATCTATGGCAGCAACTGTCAGCCGGCTGAGCAGGAAGGCGTGTTCATTCTCCATGGCAACAGGGGTGTTTACCATGACGACAAGCAGCCTGCATTCAGAGCTGTCTACGAAGCCATCCAAAAGGTAATGACATCTCAACCGAGATCTTGACCGAGGTGTGTGTGTGTGTGTGTGTGTGTGTGTGTGTGTGTGTGTGTGTGTGTGTGTGTGTGTGTGTGTGTGTGTGTGTGTGTGTGTGTGTGTGTGTGTGTGTGTGTGTGTGTGTGAGATTAATAAATTGTTATTGCTGCTCTATACATTGGTTGGGTCAATATTAAAAGGCATGAATGAAAGGTGCATAAAATATTTACAGGTGATTTCATTATCACATACTTGCTGTACTTTGTTTGTTTTATCACTATTGTATATGTGGCACTCTTGCCCTATTCATGCACCTTAAGGTGTGTGTGTGTCTCTGCCTGCGTGTGTGCGTGTTCTTCTGAGATTAGAGATTAGGCAGTAAAAATTCAGTGACCTATGTATAACATAAAGGGCGAAATATGAAGCACGCAAATGTGTTGCTCATGCCAGTCGCAGTATCAGCCCAGTGGTCAGCCCACACACACCTCATTCCTGCAAGAGACCATCTGCAGTGACCTCTGTACACTCCCGGTTCATGCAGAGGCACACTTGGTTTTTCCACATTAATGGAGTTGGAAGCCGTACCGCTGCCGAGCCCCGCGGTGCCTCTTTCCATTGTCAAAGTGCACTCTAAGCAAACTACTCGGAGTACCGCCCGTTATGGCCAGGTGGAACCGCTACATCAAATACGTCAATACGTCATTATCACACAGCTTTCCCATCATCCCCCACATTGCCCGCTGCCACTTTCTTCCTCCAGCATCAGAATCCTTCACAGAGAGCAACGCCGCCACCCGGAGAGCTCGCTCTCCCTCGCTCTCTCTAGCTCTCTCTCTCTCTCTTGCTCATTCTCTGGCTTTTGATCTTTCTCTCACTTTTTCGCTCTCTCTCACTCTTGCTCTCTTTCTCTGGCTCTCTCTCGCCCTCTCACTCAATCCCACTCTTAACTCTCTCATTCTTGTTCTGTCTCTCTGGTTCTAGCTCGCTCTCTCTCTCTCTCGCTCTCTCTCCAACTCTATCCACTCTCGCTCCCCATCGCTTTCTCCGCCGGCGACCCACTTTCAACTCGGCTCTCTGAATTCAACTGTTGATTATTGGAGCTGTTGTTGGTATGCTCACGGGCGGTGGTAGGGGGACCAGAGCTTCATTAGCCGCTCTCCATCCATTAGCGCCGTGGGCTCCGGACCGGCCACTATCAGTGGGGGCAATGTTCTCAGCCATTAAGTAAATGAGCAGGCTTCATTACAGTGCCACTCTCCTCCCCCCCCCACCCCTCCCCCCGTCCCGTCTCACCGCACCGCCATCCGTCTCCTAAGACAGCGCAAGCACACGCGCCGCACGAGTAGCCCACCACACACACACACACACACACACACACACACACACACACACACACACACACACACACACACACACACACACACACACACACACACACACACACACACACACACACACACACACACACACACACACACACACACACACCAGTCTTGATGTTTCACCTCCTCCCCCCCCCCCTTCCCGTCACTTCCCGCTTCGCTCATCTTCCTCCGTCTCCCCTCTGGGTGTGTCTGCTCTTCCTCCTCTTCGTCTCTCATCTTCCTCTGGCTCTCTCACCTCTTGTCAATCCTCTTCTTTGTCTTTCTGTCTCTCTCCATGTCTTATCTCATCTATCTCTCCTGGTCCATTTTTTTTGGTACTTTCAACAAGAACCTTTTAAAGGTGTGATATTATGCCACCAGGTGTGGGAGTGATGAGCCATTACAAGCCTTTTGAAAATCTGTTTTAGTGACATTACAAGTGGGCGTGTCCACCTAGATGTATGCTGGATACATCAGTTTACATCAGCTTACCCAGTGGACTGTAGCAAATGTTGCTTATCTATCCATCATACATCTAGGTGACACTCCCACTTGTGATGTCAATAAAACACAGAAAAAGGCAGTTTTTCACTGGCTTGAAATGGCTACTCACACCTGGTGGCATGATATCACCCCTTTAAAAAGAGACTGTTTTTGGTTGGTACAGATGTTTTATATGTCAGATATTGATCGAGGCCATCTGTTTGTGGCTGAAATGCTGCTGGACAGCGGTGGGATGTGCCGTTGTGTTTTGCCGTCTTTACTTACTTTGACCATTTTTTGGGTAGCCGGTATCTGTCAATATTTAATGTTTATACCATGTCCACAGACGCATGAAGGTGAAGCTAGCTGTATATTCAAGGAGTAGCCACTGACTCTGCACATGCCTGCAGCAATAGTTATATTAAAAACTAAACGGGTATAAAGGTGTGGATGAAACCCTTCTGTGAATGTTGATACATGGAAAAACAGAAATCTTGCCAGCGTTGACAGGTTCTTACACCTGGCTTCATCCACATCCACCTCCTAAATCTCTCCTCTTTTTTTCTTCCTAAACGTTCCTCCAATGACAGCATCCGCCGTCGCCCTCCCCAGCCAACGCAGCCCGGATTCAATTTCCAGCCAATTCGCAGGAAAACTCTCATTTCCCGTCCCACCCATATCCCACTAGTCAGCTCATCTCCCTGAGGCGGGCCCGGCCCACCTAGCGGAGCAGGCGTTGGCTGTAAAAGACCCCTGGCCATTACCCCACTCGAAGGGAGACCCATAGCAGTTGTAAAATCTTTAGTGCTGATGCAACGTGGAGACGGCGTGATGCTCCGTGTGGACAACACCCACCGCTGGCATCAGCATGAAAATCAATAGGCAGCCTTTTAATGGGGGCCTCATTGGCCACTATCACACACGGAAGATGATAAAGCCCAGTGTGCTTTTAGTGACCCTAATGCGCGGGCCAGAGCAGAGTCCAAGGAGACCTCATAAAACTGTGATTTATTGCCTTATTTACTATGGAAGTAAAAAGACAGAGATACCCTTTTAGAATACCAAAGAGCCCGCTTTGTTATTCTGCCTGGTGATTTAAGAGCTTTGGTCTGTACAATTAAATAGCAGTTGGATTTCAATTCTGCTTCTGTCTTGGTACATGTCCCAAAGCTACACATCCATTATCCATACAGCCGTTCTTTGTATTGTGTCGTTCGGCACAATACTACTCAAATCGTTATTCATATTCCACGTCGGAATCGAGCGAAAATGAACACAATTCAGCAGGAGAGAGTAATACCACCGTGGTTCACACAGATTGCCACAAAGTAGTCCCAGCACGATCTAGAAACGGTTTGCTCGAGGTGTTTTATGGCTCATCATCTTCTACTTCTTTTGGTTTGTTTTTGTTTTTGTTGTCGTGCCCAGTATCCTTTCGGGGAGAGCATGGCACGCTCGCTGCTGCTGCCTCTCGAAGCGGCACTGCAGACCACCACGCACACCTACTGCGGCAGGGCCAGCCACCTGTTTACCCAGAGACTCCAGCACAGCGCGCGGCACGCCCCGCACACACACAGACGGCAGCGGTGAGGACCGCTCGAAGGATGCTGATGCTGATGGTGATGATGATGTTGATGATGATGATGGTGGAGATGGCAGTGTTTGATGGTATCATCAGCATCCGCTCGGCACATCAGTCCCGCTTCACCGTTAACGACTGATGTCTTTTCTTCCCGCCAGACTTCCATGCTATGAATGTTTTAAACGGGGCCCTGGTGGGGAACTGGAGTTCTTTGGGGAGACTCTCAGCTTTCCCCCTAATGGGCCAGGCTCAGACACTCCCCACCCGCGCACACACTGGAACACAAACGCACACACACAAATGTGTACACACACACACACACAGGTCGATCTGTCACACTGCCGCCTGGGTGTGTGATTATCTCTTAAAAGCTGCCACATGGGACCTTGTGTCTTTTGCGTAGTTATTTTTTATTTGAAATGGTTATGGGTTACATATGCGTCTAATGGAGGCAAAATCAGGTAAATAAATATCCTCTTTTAGTACGTGAAAAGAAGCACTGAAACCACTTTGCCCAGCCAACCTTGTATACGACGTACCGTCTGTATCTCTGGCAATCAGCTGCCACGGCCTCATGGGTAGGGAAACCGACAATCACTTTCACCAATGTCATTACTTCTTAAACAGAAGTACAGTTGGGTACTTTAATGAATTGAATTTCATAGTGAATGATAGGGTAAGACGATCACATTAGACTGATTGATTGCATTATTATATATTATGGTTAGTATAATGGTTATTATAATTATTATATGTGACTGTGGGCCTTACAGGCAGTGTGTTTATGTGTACTGTAGAAATGGGATTTTTTATCTAATTGAGGCAATGGCCCCAATGTTGTGACTATAACCGCACATAAGTCTGATTAGTTTTACCATTCCATTATCAAATGTGTACTATATCTACAATTCTCCAAAATGCATCCTGTCCTCCCTGGATATTGGGTTCATGTAAGTCTACTGGCTTTTAGACGGCTTCTTCTATCTGCAGGAAAAAGCTTTTCATACGAACCATACAAATAACAAATAATGATAGAAATCACAAATGATTGTACTCCTTTCAATGTTTGTATGTATGTATCGGTATAATTAATTGTGTCTACTCAATCTACTCAGATTTCATGATACAAATGTGATGATGATGTCAAATAATTTGCACTATTCATTTTTTTGTGTACCAGCCTTTCTGCAGCGGTTGTTATGATCTTTATTTACGTTTAAATATTGAACATTTCCACTAAACAGCTTTTATGCCAAAAAAACATGTATGTTTATCAATTATTAATCATGACATGTCATTCATTCTCAAAACGGTACAATTTTAGCGGCCACATTAGCCTAAAAGCGGTTATTAAGTCAAGATTTGGCTCAAATTACAGAAACAACACTGGAGTACCAGACCCAGTTCCCTTTGATCGGTCTTAACTATAATTGTATTTATTTGATCATTTATGAACGTTAAATATCAAAAGTGCGTTTCATCAGTTGGTTATGTTGTTAGTGAAGCTTGCTGCCACTGAAACGGCTGTTGCTCAGTGGGTTCACAGAAAGCAGAAAGCATGACCAATGAGATTTCTGTAAGCTCAAAATGAGAAATCAATGTGTGTGAAGACTTCAGAAAGACTTGTCGGCTAGCCAAAAAACGAGTTGATGTGTTGCGGCCTGTAGCCTCTGGGCCCTCGCTTCACAGGCAGATGGAAGACGTGCGTCGAATGAGCTGGATGGACTGGATGAATTTTAAATTCCTAAAGAGACGGGAAGGTTGTTTTTTTTTTTTTTCAACATTTCAACATTTTCTTCTAATGCCACCCTTCCAAATGTCTTATTATAGCACCAACATTGACATTTTCAAGTACTTGAATGATGGAATAAATTTTTGAACATCTAATAAACTGCATACTTCATTCGTAATCAAAGATATTTCGATAAAAAAGGTTAAACCAATAAGAGAAGCAGTGGATAACCAGTGGGCATGATGTACATATTTAGGTTTTCAAGCTTGGGCAACTTTGTACCTTTAATGGTGGGTGGAAATACTTGCTATGAATATGCCCGTCGCTCATGTTATTAGTGTTATGAGCGGGACTATAATGAGGATTTTTCTTCTGGCGCTTTCAGGTCAAGTAATAGACTGATGAAGCCACATTCAAGGAATCATTCATTTGGTATAATTTGAATACCAGCCAGCACGTTGTGCAAGATGGATGCTTACAATAAACAATCGCTTTTTTGGGGGTGAAAAGGCTAATGCTACAGGGTTGCAGTGTGAGTGTGATGGTAATTGAGGTCTGATTTTCTTTCTTTCATTTTGACCTGAACTGCCAATGGATTATTCATGCCATTGCTTGCGCGCTTTGCTTCCCTGATGCGCAGTAGCACTCAGTAGACACAGACATAAATTACATCCGAAGTACTTACGGAAAAAAACAGAGAAGAAAATGGCAGAAGACAGAGTATAACAGGATGCGTGAGTGAGGGAAAGGTCATGTTGTGTGTAAGTGTCTGTGTTGCTGCACCGCAAGACGCTGTTGTTTAAGTCTGGTCATTTGTCTTCTTCTAAATAAACTATGTTGTGTTTTGACAGTTATTTTCATAATATTCTGACTTGGCTAGGCAGGAACGAAGCAATGATTTGTACTTAATTGTGGAGGAGAGGTCAGCAGATTTAACAAACTCATGATATGCATATTTTTGCCACAGATATCGTAGGCCTTGACTCTTTTTCCCTTCTCTGTCCAATATTCGATTTTTAATGTTTATGACATTTTAAATACCATTATGTGCTGACAGTTGAATGAACGGAACTGAATCTGTGATTTCGGGATACATCTTCAGCATCAAAACCTGGCCTTAATCGGAGTTCACAGTACTCAGCCGGTGCTCGCCCTCCTACCTTTCGGTCCAATACACTGCAGTGAAAAAGTTCATTTGGGGAAACCGGCCGACCTGCCTTGGCGGTCTGACAACAAGAAGTTAAGGCTTCAGAGGGAGTCTGTGACCACATGACCCGTGATATTGTGCTCACAACCCGGCACCAGTACCAGGTTGTCAAGAACATAATAACACCTGTGATTCATTTTCTTCAGTGGAAATGCTGCTTCCCTATTATTATTCTACAACAACGACCCGTACGCAAACAGCCCTACTCGGCTTCCATTTTCTTTCCTTGGAGTTAGGTGTTGGGAGAGAAGCTAAGTAACTGCCATATCTCCATGTCTTTCCCGCCCTTTCCATCATGGCTGCGGGCAGAGCGGAGATAGAGCGTTTGTGCGAGAGGAGGGAGAACGTTTTCACGAATCCATCTGGCAGCGCTGCTGAGACAGGTAGAATAGTGCTGATAAGTCAGGCTTTAAAACAATGAATATAATTTACTCGTTAGCATTAGCTATGCATGAGCTCTTCTTTATCATGCCGAGCAGCGAATTTGCTACTGTAAGCAGGAGCCGAGGAGATATATAGTATGTACGCATATGGAAATAAAATGGAAATGAAGGGCCAATTCAAGAGAACCAGCGTGGGCCTCACGGGATCCCAGTGTGAAGTACGCTTACAACCACGGGCAGTTAAGCATAAGCTCTTTGCTAAATGGGGGGGATTGTTCACCAAACTGTTCATCTTTCACTCTGAGCTGACGAAAAAAATACTTTTTATTGAGGTAGTTTCTTATTTTTCACCACATTGACATTCTCGGCCTACAGAATGATCTAGTTTTCCTATCCCAGACAGTTTCAATTTTTATATTTAAAATGAATCAGTGGCCAGTATCCCCTACTGCTACACGGATCAACATTTAACAAATCCATAGCCAGGCAAACCCTGGGAGCAGCAGTCATCATTCTCACTCCAGAACCATAAACTGCCACTGATTCAGTTGAGTCTCAGCGTTTACCCCCACCCCCCCCCCCCCCCCGTGCAGCTCCCTATATGAGCATCCCGGAAAAGTCCGCCGCGGCGGCAGAATGTTTTATGGCAACGCCGCCCTCCGCGCGCACACAAAATAACGACGTTATCACTCGGACCTACTCTCGCATTCGCCCTTTTTCCAGACGCGGCGGCAGCAAAAGTCAGCGTGATTCATGGTCTGAACTCCTCAAGTAATACTCTCAGTAATACTACGCGTATAAAAGGATATCAATCTCTTCAATTGACGTTTTTTTTCTTCTTTTCTTTCTCTCCCTTCCGTCGTCGTTAATGAGCCGCGTCTCGATGCCCCCAGGCCAGCGGAACCGCGGGTTGGAATCAATGGCTCGCCAAGTGTTGTGAGCGAACTAAATGCCCTCTGATTCAACGAGGGTGCTCGCTTGATTGTCTCGCGGGCCGCCGCAGAGAAGGCGCATCCGCGGACACGCACACGCGAACCCACGCAATGATTTCCTCGACGATTACAGGGCTCTCGTTAGTAGATGAAGATTGCTGCTGGAGCGGATTACATACGTTACACACTTTGCTCAGATGTTTTTTTTTTACAGGATGTGTGGGCTGTGTTCCTGCAGGCCTAAATGCATGTTTATTTGTACGTCCAGTGAGCTTGGATAATGTTGACTGATGACTTGTAGCAGTGGCCCACATGCATTTCGTTTTCATTTTGTATATAGTAAGGTACTCAAACTGTGTAGTTAAGTGCAGTGGCTGTAGGGTGTCTGACTGCCAGCCAAAGGTACTGGTACAGTCTGCCTGCAAGCGTGCTCGAGCAAGAGGCCTAACTCCTACCTGCTCAATAGTAACACGCATCTAAAAGAACATACGCACTCGTAAATGTCAGGCATGTGGCTACTTGAGCAGCAGTTTCAATCCTATCTGTGCGGAGCTTTGTGGACATCCAAATGTGCCACAACGTCAAATCCCATCCTGTTCTTCTTTCTAAAGTGTAACTTTCTTTTTAATTACTGAAATCAATCTCACAGGCGTCGAACCGAACCCCTTGGTTTGTTGTTGTTCTTTTGTTTGTGTATCTCTTGTCTGGTCCGTCCTCCGTCTCGTAACCGTGGGTCATTTGGTCATCTTTTTGTTTCCGCCCATCTGTCCTCCGTCTAATTTTCCCTGATCAATCCTGCACTGACCCGGGCTGCCCAGCGCGCAGTTTCCTCACGGAGTACCAGAGCGCCTCCATCCGTGCGTGGCAGGGAGCCTTTCATAGCGTTCTTCCCCCCCCCCCCCCCCCCACCTCCCTCTGAGCCTGACAGCTGACGAAACATGATGGATAGGCCTGGTAGCACTCATCTCTGACACGGAAGGAACCGTCGCTGATCAAACGGAGAATATGTATATGAATAAGTCAGTGCACACGGGCTCATGGGAATATGGAGTAAGTAAATGTGTATATTAAATGTCTTTATTTATGTTTTACATAGGCGCCAACTGTGGCGTGTTATATGTCAAGGGAAGAGCAGACGAATAGAAAGTAGAAAGGCCCATTATAAAGGATGGCGTTGGATCCGCCTTCTTAAAAGCCGGGTAGAATCGGTCGAATCAGATGAATGACTTCGGAAACACAACTCGACGAGTGCAAGGGCTACAAAATATACATTTGTTAAAGCACTCAACCGGAACTAGTGAACAAATTGCCTCCAGACTGCCTTATTCAAATGTCCTTGTTATTCTCAAGGACACGTTGCTATTTGAAAACCAAAATGTAATTATAATTTAATTATCATTACTTACGCATGCCTCTTCAGACAGTCAACGGTCTGAAGAACCCGACACTCTCAGATATGATTGATCCGAGGTGATTGCAGATGACAGGAAGGGCGTTCGTTTTTATCAAACAAGTCTCGATTAAACACAATATTCTCTCTTTCAGAAAGCCATCACTCATTCTTCTGCTTCTTCATCATCTTCTTCTTATAATTAGCAGTAGTAGAAGTCCCTGGTATCAATAGTATTGTTATTATAGCAGGCACATGTTCTGACAAATGTACCTATTGTAAGTCGCTTTCGATAAAAGTGTCTGCTAATCTGTATTCCACCCTTGAAAACAGGTAATCTGAGGTCCAGCAGTATCACGATGTTAGCAGAACTTCTGGGGGGGAGATAGCACAGAGCCTGGGCCGGAAACCAGGGACTCCTAGGGGCGGAGCTACACCTTGTTTCCTGTTCCTGTTTCGGTAGATATTCAACCGAAGAAGAATCAGATGAAGCTCTCAGAAAGAGATTTTTCTAAATGTATTTCTACAGTAGCAAGCCTACATGCTGTTGGATGACATCTTAATGACACTTTTTTATTTTACAGCTTCGTAATCCTGGCCAAGTCTTTGCCAATTACACACTTAGACCCTCGCCTAAAGCAAAAGAACGTGAAACACCCCAGTCACCCAGATTCAAGCTTGTCTGCCATAAGACTTTAGATTTGGGGAGACTAGACGACCGGTGATACTGGGTTGTGTTTCATATAATATTACACCCTAATCATGTATCATGTATTATTTGGCAATACACAACACTTTATTTTTCAGCTTTATAAATAACCACTTTATGATTTCCTCCATCCCAGAACAGTCAATCCTAGACAGCAAACACAGGTTATTCCAGCCAATCCCATTATCTCCGAATTGCCACAGTCCAATCAACTGCTTGGATCCAATGCCAAATTGGCTCACATACTAAACAGGCTCATGATCACTGTGGCATAGTGAAAAACAACTAAAAACTGATTAAAATAAAAATGGCACACAGAGCCATCATCTTCCCTTCGGCAAGAGAATGGAAAAGATTTATGCCATTTGCAAACCAGTGCTTTTGTCATTACCTCAGAAACCCACATCCTCTCAAGGTTGTGGATTAGGTTTCAGTTTCACATGTCACCATTTGGAAATTCCCACACAGCATTAGAATTAAACTTAAAACATTGATCTAATTAATTTGTCAATGCTTTGAATTCATTATTTGGCCCAATCAACCAAAATATGTTAAAAACCAACTATCTTAAATAAGTATACAAAACCCAATGTGATTTATGCAATTGCAAGACAATTGACCAGCCTAAAAGGCACTGATGTACTTTTCCTATACAAACATATCGACATGGATATTACCTGTTCAATAAAGGATTTCTGCAGGTTTTAGCACAAAGGAACTCCATCGTGCTTCCCCATTCTGTTTAATTGAAATTCCTTCAAGAAATCTATAGGTCGAAGGTATTGAATACCAATTGGCTACAGGGGACGGTCTAAAGCAAACATGTGTACACAGAGAGAGAGAGCGAGAGAGAGAGAGACGGATAACGAAAGAGGCGTGAAGAGTGACCCTGCAGGCTATGAGTGATGTGTTATCCAATCCTGTGAGAATTCTGATCTTCCTGCTTTAATTGGAAGTGTTGTTTCCGTGGTCTTGTTGGAACACAGAGCATTTAACATTGAAGAACCACCCCCCCACCTTCTCACCACCAATTCCTTCGTCTATAAATTAAGTTACTGTATAACTTGTGTAACTTCAAACTGATGGAACCCCCGGAGACACTGTTTGTGTTAAGTTCCTGATGATTCTGAAAGACATCTGGCTGTCTCCGATCGCAGGAGAAAACAGAGTGAGCCCCGTTATTGAGAGATTACAGATGATTGGCGAATAGTTTCTTCCTTGTTTCATTTGGAAATGGAAAAGCCAAGGGTCTCAGGAGAATTTAGCGGCACATAAATCAGAAAGATAGAGAAGATGGGAGATAGGCACGTGTGATATATACATAAAATGTCAAAACTGCCTTTTGAAATGAATTTGCATTTCATGCTTGGTACCTATGTAACGGTTGCTCTATATTTGCGGCTAGCAAACCGTCCATGGGTAAGAAAGTTGGATAGATGATATGAGGAAAAAAAGACACTGTTAGATCGGAGAACAAGAGTTTATTTAGTTAATGAGTTTATTTTCAGTTCCCACTATTATTTCCATGGCATTTTTGCCAACAACGTTGAGCATGAGTAAGATAGACTGAGGAGGTTTGCGAAGATATTCAGTTTCAGGACAAATCCTTTTCGTGTTAAGTGTAAAGATCACCAGATGTCACTGAATTTGGGGTGAGAAATCAATTCAGTCACCTACGCAGAGAATCACTGATACAAAGGCAGGCACCTTCGTCGGCTATTCACCCATAAAGGGAAGGGTTACCTTGTCGTGAATACCTATTCTTTATACAACGCTGCTTCAAGATTCATCGATCAGTCTGAATGTTAGTGTTAACCACTGATAAACTAGGTACATGTGACACAACGTGACCTCATTGGAGCATCTGTGTCATGTTTATAGCTGGGCCCTGACCGCTTTCTCTGAGAACACATTGGAAAGGACCACTTGACTTTGGCCACTCGTTCCCTCAAGATACCCAGCCAAGTTGTGAGGAGAAAGGCCAGTGTTGGCCCAAGGTCAGCCCACCAGCAGGGGAGCCAGCCTGGGTGCACAGAACCCGAGGCCAGATGGAGTCATGACCTTCTCTCCGCAGGGTGTAGATCAAGTACAAACTAACCCCTTGTAGTGCAGAGCAAGGCTCATGCATGCTGGGGAGAGGGGTTGGGACTTGTATTGGAGTTTCCATTTTATTCTATTTGACAGTGTTCTTTTCCCCATTGTAATTATTTAATATGAGTGGTGAAGAAGCAGTGGGTGGAGCAGAGGTGGGGGTGGTGTCGGCAGGATTCCAGACAGCCTGAGATGCATACTGAATAGATAAGCGCTGTTTGGCAAGGGACATTGTAGGATTGGTACGGAATATTAAAATTAAGAAATTATTTGATTGACTTATTTAGTTAGAAATATATTATTACAATTGTTTGATTGTTTGTCTTTAAGACATATTCAAACACAAGGCCATGAGTTTAACATTGGTAGGAATCACAGTAACACGTAATCATTTCATGGACATCAAAAAAATAAATCAAAAATAAAAATATAAGATGTTTGAAGAATCTAAATACCGAAAAAATGCTTAAAAACTGATGTCTCAGTGCTAAGGAAAGTGAAAGATAATACAATTTAACCAAATCATTCAGAAGGTTGTCAGTTGACGACAGTGGGATTGCCAGTATGATGACAGAGTAGGCCATATACATTTCTTGTGACTATTCCACAAGCCTCCTCCATCCTCGGGCCATTGATCATGTGATCTGTTAAAAAAAAAAAAATCACCCAATCCTTTCTCCTCACCAACACAGCACTCGTACTCCAGCCTGAATTTCTTGTTCCTTTAAGAACAAAAGTCTTGTCAAGGAGAGCGGGCCAATTGAAAGGAGTCTGCGACAAGAAATAGCCAAGATAGCGAGGGCACAGGTCTGGTGGAAAGAGTTGGGGCCCCTCAGATGGGAAACACAAGCACCTGTTGAAAGTGGCTTTGTGAGTGCAGTGCCCTTGATGGCTTTGACACAGCCAAACCAATCCTTGGAGAGAGCTTTCTGTTGATCCCTTTCATCTCATTGCTGCTTGGCAGAGAAACACAGAAATAGAGACACACACTGAGATGGGGTTTTGAAATGGACGGAAATTGCATCCTCGTCATTAGTTTATGCACTGCTGACTTTTACCCATATTGCCTCAAAGAGCAGGATACAGAGGTCTGGATTGAAATGTTACCACTGAGCCTGCTGCATTTTCATGTCTGGTTTAGAGTTATTCTTTACACAGTGGTATTTGAAAGAATACAACTGATACAAACTGAATTAATAACTACACTACACTTTAATAACTACACACTACACTACAACTACACTACTAATAACTACACTTTATTAAAGCTAGAGTAGGCAGCTTTGGAGAAACCAACAAGAGTGCACTGGCAGAGTGCGTGCAGGTATGTGGAAAGACAGGTTGGCTAACCAATCAAATCATTCAGGCCAAATTAAACGATGAGATGGGCTTATTACCGGCCTGTGACATCCACATCAAATCGTCCTTTAAGTTAAGGATTGCTGACGGAGATATAAAGAGAATTTCAATACATATATGAGCAGTTTTAAATGCACAAGGTTGAATTGGTGACAGTTGGTGAAGACACTGTAAAGCACTGGTGCAGCATCGAATATGTATGATGTGTGTGACTAAGGACAGAGAGATCAGGCCTTCAAGGTACCACTGTGTCAGTACAAACATGTGCTTCAAAACGTCCAAAGCCATTTAAAAACATGGCACATGATAGTCTATAGCAAATGTGGCAATGATGTACTATAACTGTTATTTAAAAAAAGGCTTTTATCCAAAGGTACATGTCATTAATGAGGGAAATTGCCTAACCAGTGCCATCCTTTCCCTAACTAGGTTAGAAATGAAAATTGAAAAATAAATAGTGATAAATGATGTAGTGCATATTGCTAAGGGGCTTTGTGAACAGCAAGGTAATCGAATACCAGAATAAAGTGTGTGTGGCATATTTGCATGCCAGACACTCCACGTGTTGGTCGATGGCATGTTTAAATGATGGCAGATTCAACGTTCACACCCCAGGCCTTTTATATGAGCAGAACATTTTTGGGTAGCGGAGCGAAGAATCATAAAAGCATCGTTTGGCTTTATGCAGCCAGTTTAAACAACCTTTTTGCCTCTGCTCTACCCCCTAATTTCATTAGAAAGCGTGCAATGCACCAATATGCAAATTGCCCCAGTCTAGCAGAGCTATCTACGTATTCCTGGTGAATGTAATCAAGTTGAATTCAGCCCTCTTTGGCCGCAGACATAGGGCTGAATCAAACATTCATCTCGGGCCTTTTCTGGTTTAATCCAAATTTCCAACTCAATTAACATTTAAGGAGAGATGCCTGCTTCTCATTATGATTATATATAGCATGGCATTTATATGGCCGGTCAGAGAGAGAGAGAGAGAGCAATGCACCGTTTAATCTTCCAAAGCATGCACTACCGGCTTATCCCTTGACTCTGAATGTCCTGATAGAGCTTCTAATAAGTTCACATAAAACGCATATCTGATTAAAAAAAATTATATAATCGACCATTGTAGGAGCGTGAACAGAAAGTATAATGAGAGAGAAAGGTAGAGAGACTACGGTTTTAACATGAGTCATTTGCTTTTAGAACGGATGAGGGTTGAGGTCTAGAATGAGAATCAAGACCAGATCATGCAAGTCAAAGGACCCTGTGAAACCGTGGAAACGGATGACATCCTCTGTGTTACGGATGATGTCATCGTCATCCTCATGGTGCCATCGGGGAGCTGGATAGTGTCAGTGGATAAGAGTGTTGGACTCCCACTCATAAGGTTCTGGGTTCGATCCCCCATGGCCACAGCCTGTAGGGAGCCTTGAGCACGATTCCTAACCACCCTTTCCTCCTCCTAGGCATGTATCTGAATTCACTGAGGCCGCTGGGGACAACATTGTCTACTATTAAACAGTCAAATGTAAGTCAAGGCAAATTGTGACACCTACCTCGTTCCCACGTGTTCTCATCTCACGACGGAGAACCTCTGTGCTTCGGATGTGCAAGTGTTGAGTGGCAAGAGAGAGGGATGCTGTAGGGAGTGGGTCCAACGGAGAAATATGCTTTTCCATAACATTTTTCGTATTTTGTTATATCAAAGCCTTCTGAAAAAAATCTCCACATTTCTTCTCAATGATGTGTTGTTCTCTTTTTATTCTCCTCTTCTTGTTACTCACAACTTAGTGTTTCACCGGGGACAGTTAACCCCGATAAGGTTAGAGATCGGTCAGTAGTAGGAGGGAGCAGAGTTGACCAGATACACTCAGCCACCCCACCTCCCCCCTCCCCTCCTTGTCTTTATACAGGTATTACTTTATTTTTCCAACATCTATTATCATCTGAACTATGCACGTTTTCCCATCAACAGCTTCATCAACAGTAGACAAAAATTGCCTGGATGGAATGGCTCACGAATTCGCACATCTTCAGTTATGTTCAGCTATGTTTTTTATAGGGTTAATAGCTCTAGCAGAAAGGTAACATAGTGCAGGGTGAATATATATATATGTGTGCATAATAACACTGTAAAGCCCTGAAGCCTAAGAGAGCTGTAACATAAAGCCACACAGTGGTGTTTCTTTCCAGCTTTTTCTCCTTTCATAGGAACAAGCCGTCCTGCTTGTGTACCAACATCATAGCTGTGTGTGTGTGGGGGGGAGTCAGAGTTATCTTATAATAAAAAACACTTCTCTGTTTGTTTGTTTCTTGGTTGTTTAGTCAGCAGGCCTGTTCTCTCCTCCCCAGGGAATTCCTACTCTTTCAGGTTTCAGTCAGAAAGAATAGCAAATGCCTGTGGTGCTGACACACGACAGAAAGAGAGATTAGGGGGAGATTAATGTTAGGTTCATGATGATGATGATCACAAAGATAAATTATTCATTTGCTAACAGTCTTTTTTAAGATTGAATTAAGCAACCTCCGATAACCTTACCTTGATTAGTCAATTTGTTGACCTAACACAGTATTATGAAATTGTAATCCCTTTGTGAAACAATGATCTATATATTGACAAGGCTTTTGGAATACATTTAACATTCAACATTTAATGACAATAAACCCCTGTGTAGATAGCAGATAACTACTAATTCATAAGTTGAATTGCCATGCACAAACGGTTTTGTCTATTTTCATTGTTTTAACAGCAAGTGGATTCAACCTCAGCAGAGGAGTCGAAAAAACCCTCAATATAACTCCATTGTGGGTCACAAATTAACATGGTAAATGAATGTCTTTTTGTTCAGTTTAAAGACAGAAGGAACGTGAAATATATCTCCAGGGAAAGTGTTGAAAATAACAATGCATCCTGTAAGATCCAATATATAACGCAGAACTTGATTGTAATAGTCACCATGGGAGCACTTTGCAATAGTCTTTCTTTAGCTTTTGACAGCCTATATTAGAAACTATTGTTACTAATATTCCTAGAGTGAAATAGAATGACCATTTGCAAGAAACTGCAGGCTTTGAATTCTATAACTTCAATAACTGGTGTTACACTTTGCTTTTGTCTGCCGTTGAAACTGAGGCCCCGTTTACACGAGGACGCTTGGTAAAAATTAAAAATATTTTATCGGAAGTGCCTTTCGTTTAGACGGTGACAGCGTTTTTGGGGCTTAAAAATGCTAAAATCTGAAACCACCCTCCAGAGTGGAAAACTTGAATACGCTCCGCCGTAGCGTTTCCGTCTACACTGCTAAGACGCAAAACTGCTCAGATCTGCTCACGTCGTGTACGCGTTTACGTCACATACATGCGCCAGTACAGGGAAATAAACAAACATGTCAGATTATTTCCATGCGTCGGACCTTCAAGCTGCTCTGGCAGCTCTAATAAATTTACACGAGTCTTTCCACGAAATGTACAGGATATGTACAGATAGTATTACTGAACAGAGAAGGATCTGTAATTCGCTCAGACATGGCGGTGTTGTGTGATAGTGTATCACAGCACCACCTAGCCGCCTGGCATGCATACCCAATCGAATTCCACACACTTTTGCGTCACCGTATGCATGCCGATTTCCTCCCGAAAACACTTGTCTAAACGCGGAATAAAAAGTGAAGACGCAACGCCACTTTTGTGTTTTCTGTTCAGACCGTCATCATGTAAACGTGGCCTGAATGCCGAAAGCTAGGGCTACGTGTCATGCAATCTCGGAAACCATCAACTATTGTCTGATGATCCAGGGATCACATGTGGTCGAATGACCGTAGTGGATATCCGGACCAAGACCTCCTCTTCTGAGAGCTAGTCATTGGCTACAGTGCGATCTGCAACTTGAGAAGTAGTTGATAGACGTTGTCTACAATGTTAGCTTGCTCACAAGTAGCAAGCTAACAGTGTGCACACCATTTCTTTCCGATATTTTTATTTGCAGCCAAGTCTAACGTTTCTCGACAGAATACACAAAACCTAGGTATTATGGTGTTTCAGGTCTGACATTTCCCCAAATCTCTGTGAACAGATGTCAAAGCTAATAAAAAGCTAAATCGTTGTCAGACGATAGTCGATGGGTTCCAAAAACTTTTGCTCTAAAAACATTTTCTGCATGATTTGTCAATACTACTCTACAAACTACAAACAAAAACACGTGTCCTGTAACGGGACTTCCATTATTAAACCTAGTAAGACGTTCATTAGTTAATTTCCTCTTCCCACAGACAACCATCTTAACGGTTATCTGGCGCCTATTCAAATGCAGCAGACCATATCTCGTGTTTCTCACAGCGAGGCTGATTAGCAGTGCAGTGTGATGTAAACCAGGAAGCACATCATTCACAGCAGACTGGTAGCCGCAGAACAGGCTGCTGCGTCCACAGAGGAACGGCAACTTTGCCTCATCTTTCTGCTCTTGCTGGAAGCTAAGTTTCTGGAGGGAAACCGACTCCTCTCGGTTTCTCTGAACCATCAGTGGTTGTTTACGCTGGGCTTCTCCTTTGAAACTCGAAAAACACGCTTATGAGCATTTACAGCTAAGGAGATCTAGCCTGCCAAGATTTTACGTGAGGTTGTCTAGACAAGAAATGTGTTATCTGCGACGAGACACCATATATTTATTTTTTCTTTACATATATATTTTTTTTTCCCTGTGATCAATTAAGTGAATTGAATCTGAATCTGAGCACTACATTTAGGAAATTGTCAATTATTATTCGTCCTTTTTTAATGATGTGTGGAACACAATATTTAGGATTTCCTTTATGAAAAACACATTTTAAAGACAGAATGGATGGGAAATATCCAGGGAGAGACGTGTAGAAAAATAAGAAATATGAAAGAGTACACAGAGCTTAATTATAATAGTCAAGATGGGACAGATTTGTGTAATTTATTGCTACCTTATTAAAATAGTTATATACATTTGTTTGTCTCTTCATAATGAGTTTTTTGGTGCATGGAAGATCACACTCTTTCTACCAGGGAAAAATAAAACACCATATTTGACTTGTGTTTTTCCAGGCCTACATTTCAATAATTTACTAAATATGCAATTTGCATCTTAATAAATGATTCTACATGGAAATGGGGAAGAAGATTAGAGACATTTTGCAATCCGAGCACTAGAAACTGGGTCATGCTGTTGACCCAGTGCGTGAAATATGTGGAGCATTTCCTCCGCGCTCGATTTAATTTTGTTTTGAACAGATTGATTAATAGGAATCCACTCCAGTCCTGCACTGGCTTTCAATTAAAATTTAATTTATAGGATAAAGGATTAGAAAAGTACACTAATCAATTGTTGGATATTATTTTTTTTTACCTCAGTCTTTATTTAGACAAACGATTGGGTTGTGTAGATGTTGTGATATTACTGCAGGATTGGTTACACCCCGTTGTACACCCGCCTCTGACTAGATAATAACAATTGAATGTGTTTTGTTTTTGTTTGGGCTTGTTTCCCCTACTAAGTATGGATTTATTTTTACAGACAAATATTTAGCCTTTTATCTACAATGTCAATAAGTTCATCATAACACTGCAGTGATAGATGGAATGCAGTCTCCACATATTAAAGGCGTAATTACACGTATTTTCTCATTTGTTTTCCTAGCCATAATGGAATTAAGACACAACAGAGGTCACACAGGGTTAAGGCCCTGTATTGATTGGAAAAAGTAATTAAATACTGCAGTCCAAGCCTCGCAGATTGCTAGAACAAACATGCAAATAAAAATGTTGTTTTGTCTTTTATTGTAATTTATTACACAGTAACCATGTCCTATTTTGAGTACATAAGAAGACGTACCTGTCCATGCACAATTTCAAACAACATATTCAGTTGTGCGGCCATGTTTTCTTTGCCTTTAAGCATGATCTCTCTCAAAGTCTCTGATCCTCAGGCTCAGAGATCCATCTCACTGGCCTGGCCGCCTGTTGTCTTTCATCCGGTTGCAACACTTATCCTATGTCTCCTATGTCCTCGGCAACACCCACCTTTTCCAATTCCCCAGGACAGCAACAACATTTTACAGCAGGGCACTTTGAGCGAGAGGTCAGCCTTTCATCTCAGCAGGCTGCCCTGCATTACCCCTGACACTCTCCCCAGCCCCTGCACCTCCGCCACCTCTATCTGAATTCTCATCTTGGAGGTTTTTTTGTTTTTTTGTTTGTGTCTATTCAACTTTTGTTCACGGTCCACGGGAAACCTTTGGAGTGTTCTTGTAAACAATCTTGGTTGTAATATGGTTCATGAAGAGCTTATTTATTTATTGATAGCAATAGCAATAACAATCATACTCATCGTCAGGAGTAGTAGCAGTAGTATTTGTATTTTAACTGCTTCTAATATTATAATTTAGCAAAAGTGTCATTCAAAACATGAGAGACAGATTTAGATAACATTTAGCTCATTCTGCTCTTATTATATCCTCTGTTATATCCTCAGTGAGGAAAAAAGTAATCATATTGTATCAATTGTCCATGAGCTCAAACGAATGTAAGACATCTTGAATTTTTTTATTCAAGTACTGCTGAATCGAATAAAGATAGAGTGAGACTCATCATACGGTGTCATTATAGGCATGCACTCTTCTCCAGTGGAACATTGTGTATCACTTTCTGGATTGTGGATCACAATCCAAGCCTTGACCTTTTTTGACCTTCACTGATGGGTGGTATTAACGTATTCTCCAATAGAAGCCTAGCCGTCCATCAAGAGAAGACATATATTTAATGCTAGACAGGTTAGCTTCACAATTCCTGCCCGAGATGGGGGCGTGGCTCCCTTTATTAGAAGTATTGACGATAGGATCTGCAATCAGGTGGAGTGGACGAGCCCATTCATTATCATTAGCTGGCTGTAGAGCTGTGTGTGTGTGTGTGTGTGTGTGTGTGTGTGTGTGTGTGTGTGTGTGTGTGTGTGTGTGTGTGTGTGTGTGTGTGTGTGTGTGTGTGTGTGTGTGTGTGTGGAACAGCCTGTCTGTGATGTTCACTGCAGACCTGAAAAGGACTATATCGGTCTGGGTGATCAAACCATTGTCACCATCTCTCTCCCGGCTTCACAGACATATCTGTTACCAATTCTACTTGTCAAAGACACTTTGACGAAGAGCATAAAGCGTGAGCGCGAATAGAATGTCACTTTTTTTTTTTATCTCCGTGATAAGACGTTGTTGTGTAAAGTTCTTGTACGGCTGTTCACCACCCACAAACTTTGACGAATTCCCAACTGACGCGACCCACATTGACTCCGAAAAAGAAAGAGCTGCTCCTGTTGTTCACGTTCAAAGCGAGGGTGCACTCAGGCTAAATGCTGTTCGTCAGAATCGGCACAACAAAGTCCTTTTGACGAACAAGGCTGGCAACGGATGTTTTAGGGGAGACGCCAGAGGAGACGGTGACGATAGTTTGATCACCCTATCATACAGCGCCGTTATCTACACCACTGGTATTACCATATCATATTATGTCAAGAACTAAATGAAATATTGCACCACACCATTAGATACGACTTGTTTAGCCCGTGAGCCTTATTGCATGCGGTATCTACCTCATTACATTGCCAATATCAAAGTCATTTAGCAGGGGGGATGGGCATGTGAAATGGGCTTTTTCTCACGGCGCACAAAAGGGTTTCCTGTGTTTTTGTTCTGCATACGTACGCGGCGCGCTCCTCCAGGGCCCGGCGAATGTATGAATAGACAGGTTGAATGAAAAGATGATATCTCTGAAGGAAGCCCAGTCTAAAGGAGTGACTGAGGCTGACAACATATTATACACCCCCACCCCCGCCACCCCCTTCACACCATTCATCCGGGGCAATTTCAATATGGAGTTTCTCCTCTTCACAGCCGCCCTATACTTTGCATCAAATGAATATTGTGGCTGGAGGTGACAGTCTCTTAAAGGTGCTTTTAATATTCTCTTCGTCGTTCATGGTGGACAGATCCAATTCCCGGACGGGTTATTAATAGTTCTGCGTGGCTGTGACGGACCACGTTGAGCGAGAGACGAGGCTAGAGAGAGAGAGAGAGAGCGAGAGAGAGAGACAAGGTAAGAGAGAGAGCGAGCGAGCGAGCGAGCGAGCGAGCGAGAGAGAGAGAGAGAGAGAGAGAGAGAGAGAGAGAGAGAGAGAGAGAGAGAGAGAGAGAGAGAGAGAGAGAAAGAGCTATGATGGGTGTGAAATGTTTTTTTTTCGTTTCAATACACCTGGCATCTTATAGGAATAAATACTTATTATTTGCAGCAGCTGTTTATTCGTGAGGCACTGCCATTGGTCGCTATCTACAACTCTGATATGCTCCATGTCTGAATATCAATATCAACTATATCATATTACGGTAATGAGATTTAGTGCTATGTCTTTAATCATCATGCAGCTTGTTTGATTGATGTGACAATGTGAGCAGAACTGGGTGTGCTGGCTTGCCTATTTTTCATCCAACCCATGATGAAATACGAATGCAGTAGGATGGTGTATTTCATTACCAGATGACGGCGTATTCCTTGCCTGGCACCCCAGGAAAAAGAAAGTTCAATTTAGTCAGAGGCCATTAAAGAAACAGCCATGGGAAGCATTTAAAATTGATTGTTTAGCACCACAGACATCTTGGTTAACAAAACAACAGGTAATTATAATCGAACGACAGGTGATGTAAATCAATACACAAGCGTGGCAAATGAGCTGTGGAATTGCACCAAATTTGGTTGGCATTAGGATATCATGTGATGCATTGAAATACGGGCTAATGATTATTAATAGATTCCAAAGCAACCATGAGTTTGATTGATTTGACAAAGTTCTTCCCAAGCCGTTTTCATTTCAAACTTGTAACATACCCATAGGCAAAATCCCATGTGAATTGATGTTTTCCACACAACATTTTCATTACCCTAGCTATAAGTAGATATTTGGTTTGTTTTGTATGTACGGTTTTGTAGCATTATATTATATTCTAACAGGTAACTGTAGGAGTTCTGTATCAGCTGTTTAAAATATATTTTTGCTGCAAATGTCAGCAAGACTTAAAGTGGCTTTCATTTCATTTGACTGCTTTACAGTGCCAGCGCATGCTGCCCTCAACTACTACTCTTTCTACTTCTACTCCTATTACTGCTACTTACTGCCATATCATTGTATAATGCTATTTCACATACAAATAATTCATTGCATTAATATGAAGTTTTGAGCATGTGTGTGCGTATGTGTGTGTGCTTGTGCTTGTGCGTGCGTGGCAGCAGGCGTGTGTGCGTGTGGGCCTGCGTACGTGCACGTGTGTGTGTGTGTGTGTGTGTGTGTGTGTGTGTGTGTGTGTGTGTGTGTGTGTGTGTGTGTTGCACAGCAGCCAGTTTGCAGCATAACCCCCACCCCACAGGCTAGTGCTGGGTTGGTTCAACAGCCAGGGTGGGAATCAGGCAAGGAAACCGGGGTTAGCGCCCCCTACACTTAGGACGAGTGCCGATGGATCTTTAGTGACCCCCGGGAGTCGGGACCTCGGTTTAACGTCTCATCCTAAAGGCCGTGCTCTTCTACAGGACAGAGTACCTGTTGTGCCTCCAGCCTGGTACACTGGGGACATTACATAGACCATTGTAGGCATGGTAATGGCCTACACTCAATGATTTCTACGTGTCTCTTATTCCAACAGACAGGTAAAAAGAAAATCTGTATATTAGATAGCTAGAGAACCCCCATCGAGCAAATTGTTCGTCTGAATGACTCCTTATACAATCTGTGCTGTCATCTTAGGGCCTCAGGGATTCTAGGGATCGGTTGAGGACGCAAGGGAGTAGGATCTAGGAAGTAGGACAGGCAATGAGGGAGGGAAATCAGCTTAGAAGCTACCCCCCATGGCCCTCTGTAGGTGTCTGCACATAATGCGATGGCAGATTCAGCAAACACACGCGCGTGCGTGCGCGCGCACACGTGCATATTTTCATATTTTCAACACTTACGCCTGTAAAGTCAATGAGATCCGTCGACGGACGTGTGCAGTCGGTACGAGGCGTTAAAACGCATCCAACACATACACGTGCACGCACACACCTACCCACACACACACACACACCCCCACACAGACGTAGACGTGCGCGCACACGTACACACACTCGCACACACACAGGGGCACAACACAGCCACTGAAGTGGATGGCAGAGGCATAGTTTGGCAGCAGGAAGACAGTAGATCTTAATGCAAATCCGTCTCAATGACAAAATGAAAAGTCTTCTCTTTAGGGAAATTCCCGGGCAGAACTTCCTTCCTGTGCGGCTTAACCGGCGCGCTGCACAGGAACGAGCAGTCAACAAGAATCAAAGGGCTGCGGTTGAGCTCCGTCGCCGTGACATTTCTGCTCGGCGCGATTAATAATGAAGGGGGGATTAGGGGCGCCGCGGTAGGGACACGCCGATCAGACAACAACCAGAGGAAGCGTCGGGAGGCCGCCAAGCCGCGCCAAACAATAACCGGGCGTCACACACAGCTGTGGTTGAAATTAATATTTTATAGCCTTCCGTCACAGGAGCGCGAGTAGAGGGGCGTCCTCCGCTCTTCCACAACGCTGGTTTGATAAACTGAGTAGGAGAGGAGGGGAGGGGGGGGGGGGGGGGGGGGACTGTGTGGGCCGTTCATTCTCACCTCATAACAAGAGTCTGACAGCCCCCCTCCCCACTCCCGCCCACACCTAGAGCTTGACACTGACAGAGGGTTCAAGTGGCCTAATGATTATATTTAGTAGCCTACCTACCGGCTTTGTTGAGACAGACAGACAATTGTTTCGCGAGTGCAACTCGGCCCTAATTGACAGCAAATGTGTGCAAACGTTGGACAACTTTGCTGGCGTCTTTGGAGGAAGTATAAGAGGCGATGGGGGGGGGGGGGGGGGGGGGGGGGTGGTGGTGGTTAGGGGGTGAAGGGAGTGGGGGTACTGCCTGGGGTGCTACCTGACCTGTCTTCATTGCCTCTGCTCGTCAACACAAGGTGGTGTGTTTTGTTTTCCGACCGCTCCAAGGGAGACATGGCAATGTGTGACATACCAGTGGTACAGTCACAGCCTTGGGGTAGGGGGTGGGGACGGGGGGGACGGGGGGTGTGGGAGAGAGGCTGTGGATCCATTTCGGTTGATAATGCAATTCCTTGTGACAAGTTATTTGTATAAACAGCCCATTATAGCACCGGCGGGGAGTCAGAGCGTGGAACGGCTCTGGAGATGGCTTTCTGATGCATAGTTATGTCAGAGAGCCATCTCCGGGTGTGGTCGGCTGTCACCCGGCCCAGCCAGGAGTGTTCATCAGCGGGCGTGTTGTTCACACTGCTGCCCTGGGGAATGGGATTCATCACCGCCGTTATTTCCTCCCCCCCTCATGCATTTCATTAGGGGGGCGCGCTACAAAGAGCATACGGCGATCTGAGAGAGCCGTATAACACTGCTGATAGGACGCCCTCGCATTGAGGACAGTTTAACAGCGCTATTGCACCGTGCGAGAAAGCGACAAACAATGTGCTGGAAACGTCTCCTGTCACGTGGCGGCTTATTCTGCATCAACTCACCACCAGTATGGAAACCCATTTCATAACAAAACAAGCATTCTACCATCATCAGGAGTTCCCTAACCCACAACATGATCAGGCGTGTACAGGCTGTAATATATACGTTGCAGTCATTTCTATATGCCTGATTTCTAATCGAGTCTAATCTAGTCATCTATATTTTAGGGTAAATCGTAGTACTCCTACTGTAGAAGGGACTGTACAATACAATACAAGGAAGTCAAGCTGTCTTGTTTACGTATGCTTCAGTAGCACAGCGGGCTCAGTTACATAATGCATGTTTTAATGCCCCACAGGCTTCATCACTGTCCTGATCTGTTTAATTATTGTCTATTGTTTTTAATTATTTAATCACCCATGGTGCACTCATTTACATACAACTGTCTTACAATACATTTTCCTGAGCTAGATTTAAATTCCAGGGGGATAGTCCTCTCAATTGATCGCAAATCGGGGAGGCATTAGCTCAGGAGGTAGAGCAGGTTTGCTGGTAACCGCAAGGTTGCTGGTTCGATCCCCTGCTCCTCCTAGCTGAGTGTCGTGGTGTCCCTGAGCAAGACGCCTCACCCTAATTGCTCCTGACGAGCTGGCTGTCGCCCTGCGTGGTTGACTCCGCCGTCGGTGTGTGAATGTGTGCATGAATGGGTGAATGTCAGTCAACACTGTAAAGCGCTTTGGATAAAAGCGCTATATAAATGAGGACCATTTATATCTCAACCTTGGTTTTGTGTGGCACATACTGATCCTGTTGAACTATGTTCTCGAAGCGGTAATAATGCAATAAATCACGTTTATTTTCTCGTCCATGTTGGCAGGAAACATGCATTTGCACGCAGCAAGAGGGGAAATGGGAACAGCTTTCCGTCGCTACTTTCCCCATCACGCTGGTGGATCTGTCCACGGTGCTGAAAACCACCTCCTCTTCAAAAGAGTTTCTGACTACTGGATGAGCTCCAAAATGCCCACTCACGAACAGTGGCGCACAGGATGTTACGCTTGTCAGCCTTTTCCAGAGCTTGTCAGCCTTTTCCTCTCTCCTCAGGAGGTCTCTTTGAAAACATTTTGGGAAAAAAAGTGCATCCGTCTGTCTGGAATCAGCGCTGCATGGCTTCACCTGTTTACAACGCTGCTACCTGAAGAACAGACCGACAGACGTCACGGTCAGCAGGTTTAGGTTTAGGTTGGGATGTTTAGTAGTCACGTGATGTGTAGTGACGAGAAAAAAGTTTCTCAAGGTCAAAGAGGTTGGGCAGCGATATCAGACCAGGAGTTTCGATTATTGTAGAACTTTAAATAAGATTGATGACATGCATTAACTGCATTGAGGGAAATAATATTTCAATTTTGTAATAAGTGCATACTCAAAATAAAAAAATATGTTTTATATCGTGGCTTAAATTAGATTTTCATACCGCACATCAATATTCCAAAAGCCCATATATTATTAAAAAAGCCCAAAATATTATTCATCAGAATCATTATCCTCATTATCAAATGAATGTGTTTAATGTGTGAACCATTCGATGGTTCCTTCAGGGGAGGACATTTTCATGGGAGGACATTTTGCCAACCAGGTGTAGTCGAGCAAAATGCTCCATTTACCTGTGTACATCAGATTCAACGAATGAATCTGCACTTCTGTATATCTCTACGTATTAAAATAAATATTAACCTTGCTTTTCAAGCTTCCATTGTTCCGTGGAATTACATTTTTCCATGTGCCCACTGGCCCCCCGATTTAATTTAGGGAACGGCAGGCACATGTGAGAGAGTGAGATAGAGAACATTGTGGAAGCCAGATAAGAAAGGACATCGAAGAGGGGGCTGCTATTCATGTGCAGCGCGACAATACGGCGGGCATATTACCTTCAATAATAGGTTGTTGAATGGAGAACAAAGCAAATGGCTGTCATAAAAGCTTGAATAGTGAGCCAACTACTCTTTTGTCCAGTTAGCTGCAAATCTGACCAGACCAGTGTTCATTCTCTCTTTAAGCCTTAAGCAATATGAAATGATCGCCGCCACATTGATTTCCTCTGCATACAGCGGTTGAGACAATACATGAAGTTTTAATTAACGGCTATGGCAATTCAAGGTAAACAGACTGTGAGTGACCGGGAAGTTGTGAATGGTGAACGTTGTTTGGACTGCACTGAAATTCTCAAAAGAGTGCTTAATTTAAATTGTGATTTTTACCATTTTATTGTGATACAACAATATTAGGGTAAAGTCTAAACACAACGTCAGCCAATCAGAACAAATGTGTTGTAAATTGGTTTCCAGTTGTCATGTTGTCAAATAACTGGAGTGCTGGGTTCCATTGGAGCTACCCATTCAGAATGAACTACATCAAAAAAAACACCTGCATTCCACTGGATATGTTTGGGAAAACATGGCAGGTAGAGTTAGATAGTTCTCTTAATAATACCCTTCCACGGCTACCTCCTTATCTCCCTGCTCCTCCTCCTTCTCCGCTTCGTGTCATGCCTTCTTTCATTCTCGTTTGTTTTCTTTAACATCACGTTGTACTCCTGGTCTTCTCCTCCCCCTCTCTCTTCAAAGGTCTCCTCTTCCTCTGTATAATATCCATCTTTCCCCTGCTCTCCGTGTTTATTCTTCTCTTTCTTACCTCTGCTTATAATATCATCAGAAAGACACTTCCCTCCTCCGCCTCCTCCTCCTCCTCCTAATTGTATTACTTCCTCCTACTCTTTCTCATCCTTCTCTTCTTGCTCCTCGCTGGGCTTTTCTTGATCATTTTCCCTTTCCTCCTATTTTTCCTCCTCCTCCTCATCCTATTCATCCAGCTCCTCTTCATCTAGGACGTTCCCCTCCTCCTTATAATATAGGAGCTGTCCTGGGAATAGGTTGGGGGGGGGGGTCTGTCCTGCTCCATACCCGCTTTTCTATGCAACACCTATGGAGTCTACGTATATTTGAGAAATATTACTACTATAAATATTAATATTATTACTAGTAAAGAAAAAAAAAACCTTGACATATTGCAGATTGCCACCATTACTGTCGTGGCCGCCTTTGTGTGGCCAATTACTCGCTTACAAATCCCCACCCCGTGACAAAAATGAAGAGTAGGAAAGTGAAATGCCCCCTTCACACAGATTTGATCTTGTCTGCCATCTGATTGGTGGGATGAGAAATAGATTGATGTGATCCACTGACATGGATAACTGTCAGGCAGACAACCCCCCTCTCCTGCACAGCCTTAAAACTACCTGCAAGCCCTGGCAGACAGCTCCTCTCAAACTACCGGAACAACCAAACCCTTAAGTGATGCTACCACCACTTGCCTTTGAATGCCACTATGATGAGAAGCATTCGGAGAGAGCATTGAAGCAACAATCCAAACGGTGGTGTATGAAAAGGGCACATCACGGTGGCTTTGTGTGTCGTGTAACACACAAGCAACAAACAGGTAAGACACCTGCAATGCAGAACTGCATATATTGATCAGATACAGTTAAGTTAACAAAGCACCTGTTGTGCCTTTAGCAACAAACAAACTAAATGCCGTCTCTACAAGAAGAGAAGAGAGAAGAGAGTAGAAGAGAGCGTTTTTCTAAATGTATTTTATTTTGAGACAAAATTTCTCTCAGCAGGTACCAATGGGGTAAGGTGCAGGTAAGATTCATGTAAGATGATTCAGATAATATTAGGTAATATGCAGTAAGATGCGGTAAAAAAAGGTAAGATACCCGCAGTGACCACCAAAAGCAGGGCATAAATGGTCAGGTTATTGTTATTTCGTCTAATTACCGGTTCCAACATTAGCATATAAGCTAATGGTGGGAACTACACAGCACAACAGAAGGAATAAGGTGTGTGTGTTGGGAGGGGAGGTGGTGATAGGTTTACGTTTCTGTGAGAAACCTGCTCAGAGCGACATCAAAGCATCTTTCTGTCCTTTTCCGTCCTTTGACACGGTGACAGTGAAGACAATCAAGGTGTGCTGTGCAGAGCACACCAGAGGAAGGAAGTCTTTGATGCTTTGCCATGCTGACTGCTATTTATTCTACTGTGGCTACGGCCTTTCTGCTTTGTCAGAGGCCAGAGTAGCCAGCTCCATTTCCATTAGATGAGGGGCTTCAAAAACGTGTCTAACCATTCCTAGCTTATGCAAGATTAGAGCGTTTCCTAATTAAAAAATCAATGCCAACAAAATAGTGATTTGATTAAATTGGCGCGTTTAAACGAAAGATCGTGTGTTGGAGAGGCTAAATCCTGAAAAGGAAGCCAACCAATTGAAACTGAAGAAGAAACTTTATGCACTTGCTTTCCTATTGCATGTCCCCTGGTTACTACTAAAACGGTACGCTAGAAATGTCACCCATGGCTCATCCCCCATCTGTGGCTCATAACCTTTGCTCAGCGATGATGTCGTACCAAAGTCTCATCCCCACCCTGCTGACACACAAAGGAAGGCATCAGCCCATTTCCAAATGTTGCCAGACGTTGATAATAAAACAGTCTACAAGGAAATCACTTGCACTTAAGCTAATGGCAGTAATCCAATGCGGTCGTCTTGATTTAGCCTATAGATCGACCTCATGAGTAATGTTGCCATCGGTTCGCGTTTTTTAAAATAAATGGGATTAAGGAGGAAGAGATTAGATGCTCATGGTTTTCCATACATTAGCAGTTATTTCTATGCGTGTGTCCTCTGGTGCATTGTGAGATCAGCTATGCTCCGTCTGAGAGGTTTGAGGCTTGAGGGCCATTCAGCTAATAATAAACCACTACAAAACCACAGAGAATAAACAAGGAATCCACTGTCCAAATAGATACATGTTTTATATCCGCGGGGCTTACTCATGTCTCCGAACACAGCTTCACTTTAAGATTGTATCAACCACAAACCACAAAACTTATTTTCCACCTTTACACAAACACAAGTCGGTTATCTTTTCGCAGTAGTGCATAATTAGCATAGCAATGGCGTGTTGATCCGATTTAGCGTTGAGAGTAGTTCTCCGCACAGGTAGTTTCACACGGAACCAAACGCAATCACCGATGCGCTAATCGTTGCTGATCAATACATTCTCACAATTACAGCGATATGCTGTAGAGTCAGACCAACGGGATCAACCCTTGCCTACGCAACGGCGAGGTAAGGATCTGAACCATGGATATTCAGACTGGAACAGGCAAGGGAGCCTTGACAGTGATTTATGGCCTTACTATCTCAAGCTTGGGTTACTTTCCCAGTGTATGTCTCTCTCCATACATATTTAATAAAAAACAAATATAATTGAGTGTTCTTGTGGCATTGACAAGTAGGCTACCATGGCTTCATCTTTCAAGCAAGCCATCAGCGGTGTATAAACAGCTCCTGGACTCTGACCTTCCTTTGAATTCACGTTACCATTTTGGCTTCAATTTGAAGCTTATATGAATATACGTTGATAGGTGTGTGTGTGTGTGTGTGTGTGTGTGTGTGTGTGTGTGTGTGTGTGTGTGTGTGTGTGTGTGTGTGTGTGTGTGTGTGTGTGTGTGTAACCTGTAGGCCTTATGTATGTAGGGCATGAGTATATGCATTTGAATTCGAAAATGCATGCACTCAGACACACACACACACACACACACGTGTGTATTTGTATTGAGTGGTTTGTGTTTATGAACAAGCAAAAGCTATTTGTCATATTCGATTTCCACCAAGGTCACTTGAGAACGAGAGATCTCCAATATACTGTCATAGCCTGCATCTTGCTCCCAAAGTTCTCTCAGGTGACAAAACTCAGCCTTGTCAAACGGTCTGCAAATCTTAATGCAATCTATAGCCAAGACCCCCATAATACTTTTACAGTCTGCTTGTAACTTACCCTAATAAAGAGTAATGTTGCATCTCCCTGCCAAGGTCATCCTCTGAGGAGATGTGCAGTGGAGTGAATTAGCCTTGCTCTTACATTCATTTGAGCACTCTCATGTCAGTCGCTGCCCTCTTAAGTGCAGGCTCGTCTTCTTCAGCCTGGCTTCAAAGGGCCGGGCAAAATGTCTTCTTCCAAAGTTGAATGACAGCCTTTTTCTTGTGGGTGTCTGAATAACACTTCAAAGACGACCAAATATGCGTGAGAGAGAATGTTGTTGACATGCAGAGGTTATTTCAGTATTTGGCTGGCACAGATATTTATTTCGTTTATATATTTTGTTTCCTATACGTTCTCTTCGACAGCAATCCCCCATTTCTTGATGTTTACAGCATCAAAAGACCACAACATACATTATTGTCAATCCGCTGATGATTGATTATATGAGAAATGAACAGCATACTGCCTTTGAATCAACCGACTACATTTAAATTTAAACCACCGTCGTTTGAATACTGTATCTGGATGAATACCATTTCCATTCCCCCCCCTGTATGTTCTTCCATTACCTAGTCCGGGCGGGGCACTAGGTCGTATCCCATTAGCCACCTTTCGTCTAGGCATGAGGTCCTAGTCCATTAGCCTGCTCTCTGCTGGGGCTCCCTGCTGGGGCTCACTGGAACATGCTCCAGTAGTTCTTAGTATTCCGTCAGAAAGAACAAAAAGTTGCAAAGTTATGGTCGGGGAAGAAAAATTGCTGAGCTTTCGTTGGCCTGACCTCACGGCAGTATTCTCATTACTTCCAGTGCAGGTGTGTTGGCTGGTCCTCCTGGGAACTCCAGAGTGTGTTCTCTCTGCCCCACGAGGGAACTGAGGGAGTAGAAAATAGAAGGAGGAAGTACAGGAGGTACACAGAGCCACCGTACCCCTCATGATAACCACACTGCCTGTGGAGCTCTGGCAGCACAGCCTAGCATCGGGCCGGACTTTAATGTAACAACACTAATGCTGAACAAGTTTCAGCGATGGGCGCGTGGCCATTGGGGAGAGGGGGTGACCAGGCACGTACATGAGGCTGCCCGTAAGGCTTCAAGAAGATTTATAGGGATAGAATGGAGCGACGTCAGATGGTACACTCTGTATAAAAAGCTGTGCATTTTTACAACAACCACAATCCCAACTATCTCTTTACGTGAAGCTATGCCTCAGCCAATCGAAACATCACTGGCCCCCGAGCAGGAAAAAAAGCCTCCTTCACTTCATAGTTTACGTGTTGCTAGTCATGAGATAAAGTGATTGATTAAACTGGAGTGGCTAATGAAAGACGGCTCCTTCCCGCTATACTACCACAACAACGGCACACACTGTCATGAGGAGAGAGGGGGGGGGACGCTGTTTAAATGGTGTAATAAACGCACAACAGACATATACAATGACTTGTCAGCAAACGTTTATTAACTCTGGAGCTCAGCCAGGCGGATCGCTGCAGATGCCATCGGTTATTTCAGTCATATTTATTGGACACAGAGCGAGCGGGTCACGGCTCATGAATAAGGAAAACACAACTCTTTGCATGAATGTCAGCAGACGTCACACCGCAGAGCTAATGCGGCTACATTTGCAAACAACACTGGTTTAGCCACGGATGACCACACACGCCACTCCTTCTCACCTTGGGCAGGGTATTAAAGTCAGGTATATTTGGTAGAGGAGGGGGAGGGGAGAGAGAGAGAGAGAGAGAGAGAGAGAGAGAGAGAGAGAGAGAGAGAGAGAGAGAGAGAGAGAGAGAGAGAGAGAGAGAGAGAGAGAGAGAGAGAGAGAGAGAGAGAGAGAGAGAGAGAGAGAGAGAGAGCATTTTATGCCATAAAAAGAAATATCAAACTAGACATCCCAAGTAGGATCTGGCCAAAAATCTTTGACGCAGTGATAAAGCCCATAGCGCTCTACGGCTGTGAGGTCTGGGGCCCACTCACTAACCAAGATTTTATAAAATGCGACAAACATCAAATTGAAACTCTTCATGCAGAATTATGCAAATCAATACTAAAAGTCCAAAGAAAGACACCAAACGTTATTAAAATTCAGAACCTTAAGGAAAGCGACAGCAACACACTCCACAACAAGGCTCTTACCCACAGAGAGTTACACTCAGAAATGTGTCCCAACACACAACAACCAACACATCAGGCAAAACCAAATTATAAGAAAACAAAAGGAAAATTATTTGGTACATTGGAAAGAGTCCACCAAAAACCAGAGTAAATTGGCTTGCTTTTTGTCCATCAACAGAGACTACACCGTGGCAGAATACCTGACAACTGTGACCGAACCAAAACTGAGGAAATCCTTGACCAGATACAGACTCAGCGAACACAGCCTGGCCATCGAGAAGGGATGCCACAGACAGACCTGGCTCCCAAGAGAAGACAACCACTGCACACAAAACCAACTAGAAACAGAGCTGCACTTCCTGACTTCCTGTAAGTCATACGAAGACATCAGGAACACGGAATACAATGGCATGCTTGGACTTTAAAGACACTCCAGATGCTCACAAACTGCCATACCTGTTGGGAGAAATACAACAGTGTGCGATCGCCGCAGCAAGATTCGTCACCTGATGTGATGAGAGAAGGACCTCAAACTCCCCATAAACAGTCTCATCCCCCTGGACTCACTCTTTACACAATAATTGCACTATTGCACACATCCTCCATATTGTAAATACTGTGTATTTAGAGTGTATCTTTAATTTATCTGTTTATACAAGATACTGTAATTTTTGTAATTTTTATAATATCGCACATTTTACTTTTTTATAGTGTCACGACCCCACTGTTAGTTTCGAACCGGCTCTCTGTCTAGGCAGGAGTCGAGACACATACGTGGTAAAACCCACAGCTGGCAGGCAACTCGCTTCCGGCCACGTGGGCAGTGACTCACCTGGTTCCTGGCGAGCTCTGGTCCTTCTTTGACGGGTTGAGGGATAGCCCAAGCGTCGGAGCAAACTGTAGCCCGTCCCGGTTGGTTTATAGTTTGACATATAACATAGAAAAACACTAGACAAACATACACGACAAAGGGGTGGTCACGTCCCCCCTTTAGGAACCTAGTCCTGGTACTGTCCTTGTAGAAGGGGAAAACCTTCACCTCTTTCAGAGGGTGTTTAGGGAAAACAAGTGTGGGCACCATGCTGTCTGTTCAGCCATCTTGCCACCATCAGCCATCTTGGATTCCCCAGGTGACCCGTATCAAGGCCAATCAAGGGAGCCACTCCCACAGTTACCATGACAACCAGTTACCCACCAGCTTAACATTACCCAACAGTAGGATCGTGACACAATGCAAATGTATATTTCTCATGCCAATAAAGCTTTTTTGAATTGAATTTAATTGAATTGAATTGAATTGAAAATGTAGTACTTGTAGTTAACTACTCCTCGATCGCCTTTATTATTATCATCAACTTTCGTCTCAAGCTTGTTGGTCTAGTTCTGTAAGAGATAAAGGTCACCTGCTTCAGGCCTAATATTCACCACGAGCTTCAGCTAGCTGCCTAGCAGACTTAGCCTTGTAGCCACTGCTAAACATAAAGTGAATTATAGAGACACACACCCGAGGAAGTACTTTGGTTAGAATATTTCTATATTAGGTTCTGGCATTGGATTACTTTATTGAGTAGTTAAAAAATGGAACACAGTTGACTTTGACATACTTTTCAGTGACTTTGGTGGCAAGAAGAAATTGAATAGAACAATGTTATCACACACATCTTAGATTACATTACATACACTGCCTATGTGCCAGGATTGTAAAATAAGAATTGCCTTTATAAATATTTAGATGGCTATTAAAAGTTTAGTGGTTCAAAACAGAAGGCGAGATGGGAGTGCATTACATGGGAAAGTTGAACCAAATGTCCTTCTAAGATATTCATTAGATGGTTTCACATTATCAATAATGAATAATATATTAAACATCTTGGTCTCAAATATTTTAATGTCCTTTTCGGGACATTATAACATTATAATTATACATATCGTCACCCTCAATATAAGGGATACTTGATAATGTGACTATGTCTTGCATATTAAAGCGTGAGGTTAGCCCATTTTATGAATAATGAATTATAATTAGCGTTCCAATTAGAATGTGAAATATTCACAGGTTTTCCGTAATTGGCCTCTTAATGGATTTGGTAATGGTGGGATAGAAACAACACGACGGATGAAGCAGCGGGAGAGCAATGGGAGGAAAGACCAGTTCTTGGAGTTGGGGAGCCATAGAAAGCTCCCTGCCAATAACGACACACAAACATTTCCAGCAGAGATTCGAAAACATTTCCAGCCCAGATTTTGGGTAGCCTACAACTAAACTGCGTGAGCTGGAAACGAGTCCGAGGCAAAAGGGCTATTCGACTGCTCCCTGATCGTGCGGCGACAGCTGGTTCAACGCGTGGCTGATTAGAGGAGCAAACGGAGAATGAGAACGGGAAATAATGCGGTTGGCTTTCACTGGAGATGCTCCTGTGTTTGTTTGTGTTGGAAGTTGTTTAATAATTTTATTCTGCTCTACCCCCTGTTTCAGAAGCTCTGTGGAAAAGGTGCAATAGCAGTCAACAATGGGTCTGCAGGGGGGCTCTGTCTACTAGAACTAATCACTGACACACACAAGAATCCACCTCTCTACCACACTATGTAGTCAATGTACACTTCACCTTCCATTCAGGGCATAGTCAGGAGCACGTATGAATAAATGCATTGCTTACTTTAAAAAAACCTCACTCTTTCATAGTACCACACATCATTTGATGATGCAGAGTGACTAAATTGATTCTTGGTAAACGGGGCCCTTATGTATGCCTCTGTGCGTATCACTCAGCTCTTTAGGCTTGATTATGGCTAAGAGCCTCGGTCTCAGAGGTAGCTGGGGTTGTTGATAGCATCCACCGACACAGTCGCTAAGAACTAGCACGTTAGGGCCAATCCCCAGCATATTGCGGTGATGATATCAAAGATCAAAGCCTCCGTCGACTTCTGAAGCTGAATCAAGAGGCACGTCCTTTGAGGCAATTACGAAATGTATTACATGCATCAGAGCCGGGGAGAGAATGGTAGAGAGAGAGAGAGCGAGAGAGAGAGGATGGAAGAGGAAGGTGAAGGTGACGCAGGAGAGGAGATTGCACTGCAGACACTACAGAGAGGAGTGCCCTGTCACATGTTGAACGTGCTGCACCTCAGGAAGTTGGCTTCCCTCCCATGAATAATGATGGCATGGGGGTGGGCTGGTATGGGGGTTGTCGTTTTTTCGTCTTTTTTTTTTAGGGATTCCTAAAGGTTACCGACACATTCATAACAGCCGCATGGATGTGCACACACGAGCAAAGAGCCTATAGCATGGGGGGCCACCGCTAGGAGCCTATCTGTCTGACATTTTCTCTCAGTGCAGGTATTTGAACTAGTGTCTGGCACTGACAAATGCCATGGCTGTCGCAGGCTCCATCTTAATTACACCTGACCTGCTCTTTGAGGGGGCTTGTGGGATGAACTTAATTAGTTCGGGTGGGGGTGACATAGTCGTAGCTCCAAACCCTCTCCATTGGTATTTTAATGGCCTCTCTCCACATTCTGCGAATTAACAAATGAGAAAAGGGCCAATTAGTGACAGGTTGGGTTGGGTGTGTTCCCTCTATGGTTGTGGCGATGCTAATGTTTCCTGTGTGTGTGTGAACTGAAATGCAATTCTTTGAGTACCATGGAGATGGATCCTAGCCATAGGGGAATTTCTCTGACTTCACTGCAGATGCGTTGTGCTCTCCACTTACTGAATTTAGATGAGCCTTTAGCATTCTGTTCATGTAGGCTTACAAAATGCAGCTTAGAATGCAGGGGTGGGGCCGTGATCCGAGAACTTTCTCTATGGCTGCAAGGGCCACTTCTTTGATGGCCATTTGAAAGGTGCAAGTCACACGTTTTTTCTAAAAATGTTATCTCACGGAAATGTTTCAATTAGGTACGAATCAAAGAGCAGCCCACGACATAGCCAAGGTTAAATTTGTGACATTTCCAATTTCTACCGTCCAGCATTCATAGCTTAAGATAATACAGGAAGCGAAAAGTTTCCCCAATCCTACCTCACATGCCGGACCCAGACCATGACGTTGATAAATTGGTAGTTAAATTCCAATGAACAGAAACTGGTTACAAGTGCAATGTGATTACAATTCCTCCTCCCCCCTCTTTGATCCGGTTCACGGCCGAAAATAGCACAAATACTTGGGGAGCAGGTTGGTGTGTGAATATCTCCAACGAGCATGTTTAGCCCAAGACTGAACTTCAGACATATGGGAACTGAAACTTATGCTTATGCCTATATTAACAATTGATATATTATTCTTATATATAAATTGCATACATATTTCTTCTTTCTTTGGATTTAATTGAGAAACAAAACAACAAAAACAATGCTGTTTGAATAGAAAAACATGGTCTCATGGGAGGTTTTATTTCAAAAAACAATAATTTATTATCATTTATTTTCATTGAGCACAATTATCACATGTTTTACCTGGCTACAAATGCGCCAACTACATATTACTCGAAATTAGACTATTGGACATTGACTTAAACAAATACAAGAGTCTGGGTTGAAATCGAAACATTTCTTCTTTTCTACAACATTCCAGTAAAATAATTAGGCCTTTTGGAAATGACATTGCTGTACATGTAACCAAACCGGAAATGTCTGTCTGTGAATTGCAAACTTTTTAAGACAAAATGGAAAGCGTTGCTGTGCTCTGAGCTGAGTGGCTCAGTGGGATTCATCAAAACATGTTAAATGTTAACATAAATGATGGCGAACACTTTTCATTCAAAATTAATTCCATATCAGAGATTTACTTCTAAAAACAAAAATGATGTAAAAACAATAAAAACCTGGGAAAATAATGCTCCTATGTTTCATTGTGTTGAACTATGCATTTTTCAAATTTAATGCTGTAACAGAAATCTGGCTTCCACTTCAAACGTTACATTAGTTCCGTTTCAACTGTTAAGGCTATGCTGAGTAAAGTTGTCAAATATGGAGAGTAAAAAAATATGTAAAAATACTGATATGTAAAAAGGTTATGAGAAGGTCCTTTGTTACGGAGTATAAAATATAGTTAGATTAAATGCCATGAAACAAAAAGAGATTCAGACCTGGAAAAAGTTGCAGTACTCTGTGCCATCATGATATGTCTTTTGGACTTAGAGGTGTGATTTTTGTAACCCGGTTAATGCAGTTTAAGATGTTAACATCCAAATAACGGTTCATGTTTACCTGTAGCAATCCTGGAGTGAGACGTTGCCTTACCCACAACCTGCTCCCTTAATGAACTGTATCTGGGTTCACTGTAAGTCGCTGTAGATAAAAGCAAAATAAGTAAGTAGTAAACTGACTTGGTCTTCCATTCACAGAGAGTTGATCAGCAGCAGAACCTGTGTCTTCGACAGTACTCAGAAGTCTTAGCGGTCATTTGGGGTCAAACCATTTTGTCGCTTCAAAATCTGTAGAACTGAATCGTACAAGATAATAGTAAAAATGTATGAAGAGTATCGTTGTAAAGAGAGATAACCGCTTTTTTTCTTCATAGAAATGTCCCAACTACTTGAAAATATTTGGTGTCTGGTTTGTAAGAATTGTATGAAAAGTTTTGAACAAGAACAGATACAGTACAATGATACAGTTGGCAGTATTCAAGTGAAACACTCTATATGAAAAACAAATCATGTTCTGTTTGATTCCTACCGTTTGCAGTGGGATCTTCTGTGTATCTTCTTTCAATATTTTCTGCTCAAACTCCTTGTAGCTGCTTCACTCTGTGGTGTGGTTTACAGTGCATGAATACACTCGTTATTACCGTATTTGTACGGGGACCCAAACAGACATGTCACACCATGTAACAGTGGACCCAAAAGCCACTCATAAATAACAACCATGTGGTTACTGTGGCAACTTTTAAATAAAAATGGAAAAGCAGAAGAATAACCATTGTACAAGTTGAACTAATGATATGGACTTTATATTTTCCTTCCTGATTGAAGCACTGCAGTGATGCAATGTAAACCCTTTGACTGTCATCGAATGAAATAAACATTCAAATAAACATTGTCGTTCATCGCAAGATCATGTAATATATACGGTCATATAGGGTCACAAGCAAACCGAATGGACGCAATGATTGGCTGGTTTAGTTTGCACTTGAAGACATTTACGAGACTGTGGATTAAAATGTAATAAATCAACCAATAGCCAAAAGGGTACCATATACAGAGTAAACGAAAGAAAATTGATTACAGTACCATAATTTCATAGAAAAATGATTTCTGGAAGAGCAACATGAACAAAACACAACAATGCCTGGAGAACCCAAAGAATATACCATGACACCATTGAGAATTTGCTTACAAAATGATCTATGGGTTACAAAGTGTGAAAAATATTCCTATGGTCCTCATAAAAACGCCACATTGAACGAGGCAAGTATAATCATACCGCATGGGGTAGACTGAGTGGATTTCTCTGTCGCGTACGTCTGTGTGTGTGTGTGTGTGTGTGTGTGTGTGTGTGTGTGTGTCTGTCTGTCCTTTATACAGTAGTGACCGAGAGGAAGGCGTTGTGCACCTGGGCCCCCTCGGGCGCCTTGGTGCCGTGGATCATCAGCTCCTGTATGGTCATCCAGTTGTCCAGGATCTTCTTGTTGCGCTTCTTCATCATCTTCTTGTGGCTGAGCTCGATGATGCTCACCTCCTTGCCCCGTCCCTCCCCGCTGCTCTGGGGGTTCTCCTTCAAGCTCTCCAGGCGGCTCCTCTGCATGAACTCCCGCCTCCGTCTCTGCTCCTTGGCCCGCACCAGGTGCTGCTTGCGCTCCTCCTTGCTCCAGTACCTCCCCATCTTCATCTCGCTCATGGCGTCGTCGTCCGTGGTCATGCCGCCGCTGCGCTCCTCCTTGATCTTCAGCGCCCGCTCCCGCAGGATCTTGTCCCGCACGGGCCTCTTGGTGATGTAGCGCGTGCCGTCGCTGCGGATCTTCACCTTCCACTCCATCTGGGGCGCGTCGCTGGGCCGCTGGGGCTCCTTGCACACGCTGAGCAGGCTGAGCTGGCTCTGGGCGTACTCCACGGCCGAGCGCTGCTGGATCAGCTGCATGTAGCTCTGGTAGTGGCGCGCGTGCGCCGGGATCACCGCCTGCCTCTGCTGCGAGCTGTGCGACGGCGAGAAGTAGGGGATCTGCGAGCCGCTGGCCTTGGCCTGGCCCCGCCGCTCGTCCTCCGCCTGCGTGGTGTGGTCCGACTCGGAGGGGTTGCTGTGGTCGGGGCTGCTGCTCTTGGCCGGCGCCCCCGCCGCCCGGGGGTGGAAGGGCCCGGGGCTGGGGCTGGGGCCGGGGCTGGGGCTGAGGGAGCTGCCCGCCGCCAGGCTGCTGCCGCCGCCGCCGCCGCCGCCGCCGCGCAGGTTCCTCTGGTTGGTCAGGCTGACCATCCGCTGCAGCGAGTGCTCCGGCGAGCGGTCCATGGCCAGCGGGGTGCTCCTCGAGCTCTCCGCCGTGTTGTAGGCGCTGGAGCTGTCCTTGTCCGACTTCTCCAGCCGCCCGCCGCCCGGCCCGCCCCCCGCCGCCTTCCCCGCCTTGGTGTGGGCGTGGCCCCGGCGCAGGCTCTGCTCCTTGTTGTTGCGGTTGAGCGGGGAGCCGCCCTCGGAGCGCGTGCCCCCCTGCGGGCCCTGGCGGAGCTTGTGCGCCTGCATGATGTTCTGGCACTCCAGCTCGATGCTGCGCAGCTCCTCGTTGAGCATGCGCAGCTCGCGCTGCACCCCGCCCTGCTCCGCCAGGCTGACCTCGATGGTGCTGCGGCGGCTGTAGAACAGGTCGTACTCGCCGCTGTTGCGGATCTGGCACTTGAGCTCCAGCAGCTGCTGGAAGCGGTCCCCCTCCCGGCCGTCCTCCGCCGCCGGCGGCTCCCGCTGCTCCGTCCCGTGGCCGCCGCCGCCGCCGCCGCCGTCCTCGGCGGCGCCGCGGTTGTCCCTCAGGCACTGGGACAGCCGCCGCTGGATGTGCGCCAGCACGTCGTGCTCCGAGCTCTCGCCGGGGGTCCGCTTGAGGCGCGCCCCGCCCGCTTTGTCGCGGGGGAGGGTGGAGCAGCTGGCCAGGTCGTCGTCCGCTTCCTACACACACACACGGCACACGGGGGGGGGGGGGGGGGGGGGAGGAGGGGGACACATCACATGGTTGTGGTGAAATGCTTCTACTGCAGCAAGTTTGATCTCATTTGCATGTTTGAACTATTTGAGGTTAGACTTGTTCCGTATGGAGGGATGGAGGATTATGTAAAAATATTGATGTGTAAAGTGGTTACTAGAAGGTGTGCTGCTGCAGAGTACGAAGTATGTTTAGATGAAATGAGAAGCAGGCCTGGGAATTGCAGATGTACTAACTTAATGTATTTAAATACGGTTGGTATACCAAAGTTTTTCAGTTCATTTGGTTGCATTTGAAAGTATAAACTAGACTAAAATATAAATGATTTGACTTGACTGCGGTCTTGATCGTGCCATGTAGAATATTAGGTGAATCACGGAAAATAAACTCGTGTGTGCGTCTGTCTGCTTCTGAGACGATACCAAAGGCAACGCAATACGTGACAGCAGATGGTTCGATTTTTTTTTTCTTCCCTTTTTCCATGCAATTTAACGTGGTGCAATCCAGTATGATGCAAATCAATGCCCTGCAGAAAGTTCAATATGTGAGACACTGGTTGCAAGAAAAACTAGCAGGTATAAATCCAAGAGCGAGTCTCAAGAGAGCGAGACAGAGACTGAGGGAGATATACAGAGAGAAAGAGGGGGAGAGAGAGGGCAAAATGTAGTTTGCATTTAAATGGACTTTTTCACATTTGATCACTGTGATAACATTGTATTTCAAATCCCATTTGTTCTAATGTATATGGTGGCACTTCATATTGGCCTTTGAGCGAAGTAATTCAGACTGTATAATTCCCAATTTCTCCAATAATTTAACCTATTCTCTCGTTATTTTCTTACCATAAAAACCCAAATTGTGTCAACACGCCGGTGTAGACATCGTATATCCGCGCGCCTTAAGTTAATCTGTTTTTCGTCCTATTTCAACCACAGAAAGACATCTGTATGAAATACTGATTTCCACACGGGCACGCGGGCTGTGCTTTGACTTTGAGGAGAAGCCCCCTACCCCAAGGGGCCGCCCTGTACAGTAGACTGAGACGGAGGGAGGCATGCCTCTCGTGATTCAGGTTTGATTGTGTTTTTATCCTCGCTGAAGCTCACCACTCCCATTCAGACCAGAGAACACGCTGCACCTGCTGAAGTGGACAGGTTTTTTTTTTACGGCACACACGTCAGCCACTCCCTCCTCCGCCGCCGGTCCGAGTGCTTTTACAGTCGCGTCGGGACATCAACTCGACCGTTATTTACACCTCCACCCCAGACACACACACACACGCACACACACACACACATACACACACACACACATTCACTTAAGAGACGACAGCGCCGGTGATGCAAGGCTACAACCCTCAAAGGCAACATCCTCACAGAGGCATTTAGGGCTTTGGATTGCCTTGCTCAAGGGCACCTTGATACTGTTGCACCGGCGGGGAACATCAAGGAGAAGATCAAAACCCCCCCAAAAAAAAAGAACATAAAAGTTTTGTTGCTGGAAAACTTTTCGTTTGTTTATTCATTTCGCCGGCTCTTCTGAAGCGTCTGCGTCTGCTTTTCAAATGAGGACACAGCACATCACACACTGTTTGTGAGTTCAGTCCCATTCCGGCTGCTCCTGCGGGGGGTTCCGAGCGCGCTTGTGTAGCGCACTGGGACGGAGCTCTGGGAACGCCGGGGCATATCGTCTCCCTGCCGCTCAATCTTTTCGTTTGAACACACATTTACATGGACTTTACATTATGCTAATTTCAACGGCAAAAAAAAAACGGATTTGAATCACGATTAGCAGTGTTTTGGATTTTCAATGGAACCGTGAATCTCGAGGCATTAATATTTATACAGGGTCATGGAGAGAGTTTACTCCCCCGGTTTGACAGCAGTCTGAATGAGATTGATTTAATGGAAAGGAATGATGTTCATCATCATTCAAATGAATGCAATGGATTCATTCCAAGCAACACATTTATTTGTTCACATGGCAAAAAGTAAAGTTTGGAATTGGCTTTGTGATAGGTGTGATGGTGTTCAACTCCCAGCCCAAAGCCACTGGGCTCCATCCCCCTATGATCTTAACCTGAGCGATACGTCCGACACACCCAACCCTTCCTACCCGCTATTTAATGACCTGTGTCTGCATTCACTGTAAGTAGCTTTTGATAAAAGCATCTAGCAAAAAGTAAGTAGATAATGTGTAGATCATGTAAAGGGGTTGTTTTCATGCTCTACAGTGTGAATAGTCTCCTCCCTCTCCTCCACATCTGTCTGGGTTGGAGCAGAAGGTCAGACCAGTGACCACTTAAAAGTGACATATTATCCCACCAGGTGTGAGTGTGATTAGCCGCTACAAGCCGTCGAAACAAGCCGTGTCCACCTAGACGTGTCCTGGATCATTCCACCGGCCTACCCAGTGTGACTGTAGCAAACGTTGCTCCTCTATCCGTCCTACATCTAGGGTGGACACCCCCACTAGTGATGTCAGAAGAGGCCGATTTTCAAAGCGGGCTTGTAATGGATACTCACACCTGGTGGTATAATATGTCACCTTTAAACTGGGCTTCGCCTAAACGGAGAGGACCCTGTCTGACAACCGAGGGGACCTGCTCCACGCGGGTGGAGGACATGTGTGTGTGCGTGTGCTGTGCAGTGGAGAGACTGACCGGCAGGTTCACCTCCTCCTGGAGGGCTGCCAGCTCCATCTCCTCCCTCTGCTGCTCCTCCAACATCTCCATCTTCAGCTGCTCCAGGAACTCACTGTGTTCGTCGTCCAGCCAGGCCTCCTCCAGCTAGAGAGAGAGAGAGGGAGAGAGAGAGAGGGGGAGAGAGAGAGGGGGAGAGAGAGAGAGAGAGAGAGAGGGGGAGAGAGAGAGGGGGAGAAAGAGAGAGAGAGAGAGAAATACAGGGAAAGGAGAGAGAGAGAGCAAGAGAGCGAGAGAGAGAGAGAGTGAGAGAGAGTGAGAGAGAGTGAGAGAGATTGGGCGGTTTTAAAAACACTGGTAGACAATACATTTCTAGGGGGGAAGGTTTACGACTGAGCTCATTTGACATGCTAATATTCATAGGCGCCCGAGTCCTCTCGCCACACAAATAAAACAAAAGAATCTTCTATCAGGGACTCGTTTTCGGATTCACATGCCGTCCACGGTCGAACGAGCTCTCTCTCCTCTTTCCAATTTTACAAGGCTTCCATTCCATCTCTCATCACACATAATCCCCCAATCCCAAAGCCCTCAACGTCAGCGCTCGCCCCGGTGGTGGTGAGAAGGCCTATTAAACAACGAGCAGCCCATTACTCTCCCCTCACTGGCTGCTCTGCTCTCTGCCACAGACTCTACTCTACATCAGCATGCCATTAGCTTTTACAGCCGTGCCGTCGGAAGTCAATTACAGACGCCGCTACATAAAGACCAAGCAGGCCAAGGTGCCGCGGCGCCCTGTCAGAAGCACTCGCGGGGACCGGTGGGGTGTGGAGGTTGTGGAGGAGGAGGAGGAGGTGGAGGTAGAGTGCATGCGGTGGAGGAGGAGGAGGAGAGGGAGGTGGAGGAGGTGGAGGAGGGAGGGGGGGGGAGGTCAGCCATCACAGTCCGCCTTTTATCACGCCCATTACATTCATACGGCACAGGGCATCCGAGCCTCTATGGATGGGGTTTGTGTTTGAACCGGGCGCACGCTTAAGACCCCTTGAGACACCCCCTGGGAGAGGAGAGTGAAATACATAATTATCAAGAACATGGCTGCAGGAGTAAAGAAGGGGATGAGTAAAGTGAACGCGGCTCACCTGCAGCTCGGGCCTGGCCACCAGCAGCAGGATGTTCCGACACTCGTCGCTGGCCAGCACCGCCACCGCCTCCTCTCGGTTCTGCACGTCCTGCCCGTTTATCTTCAGAGGGGGGACAGGGGGGGGAGGGGGATTAGCCGGCCGCCGTTGATGCAATTGGATAAATGGAGGCTGGCCCCAGACGTGCGCACACACACACACACACACACACACACACACACACACACACACAGGCACTCTCACACAGACGACATGCACTCAAACACAGACTGATATCAAACGCACACAAACTTGCCCAGACAGACGTATGGGCAAACACACACACACACCCCCCCCCCCCCCCCCCACACACACACACACACACACACACACACACACACACATGGACAGACACACACACACACATGGACAGACACAAACAAACACCCACACACTGACGCCCACACACACACACACACACACACACACACACACACACACACACACACACGGACACACACACACACACACACACACGCATGAGGCTACAATAGGACTGACACCACACAATACAACCCTCCACGCCGTAACTCGCTGTGCGCTGTGATGCTCTGTGTGTGTTTTATTCACGGCCAGCGCCAAGTGGAGGCAGATATGAGCGGGACCGCGGCCAGGGGGGGCGGACGGGGGGGGGGTGGGGGGGGCACCGCCTAGTGTACATACATCTGGCCGCACAATTAACTGGCCACTGACAGGGGCGTCCATCTTCTCTTGGCCAGAGTAATGGGCCTGTCATTTGTGGATAATAGTGGCAGAGTAGCGGTCTGCTACACAAACATTTCCCTCCTCCTAGCTCCGGATCAGACGCACGCACGCACGCACGCACACACACACACACACATGCGCGCAGACACACACACACAAACACACAAACACACTCACCGCTAAACAATTAGACCACGGAAGTGCATTATCTCGTGCCAAACAGAGCTCATGCACTCACCCTCCCATCTAATAATTGCGTGTACGGAATACACACCTCTCCCAGGCCTGTACACTACTCTCTGGCTCCTCCCCCAGAATGCATTGTGCTGAGCTCGTTAAAAACATATTTACCGCCTGCCAGAGACAATAGTCTGCATCCCGACCCCCTCTTTCTTCGCGCTAATTATTCAACCTTCCGAGCAGCGTCATTGGTTCGCACCGCCCAGACTGGTTCACCACCGCCACCACCAACCACCCACCACCAAGGAGGCTGCTGTGGCTGGTGTCACTGGTGTCTCCTTCAATGGGTGGATGGGTGGCTGGTGGTGGTGGTTGGTGAGGGGCCCTTTTAGGCTCCTGACCATAGGCGTCAATTACGCTGGGGACGCTGGGGACGAGTAGCCACCAGTTTTCGTCCAGATTAATTTTGTACCCACCACTTAAAAAGACAAAAAACTTGAGTTTAATTATTATGGATTATTTCACGGCTCTTCTCAATGCTGTGGAATGCGCTGTTCACTTGCATGGTCCTTCCCGACTTGCAGTGGTGAATTATTTTTCGATAATTGACCGTTGCATATAATGACCGCTGTCAAGGAAAGTGGCTCTGATTCACGTCGCTCCTATCACTCCGCAAGTAGTCCGGTAATTTATCAACCCCAGCGTATTTGGTTGCTAAGCAACGTCAACATCTTTGGCAGACTTGGCGGATTTCTCTGCTGATCAACGCTACGAATGCCACGTCAAAAAGCACCAGAGCAGGTTGCTAGTACCATGGACAGTATCAGAGCGATAACCTGTTAACCTGATAACCGATAACCTGAACTAAATGGATGTGGTAGGCTACACCATGGGATGCATCTGCAGACTACTGCCACATAAATAAAGGTAAGATGTGATATTTATTGCTTAAGATTTGCTGGTGCTGTGGTGAGGTGTTTTGTGTTTTTTTGCACTCAAGTGGTCGGCTGTTTCAACTCTTGCAATTGATGTTAGCCATAGCCACCAAGTAGCCTAACTTATCCACGGTTTGCATTCATACAGTGTTGGGTATAGTGGAGATGAAGATAGTGGAGTAATTAGTGGAATAATTGTGGTGGGGAGTGCATGAGTTTTGGTTAGAATGCATGATTTAGATTGGATGGATGCATGTTGTGAATTGAGAACAGCCAGCTCATGATGTGATACAGCGTTCAGCTGTGCAACAAATATTTTTTGCTTTTTCAATCTTTTTCGACATTTGTAGTGCTGTGTGTAGCCACACGTTTGCCCCTTCACAACTTACATTTGCTTCATACTTCATACTTCATACTTAATTTGCTTTCATAGTCATGTCGTGTCACGTTGTCAACATTGGGTACATGGAGCACAACATAGTGGGTCATAGCCTATGTCCAATGCTTTTTGGAAACGCTTTCTTCATAAAACGTGTCAGACATCAGTTTTCTGTATACCTTTTATTCATTAGTAAGCTACACGGGTATGCCGTCTTTCAGAACCTTTCATTACCTGCATTAAAGAGAAAAAAAAAAGATTGCATCCTCATTGTACCCAGCACTTCTGAAAATGCACTTTTGAATGCGTCTCTGACGCCCATGCTCTGACGCCCGTGCTCCTGACCCACAGATACAGCCCGGGGCCGCAATGCAAGACAGAGCTTCTGGAGCCTTCCACGCGGGCCAGCGAGCCTCAGCACAGCACCTTTCTGAGCCAGGGAAACAGCACCATCGGTGCTGAGTCGGTAACTAAAACAGCCGGCGGGGGGGGGGGGAGGGGCTGTTCCGCCCCCCAGTCTAAGAGAGACACTGGGGGCAGGTTCCCCACTTTAATGTGCAGCCATTAAAAATGAATGGATTCGGCATTAGGAGAGAATCTAACAAAGTAAAGAAAGGGTGTTTTGGACTGAATCCAATTAGACCCTGCCTGTGGAGTGAGACGCACACTGTGTGTTGTGTGTGTGTGTGTGTGTGTGTGTAGCTTAGCTTGTGAGAGATCAGGAGAGATGGGGAAAGATGGGGAGAGAGAGAGAGAGAGAGAGAGAGAGAGAGAGAGAGAGAGAGAGAGAGAGAGATAGATAGATAGATAGATAGATAGATAGATAGATAGATAGATAGATAGATAGATAGATAGATAGATAGATAGATAGATAGATAGATAGATAGATAGATAGATAGATAGATAGATAGATAGATAGATAGATAGATAGATAGATAGATAGATAGATAGATAGAGAGAGAGACAGAGAGAGTGAGTGAATTGTACCTGTAATATGCGGTCCCCTTCACGGATCCGTCCGTCCCTGGCGGCGATGCTGTTGGGGCCGATCTGTGAGGAGGAGGAGAGGGCTCAGAATGCATCTATGCTGCTTCCACTCCATACTTTCCTTTAGGTTTCCCCGTCATGTAATCCATCATCTCACAAGACTTCTAGGAACATATTGGAGCCTTACAACCAAGACGTTTTCTAGTACATTAGAATCAGAGATAGTATCTACACGCTTAACTCAACATAGCAATACTAATGTCCATACACAAGTACGGATGGATTCATAAGACACGCCTCATTTAACACATTAATTCATTAATTCTTACAGTTTTGCTTGAATGAGCAGACATTAGTAAGCTTAGCCTCCTCCCAATTTCTCCGGTAAAGCATACAATGTCATACAGTCAAACAAAAGAAGATCGAACACTTTCCGCCCGACAACGCAACCCTCAGCAAAATAATGTTAGTGAAGGCAGGGACAAGGTGCTCTGTCATCAGCCAATCAGCCTGCGTGTCCAGGCGTTTAACTCTGACCAATCAGGGGATATGTGTGGGACTTGAGCTGATTGGGTTCATTAATCTGTTTCAGAGGCAAGTAAAAAAAAAAAGGCTTGGCTTATGGTCCATGGTGCCGGTTCAAACATCACAACAGGTAATTAAAAAACACCAAATTCAGGTTATTTATGACCTTGAGATAATTATCAGACTACTACTTATGCAAGAGCCCAGCACACAAGAAATCCCTCCTCTGACACAGCCGGTACATGGTGACATTTGCATGGCTCATCTGAATTCCACTCGCTCCTCTCGGCCATAGTTTTTTTCATGAAGCTAGCGCTGGAGGAGGCTGCGAGGAGCCACAGACTCTGGCGCTCTGTATTCCTCTCAGGTCTGAGGCAGCAGCCACCTTGCGGGAAACAGGGCCGACTTCAAAGGAGTAAAAAAGGGGGGAAAGCGAAAGTTGACTATAATGGCAAATATTATCTCTGTCTATCCACTGGTGGGATGAAAACACAGGAAGAAAACTTGTCTCCTTTGCACAAACAGAAAGTCTCCCAGCGGCTGACAGACCCGTACACCGCAGCCCTGTTGGGAAGCTCGCGAACAAAGTCTGGACGGGACGAGAAGATTGCGTTTGTCTTCTCCGTCGAAGGCGCTCCGCAGAGACAGACAGGGACTTTGTAGACATTGTAATCATATGCATTTGGAGCAATGCTAAAATATTTAGCGATCCCTGCCACTATTGAAGAAGGGCTTCAATTTGGGAATTAAAATTCTCGGCAGAGAAATCAAGAGATGCCCGTGTGAATCACTGAAAACCATTCAAGCCCAAAAATGTTAAGTACCACCACAGCAGAATATTAAATGTCACATTTGATTTAGAACGTCCATTCCGGCTCCTGGAATTGTCGCAGCATTTTTACCAAACCGCTGTAATATAGTTATAATGTATTCTGGCTTCTGCAAGTATGCTATAAGATGTAAATGAGGTACTTCAAGTTCCATACGTGATCCGAGTACCCATGACACTTGTTTATCCCGAAGAACATTTAGGAATTATTTTATTAAATCGCGGGTTCCCATGTTGTCTGAGAAGGAAAAAATAAAGAAATTCAAGGAGAAGAATTCAATGAGTTCAAATCTTGTGCACTCCTTCTGGATTTAACGATACAGGATTTGAACATGTAAAAATGACTAAATATTGGAAAGTGTCAAACAAAAATAAAATTTGGCCTTATCCTTGTCCAAATCCTTGGGGGACAACTAACCGATTGTGGGTCATAAATCGAATTCATTTATACAGCGCTTTTCTAACCAAGGCCACTTTACATTTAATTTAATTGGAGGCTCATTGTCACCCATTCACACATCGACGGTGGAGTCAACCATGCAAGGGAACAGTCAGCGCCTAGGGAGCAGTAAGGGTTAGGTGTCTTGCTCAGGAACACCTCTGGACACTTTACTAGGAGGAGGCAGGGATTGAACCAGCAACCTTCTGATTCCCAGATGACCGGCTCCAGCTCCTGAGCTGCTGCTGTTGATGCTCATACTAGTTTCACATCTCACTGAAGGTCTGGGCTAGCCTGACATCACCAGACCACTTCGCAAATGCCTATTAGTCTGGAATCCCTCGGTTCATCTTTGATTTCCAAGGGGTGCAAATCAAAATGCCTCAGGGTGCAATTGGACAGACATACAACCAAGAAGAGCACCGAAACATCTGTCACATCAGCGGGAGCCATCTCGGTTGTTAATAAAAAGTAGCACTTAATAAACGGTGCTCCCTTGGGGCAGTCCTCTGGACAGACATCGTATCAAACCCGTCCCATCCTCGATAAACGGTTGTGTTTCGTCCCAACCCGGGCCAGGTCTGGTGGAAATCTTTCTGAACGGCAGATGCCTCTAGTACCGAAACGTCTTGTGGACTAGTCCGTGTATAAAACACAATGTATATAAACGCTTCTTTTGTACGTCGGAACCACTGAGAGACAAGTATAGGGGCTCACCTCGCTGACGTAGATGGCCACATCCTCTTCCTCGTCAGTCCTGTAGCACAGAGTCAAGCCCAGCTTCTCCTGGCTGTTGAGTCGACACAGCTCCACCTCCTATAGAGACAGCGGCATCAAGGTGAGGATGGACCATCAATGGACGAGAACTGATATCATCATTATTCTCATTATGAGCAGTAGTATTAGTAGTTGTGTAAGGGGAATGGTGGTGGTTTTGATGGAGTAGTGTTTGTGGTAGTGGTAATGGTAGTAGTCTTCTATACTACTATACAATGCTTGTAGTCTTTTACAATGTTTGATTATAATCATTCCAGTACTAACAGAGGCCCTTTTCCGACTAAAGGCAACACGATCTACAACTCCAATGCATTCATTTTCACGCTTTCGTTCCAAATTCGAGTTGGTCAGATGAGGTCAGGTACAAAACCCTGTTTCTGATCAGTTATGTTGACCTTATTACCAACACGTGTCACCGCGTTGTGTTCCCATTCTGCTGCTCACCGTGATTAAATTACAAAACCCCAGACGGAGGTTTCATTTTCTAGACGCTGACATGAAGCTGTAAACGATGATTACATCTAGTTCTGTTTGAGGAAACATCACATAAAAATAATCAAAAAAAAAAAGTTTTTCAACAGCAAATATCTAATTTTCTTTTGCGGTTGCTTATTTACTTTCTCCGTGGTCCTTCCTGAGCGGGCTAGGGCTCCAGGGGTTTTTCCAGGCGTGTGATTATGAAAAGTATTCCTGGCTTCAATAGCTCGGCGTTGCCTTCATAAATGTCAGAGAGGACTTCAAGTGCTTTACCTGGTGAGTGGTTGTCAGGCTGGGGAACATGAGACTGAAGTTCACCGGAAATTATGCCAACTTCAGCTAATAAATATATTCTGCCACAGCCACACTCATCTATTCCATGTCTAC
>NC_140283.1:17389896-17409896 GCF_964030765.1 Micromesistius poutassou
GATCCCATTGCAGTTCTATCGCTCTCCGCCTCTAACCGGGAGCAGTTTAAACTCCCACGGACACAACTAATACTCTTCAGCGCTGGAATACTTCAACACCTCATCCCGTAGCTGTGTGAATCAAGCTAATGCTTCTCCACAGTCAGTGACGTGACCGCGGGCCCTCCTCCCACTAAGGTTATCCAAAATAATATCTCGCCAGCGCGCCAACACGAGCTTCCTCCTCCCCGCCCGCGTCTTTCTCCGATCCCACTCCCTCCGACACGCGATGAGAAGCCGCGCGGCGTTCGGTGGAATCCACCACCCTGAGCGTGAAATAGGAAGAAGGGGTGGCGGACACCGAGGCATGCGCACGGCATAATAAGACTTGTTAATAGAAATGAGCCATAAAATGAGAGGGAGATGGAACGAGAGAGACTGAGAGAGAGAGAGAGAGAGATAGGGAGAGAGGAAGAGAGGAAGAGAGAGAGGGAGAGTGAGAGAGAGATAAAGAGAGAGAGAGGGGGAGGGAGAGAGTGAGAGATAGAGAGAGAGAGAGAGAGAGAGAGAGAGAGAGAGAGAGAGAGAGAGAGAGAGAGAGACACACAGAGAGACCGAGGGAGAGCGAGAGAGGGAGAGAGAGAGGGAGAAGAGATGGAACGAGAGATGGAACAAGAGAGGAGAGAGAGAAAGAGAGAGAGGTGGAACAAGAAAGATAGAGATGGAATGAGAGAGAGGAAGAGAGAAAGAGAGAGGTGGAACAAGAAAGAGAGAGATGGAATGAGAGAGAGGAAGACAGAGAGGGAGAGGGAGAGGGAGATGGAGAGAGAGAGAGAGCGAGGGAGCGAAAGAAAGAAAGAGAGAGAGAGCGAGATGGAACGAGAGAGAGAGAGAGAGAGGAAGAGAGAGAGAGGGTTCATATATTACATCGGAGGCCGTGTGAGACAGGGGTCCCCATGTGCGAAACGAGGATGCTGAAATCTCTTTAGGATGAGAAGAGCGGGCTCTGGCCTAGTGGGCGGAAACGTGGGGACCAAATTGAAAGCCAATGGGAGGAGGGATCATGGTGGGATCAGAGAGCCGCCCGCAGCCTCCTGCTCCTCAGCCGTGCGGAAACACAACACATCAGAGCAGCAGTCTGCAGCGGACAGCGGGACAGTCGACATCCAGTCTGACCATCCCTCTCCCTCTTCCTGTCACCGCTGAACACACACAGTGTTGTTTGTGGTCATTTGTGTACAATTCGTGGGAATTGTGGGTGTGTGTGTGCGTGCATTTGTGTGTCTTGCCTTTGTGTTTGCGTGCGTACACGTGTGTGTGTGTGTGTGTGTGTGTGTGTGTGTGTGTGCACGGACACATGCATGAGTAATCAACAGGTTAACATGATCCATCAAACCCTTCCTGAATAAAACGCCCCCGCCCCCCCCCCACTCCCCCCCTGTTATTCCAGGTGTCAGAGCAGACACCCACAAATCACCAAAGTGTGGTTGTTCTTCTTACAGTCCACACGCACAAATATTCATCAACACACACACACACACACACACACACACACACACACACACACACACGCAGCAGTATTGGCTGCCGGGTTTTTGTTCCCTTCTGCCTGCTGTGCTTACACCTCAGTCGATGTCAATTCCAAGCGACGAGATCTCACTGCCGGTGTAATCTTGGCAGGCATCCAAGTCTTCTGGATATTACACAGCGACTGAGGGGGAGGCGGAGGAGGTAGCCTCGCACCCATCACATCACCTAGCACGCCGGGGAGCGCTTGTTATTGATTGGCATATATCGGGGGATGCGTGTGTGTGTGTGTGTGTGTGTGTGTGTGTGTGTGTGTGTGTGTGTGTGTGTGTGTGTGTGCGCGCGCGTTCCCTAGTCGGTTCACACAGTTGCAGTTTCCACAGGAACTACTCGTGTTATTCCGTGTGTATTCCAATTACATCACCGTGAGGTTGTCGCGTTATGGATCCAATTGCAGGAAGAGTATTTACTCAGCGGGTGAATCCAGGATTGAACAAAACAAAGAATACCAGGAGAACGACTTGTCCAAGAACACTGCCCAACCGGCCAGAGCTAGACTCTGTTATTCACAACCAAAGAATGAGGAATTACTCTCCTTAACACCAGTGGGTTTTTGTCATGGTGACAAAGGAAATTACTATACACATTAGCACAGGGTTCAGCCGGCGAAGGCTGATAGAAATGGTTCAGGTATTTTTGTTTCGTGGCGCACTGCTGCTTGCTGGTGGTTCCTAACACAGTGTGAATGAGAAGGTATGAGAGTTATGGTGGGGAAGGTGTGATGATCATTATAGCTTATATGCAGTTGTATAGCACCTCCCCTCCATCTCCTCCCCCATCAGATTTGTTCAAGCAGCACCCTGCTGTGCCATGCTGTGTGTGTGTGTGAAATGTGAATGTATTTATTTCTGTACCCACACCTCATTCTGAACCTGTACATTTACCATTGCATGTACTGGTGTGGCGGGAGTTTAGATTGTAGTGTTTGCCTGAGGTATACTGGGGTGTCAATGCACCCCATTAGGTTTGGGTTAGAGTGTGAAGCATGAGCACGGTAGGGTTAGCATCAGTGCCAGGGTTAGCTTTTTTGGGGGTTAGCATTGCGGCGAGTGCCAGTGCTTGCTTGGCTGCGGTTGTGGTTTACCTCATACTCAAACTCCTCTGTCCTCTCTCCGTCGGCGGGGAGTGGGGAGAGGTAGTCGGTGCCTTCATAGTATTCCTGGTCCATCGTGTGGAGCGAATGACAGCTGACAGGGAGAAAGGGGACACGAGAGAGAGAGGGAGAGGGGGATGAAGACAGAGAGGAGAATGGCGACAGAGAGTGAGGGAGAGAGTTTTAAGAACAAAACTTCATTGTACACACTTTGTTTGCGACAACTTAACTTTCCCTACCCGTAAGCTGCTCAAACTTAGCCCAGTTAAGTTAGTCCAGTTGAAAAAGTGTTCTCTTTGCTTCAACCAACAGTGCACCATAATAGTACCATCGTTTTTTGACTTTGTTCAGGTTATCCATCTTTACATAGTATTTATGTTTGACTCTTCTTAGGCCCTAACACATAGCATAACTTTGACTTCCTTCAAACTGTTTGAGAGAGAAAGAGAGAGAGAGAGACATAAAGAGGGGTTAGGATATAGAACGGAGACAGAGTTCTGCCAATCTTTCTCACATGATGAATACCTTGAAGTGACAGTATTTCACTTGCCTTTGTCCTCGGCGTATTCTGTAGCATAAGGCCTTTTGTCAGGTTATTTTTGATTTCAATGGCTGTGCAGTGTGTGTGTGTGTGTGTGTGATAAAAGCAGGCTCCTTTGTGAATCACTGTACTGTATATGCTCTTCATTTGCTTTCGTCCTATTGACAGACCATCACCAACCCCCCCCCCCCCACCCACACCCACACACACACACACACAGTAAATCTATTATTTTGCACTCACTCACGAGACAAAAAAACATAATTGCCCACGCCTCGCGTGACAATTGGCTTTGATGCCCCACACGATCATGTGAGCGGTAATAAATAAATAATTCCATTCAGTTGGAGCGCGATGACGGACGTCCTCAGCCTCCTATCTGACACGCTGATCAAGCCACCGCATTTCGGCCGCTTCTTTCTCAAAACAATTTTCCACAAAGAACAATACCGGTGAATGGTAAATGTCAAAGCTATATATAAGCGGTATGAATTGTAATGTGTTTGATATCACACGTCGTAACATCTTTGGCAGGAGAGAATGTGATTTCAAAAGGTTTACAGCGGCGCCACAAAAGATGACAGCCTGCAAACATTTGTTATATCTATGTTATATCTCAGGTTACACACCTGATCTCTGAGGCAGGGAGGGAAATGTGTGTGTGTGTGTGTGTGTGTGTGTGTGTGTGTGTGTGTGTGTTTTATGGCACACATTGATTACATTTGGGGCATGGCCTGAGGGCGGGCGGGCGGGTGAGCGAGAGAGAGAGAGAGAGAGAGAGAGAGAGAGAGCGGAGAAAGAGAGAGAGAAACCCCAGTGTGTGTCTCAGTATGTGTGTGTGTGTGTGTGTGTATGATACACTGTGTTGCCTACTTATTTTATTAGCCCATTTGCTTTAATCACCTAGTAAACCTACCATGAAACAAAATGGATACAGCTCACATTATTACACGCTGGCTCTGTGGGGAATTCTACAACGAGTTATGAACCAGCAGGATGATGAGGTTAGGGCAGAAGAGGTCAGGGGTCACCTACGGGCTTAAAGAGATGCACCATGACCCCCTAATGTAAGCATCAGAGCAAACACATCTCATTGTCGTAACATCGAGCAATACCATATTTTTTAATAATTATGAAAAAAAATTGTGAATGAGCAATATCTGTAAAATTACAGATATATATATATTCAAAAATCGATTAAGAAAGTCTGCTGGAAACTAATTTAAGTAGATATTTTCATTTAAGTGTCTCGGTTTTGGCAAGATGCTCCTCTGCTTGGAACTCATTACGGTTTTCTTCATATGTCTTGTTCTCTGTGGCACATAAAAAAACTCACTAAATAAGGAAGCCTAATACTCCTCGCAGATGACTTTTCCTCCTTCACAATATCAAACTCCGGAGAGATGAAAAGCATTAAGAGCAAAGGAGTCAAGAATGGGAAACTAATCAACTGGGTTTTGTTTTCTGGTGTTTTTCCAAAACAACCAAAGTCCCTCCGGCGATTGTGGAAGCTCAGTAAAATGGGATCAGCCTTTATTTCAAAGACTTAAAGATATTTTGAAGCACAGGTTTATGTTTTTCTGTAACGTGCAAGGCCTTTGATGTATACCTCCTATTAAATATGGAATTATATACTATCCTCTTAGGTTGGAAGTTACAATTTGATTTTCCTTTTGGGTCGGCGTCGACACCAAACACTGAACACATTATAATATCATATTTATTCTCGGTTTCCCGTCCTTATGCTTTATTTTGCAGCGGGGGCCGTTTCCTTAGTGCCAATCAAACCCGGGTAAAGCCAGGGGTATAGTGTGCTTTGAGATTTAAAGCACCAGAGGAAATGAGAATATAATATTTAATAGGAGGTTGGTTACCTCCAAACAACAATAACGTGGGGAGACGAATGATATAGGAGGATGGATTTACTCAACACAAAGAGAACGCACAACACTCGGAGCAGGAATCAGAGCAGGAGCGATATTAATATTGAGGAGAAAAGGCATCCTCAATCCATTCCGCAGTGTGACGGAGGGCGCTGTGGATTGTTTATGAATCACGGTACCGACACCAGAACACATTGCCAAAACAATCCCAGCCAACGCACTTTTTCATATCCTCTTTCAATTTGACCAATCTCCCCTTTCGAAATCACTGCCCGTCTTTTTATGTTTTACTCATTTTCTATCACTTTAAGAGGAACTTTCTGAGCTGTTTTCTAGTACAAAATTGTAAAAAATAATGTAGTTGGCATTTAGTTGCTTTATGAATGACACAGGTTGAACAACATTGAGGTTGAATCATTTTGAACTAACACTACCTTCCCTTTATGAACATATTGTGTCGGGCTTCCGATGACACATCGCGACGAATGTCTCCATTTTGGAAGCATCAGAGCCTCTGCGACATTGCCCCCCACAAAAAAATCCCATGATGCATTGTGATTAACCTATTTTAAATGTATTACCAGCGGGACAAAGGCATTCTGTCCGTCAAGCTGGTGAAGGAACCTTTTTTAACTGAGGTGTCATCGTAGCACAAACACAGGTGTCGCTCATAACACTAATTACGGCTCTTCAGATTTGACGACCAGGGAACAGGTATTAGATTAAACCAGAGCCGTATAAAGATAGAGTTGCGACAACGGGGGTTCAAAATTCCATTGGTCACGTGGTTTTGTGTAAGCCTCAAATAGTTCCCGGAAGCGAATGACAAAGTGACAGTTGCTGTGCCTACGTTAGCTTTTTAACTGCCTAGTAGCCTTCAAGATATAGAAGAGAGTGTTATATCATTATATATAATATTTATTATATTATATAGTTATATCCGAGAGTTCGATCTCAACTTCCGGGAACTATTTATAGGCTGCATCAGACGCCATTGTTGAAAAAAAAATTTAACATTGGAGTGAATGGAGTAGTCGCAACTCTTTCTTTATACGGCTCTGGATTAAACCAGTCAAGAGAGCTCTGCTACTGGAGCCTGATACAAGAAACAGAGCAAACCCATAATAAGTATTATGAACGACTCTTGTGTCTGTCCTCCGACGAGAACTCAGTCTGGAGGGGTCTACTGAGAAGCCCTGTGGGTAAACGCCGGCCCTCAACAGGGAAAACCCTGAGGAAAGCCCTGACAGGGTCCATCCTCCAACAGTGAGGATGGACCTTAACCACACAAGGTCATTTACATTTACATTTAAATCTACATTAATCTGCATTAAGCAGACACTTTTATCCAAAGCAACTTACATAAGGTCATTTGTCAGAAGAAAGATAAACAATGTATAGCTGTCGGTACAGTAAGGATGTTCATTCAAGCACCAACAATCACTCGGTTAACCCCTTCCTCCCCGTATACAACAAAGCTAGCTAGGACAAGACGCTACACAACGCATCCTATTTCTTAAGGTCAGTACCTGTCCGAGAGCAGGAAGGGGCAGATGTCAGGCACGGGAGGGGTCGTAGGTCGCAGCTTGGCCAGCGCCATGATGTGCTCGAAGGTGATGTCGGTCTGAGTGCAGACGTCCACCACGTGGATCTCCTGAGGGAGGCCGTGGGGGCAGCCGCCGGGGCTCCGACGGATGACCTGCACCACCATGGGCTCCTTGGCACTGCGGAAGGCCTCCACCGGGCCCTCATGGCACGACTTGGAGAGCTCCTTGCCGTTAACCTGCAGGTGGAGGAGGAGGAGGAGCAGGAGGAGATGGAGCAGGAGGAGGTGGAGGAGGAGGAGGAGGTGGAGGAGGAAAAGGTGGAGGAGGAGGAGGGGGTGCAGGAGGAGGTGGAGGAGCAGGAGGCGGTGGAGATGGAGGACCAGCAGGAGGAGGTGGAGGAGGAGGAGGTGGAGGAGATGGAGCAGGAGGAGGTGGAGGAGGATGAGGTGGAGGAGCAGGAAAAGGTGGAGGAGGAGCAGGAGCAGGAGGAGGAGGGGGGTGCAGGAGGAGGTGGAGGAGGAGGAGCAGGAGGAGGTGGAGACCGAGGACCAGCAGGAGGTGGAGGAGGAGGAGATGGAGCAGGAGGAGGTGGAGGAGGAGCAGGAGGAGGAGGAGGAGGTGGAGGAGGAAGACAAAGAGACAAAAATAAACATCCATCTCAGGGTATATTTTTCGTGTGTTTCTAGTTTTATGTCCAGTCTTTGCACAGGGTCTCCGCTGGGACAGACCGGCAAGAAATAAATGTGATTTAAGAGTGACCATTGTAGAAAGGGAATTATTTCCTTGGCACTGCAAACCCAGTGTCTTTCGGTATGGAGTGGATCCTGGCTCTTTTAGTAACTCGTTTTATAGAAGTTAAACTTACACAACGTTCAATGTATACGTATCGACTTTAGGGTGGATATGTCCTGACCCTGCTCATTATTTTGTTATGTTTCTCAAGAGGTCTGTATACAGTATGTAATGTATACAGTATATGTATAGTACATTGGATGTAACATTGGTTTATCGCTGGTTCTTTCTGCATTAATAGCAGAAAATATGTCTTCAGGCAGGGCTCCACTGCATAGTGCTCGCTAGAAGAGAGAAAACCATTTGCAGCGTGGCTCCCTGATACATTAACAAGAATCACTGCTTCGTTTAGACAGAGTAATTGCTCTGGAAAAGAGAAAGAACTATAGCCCTGGCACACCTTCGAGAATCTGCTTTGGGTTCAATTATGAAGGTTGAGATTACAATTTAGATAGGCGCGGAAAAAATTGCAGACGCGGCGCGATCAATTCTGGACTCGTATTTAAACGTGATATGTTGGGAGGACTGCACTGTGCATGTTGGATAAAAATAATCAAATAATGATATATACCAAGGCTGTGAAACTTAAAAAGGAGTAGCATTTCCAAACTGGAACTGTGAATCCTGTTTAAAATGCAGAAGTTATATCGAGTGAAATGAAAACCACTAGCCCACTTTGGGGATTGGGCAAAGTGGGCCGATTTTTGTGTGAGCTGCTGAAGTACCTCTGGCAGGGTGAATGGGACTCTTGTTAATGCACTTTAGAAATGCCCAGGCTAACCGTGGGCTTCGGTAGAGACGGGTTATTCAGTTTTCATAGTGTGTAGAGTGTATGGAGCTTGTATTCAACTAATATTTCAATAGCCACACATTCACAACATAATATGCCATTCAGTTGGGAAAATGGAGCTGAACTGTGATGAACTAGCAACGCAACTGACAAATTGCCAAAATATGAATAGGTAAAAAATGAATATCAACAAGTTTATCCACATTACTGCGTTTACCTCTGAAGAAAAATATCCCAGCTGTCCCTATGTATGTTTTTTTTTTTTTTTACAAAAGATACTTTCCAAACAGCTGTTAATAAGAATTTATGTTATGCGTTTCACCCTGAAGGTCAGAATCGCCAAACAACACTCACGATAAACACCACCAAGAGAAAAAAAAACAAATATAAAAAAAAGCAGAGAAGCAAAACGTGTGTAGATGTGGGGTCTCCTAACAAGCTCTAAGCACAGAGGGGATTCGGTAAAAGGGCAGCGACAGCCACCTTAACGTATTTGCTGGCTTTTTCTCCGGTAGTGCATGTTGACTACCCCCCCGACCTCTACCAGGTAATGGGCTCCCAGCGCCGGGCTCCCGGCCATTACCGGGGGCCTCCCCGCCGCGCCGTGCTCCGCTCCCCGGCCTTCCCGGTGTGTGACCCTCGGCTGGGCGCCCGGCGAGCATTAATCACCCGGGAGAAGAAGATAAACTGGGTCAACAGCCCCTCGCGCGCCCACGCCTTGGGGGCAATTTGGAGGGGAAAAATACGACGCCACGCGCGCCAGTCGTTTCTCTCTCCCCCTTCCTCTTCCTCTTCCTCTTCCCCCAACCTGCCTCCCTTCTCATTATTTCACTGGCGGCCAATTTTTTTTTATAGTTTTTGCGCACTCAGCATTTGTTAAATGCTGCTGTGTGAGCATTGTATTAAAGCACTGTCTTCAAAGAAAAAGTAATAATTAGCTAGTATTGTTCCTTTGGTCAAGGCTATTTCTCTCTCTCTCTTTTTCTATATCCGTCCCCTCCTCTCTCTCTCTTTCTCTCTCGGTAGCCTGGTGGAAACAAAGGACCGGGACTAGACAAATGAGACTGCCTATGGTGTATGACACTCCCAGAGAAAAATGATCAAATTCCCCGGCAATCCCTCTGGTGCATACTGTGCTCGGCTGTCCTCCTCCTCCAAGGCTCGCTGTTCGCTAGCTACACACGTGGCAACACATGGAACAAGGCTGCACATCAGCAAGAGGAGGCAGGAAGGCAGGGAGGAAGGGAGGGAGGAAGGGAGGATTCGTTTTTTTCCCTCTTTCTTTTTTTTTCTAAGTCTCTGTATCGTTTAGCTTCACAAGAGCCAGATGGAACAATTAATCCCCAATCAACAGAGGAATAATAAGTAGCCCCACTCCAGCACGTGAGCTAGAGAATTGGAGCTGTCTCAGTGATTTTCAGGTGTTGGCAGATCTATCCATTTAAACCCACCGCGCCAAATAGAAGCTCTGTGTGTACTACTGTGTGTACGCTACATTCAATATGGACAGATGGGAAGGGCTTTCCGGGAGTCGCTAGGAGGTTGGCTTAATATGCCACGGAGCAGATGAGACGTACTTAACATTTGACGCATTGTGGTGGGTCCATGTTTTGCCACCGCCTCACTCGCCATTAAAATAGACATTAGTCAGAAAACGACGGAATGGAGTAGAGTGTGAATTTTCACATCTCGTATTCCAGCCAAGTGTTCAATCTGTATAAAAAAAAAAGAAAAAAGAAAAAAGGCTTTCTATGTAAAGCAAGGACCTGCCGAAGATGAAACCGCTTCAGAAGCCAACTATCCGGTTCAGTGTGTGTACATAACGCCCCGCAAATCCAAATTGATTCACTCAACACGGGCGGAAAACAAAATCTGTTCCCGACTCATTATTTAGAAGCAATATTGTTCACTCACTCGAGGTTTGTGACTGCTTCACATTTCCCAAAATCTCGCTCAACCTTCGCGTTATGTGTCCCCAGAGATTATCCCTTTTCCCGGAGCCAAATCGGCAAAGGCGTGATGGAGATTAACCAAACGGTTATGGTTCTACCTTACAACCGCCATTCTGAGAGAGCAGGGTGCAGTGGAGGTCATTAGTGGTAGTGTGTACGCCATTGACTTTGCCTAGGGTTAAGGGTTCCATTCCCAAAGGGGCTCCTAGTACTAAGAATGTATGTTTTTGCGAGACACTTTGGATAAAAGCATCGACCAAATGGCATGCATTCATGTATTCATGAATTTATGGACAGAGGGATATCAGAGCAGTTGGAGGCGAACAGGCCTCTGGGAAGCCATGGTGATTCTGGACCGAGCCACATCTGGTGTCTGCTTGCTCACGGATCCGCGACAGCTCGCCAGAGCAATGTGTTCTCAGTGAATCTCCGCCCCAGAGACCGGAGACAGCCTTTCGCACAACAGACCCAAACACACTGGTGTAGTGGAGTGAAACGGAGGGAAGAGGAGGAAGTCTCCTTCCTGTTCTCCGTTTCTCTGCAACTGAGGCACATATTGACCAAATGAATCCAACGTTGTGTACTGTAGGATTCCTCAGCTGAGAACACAAAATCCCCCCCCACGGCTGTCAAAGGCTTTTTCTGCAGTGGCTATTTCGGAGGAGCGGTCTCCCGAAAAAAACAGATAAAGAAAGCAAAAGCCAACCCAACTACCTTGTTAGCTTAACACTTATCAAATAAGCCACAATATCCCCACGGTGATCAGAGTCACAGACGGCCGAGAAAAGCCCTCCCCCCTCAATAACGCCTGATCCTATTTGCGGACCACCAGGTAAAAAGGAAGGCCCGGCAGAAAGATAAAAAGTAAAGGGCGAAAAAATAAGATTAGTGAGCACAAGTGAGCACTCGGTAGCTCAAGATTAGCTCGACTGCTACGTTTGTGCTTTTTTTTTTTTTCTTATCGACCACCCCCCCCCCCCTCCCTTCCCCAAACACAGCACACCTCCATATCTCCGTGGACCACCAAGGGCACGATGTAGTGACCGTGGTAGTGAAGTGAGGGTATAGTTTATCTGCCGAGATGTCAACCTCACACCCTGGGCTGACGCCGAGCCAGCTTGGGATGGAGGGCTCCTCTCCCTGGTAGGAAGTGTGCTCAGTGTTGCCCCCCCCCCAGCAGATAGCAGATAGAGGTGATGGATGGGCTCCTTCCTCTGCGAGGAGGAGGAGGCGGGAAGAAAGTTCAGTGCTCCGGGCACGACTGTTAATACGCCATAAGCTCTTACGCTCTCTCTTCTCGGGCTTTCAAATTAACCACATACACCATTTTTAATGGCATCTGCGGTTGTGTCACATATACGCACACTAACCGACACACATGTCCTCGCGTGTGTGCGTGCGTGCGCGTGCGCTGCATTTTAATGAAATGTGTTTTACCCTTGAGTAGGCGCGGACGTATTTGTCTTTGTAAAAGCGATCTGTACGTGCCTGTTTAGCCCCCGTAGAAGGCCACCGAGCCGGGCTTTTTATTCCCTCGACCGGGGGGAAAGGAAAAAGGCTTTCAGCGCGGAAAAGAGCATTAGAAAGAGCATCAGAGGCTGGTACTTACCGACGCACATTCATAACCTTGAATTCTGCGTGTGCCGCACTTCACTCCCGCCATCACTCAGAGCCTTTATCTCCTGTGTGCCTTCCTCGCCGCTTTGAGTGGCAGGCTTGCCAGGTGTTAAGTATGGAGGCAAGACAGCGAGAGGAGTCTTAGCATGTAGGTCAGCCGGTCTCAGGAGCACGCTGCTGATACAAGCTTCCAGGTAAAGACAGCAGCGCCGGGGGACAGGGTCTCGCTATAGCCCCGTAGCGCGTAACCTTTTTGGACAATGAGAAGAGGGAGCGGGCCGAACGGGAAGAGACCTGCGCTGAGACGTCTGCAATATAGATAGAGGCAGATAGGGGAGGCAAGGGGAAGGAACGCCTGGCTGCAACAGCTGTGCCCTGCAGATAGGAAGCCTGGCTCACTGTTAACCGGTCCACCGGTGGATAATAGAGTGTGGCTTTCAAGGAACAGATTTGGATTCGCCCCATAAAAAAAAAGGTACCTTATGGGAACCCATTCAGGACGGGAGCCGACAGCATTGTTATGTTCACAGAAGGTGTTTTTGCATGGCTCTGACATGCATGCGTGCTTATTCTTTCACCCTCCCGCTCGTTACAGCACGCAGACAGTCAGACAGTCAGCAGTCAGTGCAACGCTGCGGGACAATATGGTGCGGAGAAGAGGCCGCGTGTTGAGAAGACGGGCAGAGCATGGTTGAAGCTACGAAATGCAAGATTGACTATTTCAAGCAAGCCTCGTCTAAACTTTGAAGTGAACAGCCCGCTCCTCACCTTTGTGGTGAAGAGTCCAAAAAAAACGTTTTTCTGTATTGCAGCATTAATATTTTGAGAAAAAAAAACCTGAAATCGCAGAGTTTGAAAAAAGAATAGCTAGGCTGCTGTAGTCAAAACACAACAGCACACCGGTGTCAACTCCCGGTTATGAATGCACAGGGAAATTAATTAGCAGTTACATTCCTGACACCAGCCAACAAAGGTAGGTGCACATGGAGTAGAGACGCAACATTTAACACCCCCAGAGGGGAGACCAAAAAACGCTCAAGGCCCAGAGTGTGTTCTGAACCGTGTCTTCCCCGGATTAGAAAATAAAGGTCCGGGGTGATTCCTCTCCTCCAACACCCCCCCCCCCACACTGAAATGTCTCATTTCAATAAGTGTCAGAATAAAATACAGATTGCGGTCGAACCACGCGCTGTGAGACCCTTATGACTACATAAATCAACCCCGACAGCCGGCTTCCCAGTCGAGGCAACTCCACACACTTCTCCAATGAAACGGAACTTGAAGAAGAAAAAAAGAAGGAGGGAGAGAGCCACTGGGGAAATCTGACATGCTCACCCCCCCCCCCTCCTCCATGAACCAAACTTAACAGGCTTCCATTAACCCCTCCAACCACATAAAACACACCCTGCTCGCAAAGGCCCTGCGGCGATCTCTCACATTAAAGGGAGAAGCGAGCCGCTTCTTTCAAGGTGTAATACTGGCACAACATTTGATGAACTCGGTTCCCTCCCCGCTTCCCTCCTCCTCCCAACGACCGCCTGCGCTCATTTTGTTCTTGCATAACGCACAGCCCGGCCGGTCCCTGCCTTTTCGTTTTTTACACTGCAATTCATTGCAACGGTTGCAAAACGCTTCATTAGGAAGATTATGGCTCAGCACAAGGGCGACTGAGAAGGGGAGAACCAAGGCGAGGGATCCAGCGGCCACTGCTGGAATATAATGTGCCTCCAGGGGTGTTCCAGGGGATGGACGCCGGGTTGAGGCTCCATTGTCCATCGTCTGGCGGTGGCCATCCCCCCAGCAAGATGCCTTGCCGCATCCTCCGCCTCGCTGTAATTCACAACTGGATGAAAACGACTCTGGAATGACTGAATAGTAAATGTGTTGCTGGCCGATAGGTTGTGAGGAGGTAATGCTCGTAGCTATCTTCAACCGGCCAGCAGTACTGCGGTGGGTGTGTGGGTGGGCGACGTGGGCCAGGAGTGTGGTAGGGGATTGGTTGGGGGCCCTCTGCTGGTCATGGCTGCATTATCTGGGCTTAATGTCCTGGCTCGAATCAAATCTGCTCCTCCAGGTCGGGGGAGATAGGCAGCCCTCCGTGATCCTCTCTGCGCTGGGACCGAAATAGGTGCAGGTGTTCACACACACAAACACACACACACACACACCTAGTCACACAGTCTCACTTCCGCACACACACCTTTTCACACAATCTCGCTTTCGTACACACACAAACACACACCTAGTCACACAGTCTCACTTCCACAAACACACACACACACACACACACACACACACACACACCTATTCACACAGTCTCACTTTCACACACACACACACACACACACACACACACACACACACACACACACACCTAGTCACTCAGTCTCACTTCCACACACACACACACACACACACACACATGAGGTGGTAAAAGAAAACAAAGCTTTAACCAAGCGAGAGAGTACGAACGGGCATCGAACACATGCGCACACACATGCACGCATGCATGCAGACGCACACACACACACACGTGCCCAAAAGCTGAGGCCACATTTCTGCAGGAGACTGTTGGGTTAACACATCATGTGATCGGTCTGCTTATTGTGCCTGGCCTTGGCGCCCTCTGATGACAATGACAATCACAAGAACCCGACTGCACTCGGATCACTTCGGCATGAAATCACATCAACGCCACGCTCTGTCTTGATCACCCCCTGATTACAGCTGAACGCCAGATAACCGCCCCCCCCCTGCACTCCTGTAAATCTAACCCCGCCGATTTCCACAGTAAGATTTACTGTGTGGATGTCGGGGAGCGATGCGTGCATTTTAAAGGTAGCGGTGCATGCTGTGGTAAGTGTTGCCAGAGATTTATCGCCTGCGTATTTCCTCACTACTCCAGATCCGCGTCTGGCCGTGACCTGGGATGTAAAACAACACCGCGGTGTGGGACCGCAGGAGGTTCAAGGTAGCCAGATTGAATTAGGGTCGGCTGAATGGCAAGGGGTGACTCTGGTACGAGGGGGTGGGAGTGGGTGTTGAGGCGGTGGTGGCGGTGGGGGTGGTGGTGGACAGGTGTTTAGTGGGGTGTCGTTGGTGGTGGTGGTGGTGGTGGTGACGGTGGTGGTGGTGGGGAAGGCAGTGGTGTTGGGTTCGGCATTGAGAGGGCGGTGGGGTTAATGCTGTTTGGGATGAAGTCTACGCGGCCGTGCAGATCTCTCACTTCCCTCAAAAAGTGAAAGAGAGAGATAAGCGGAAGGGAAGAGAGTGGGGTGCCGCCCACATAACGGCTCGAAGAAGTCACCCACAGTATCACGATATTACATGTGCTAAGAGGGGAAAAAAGCAGGCAAAGCAAGGCAAAATGAATGAGTACAGCTGCCAGGCGGAATTTCAATTTCCATCAAGGCGGACAATGGAAACACGGTGCGGTTTGTAAAGCAAATAGCCATCCCTTAGACTGTATTTCAGCGCAACTGGACTCCAGTGTACAATTCAGACATGGCTCCTGCGAATGGCGAACAAATGGCAGCCAAATGGACGCCATTGAGTGTATGGCTGTCCTCTCGCTCTCTCTCTCTCTCCCCCCCCCCCCTCTCTCTCTCTCTCTCTTTCTCTCGCTCTCCCGTGTGGTTAAGATAAGGTAGGTACCAGACAAGACACCTGCTGCCGGGCGGAGGATGCCAGCGGTCCGTCTCATTAAACTGCCGTGGGGGTGGAAGGGGAAGCCATCTCCAAAGTGAATGCAGTCTTCCTCGGAGCCCAGACAATTAACTCAGAGTCAGGACCAGACATGGCGGGAGAACAGCGGTAAAATAAAACATGGTGAAGTGTGGGACCATTTCTCCCCCTCCCCTGTCAAGACGCAACATGGCCGCCGCACTCATTACAGGGAAAAAAGCAATGACAGGGTCAGGAGGCACCGCCTCAAGTGTTGAGATCTAACTAAGAAATAAGCCCAGCGAGCTGCAGGTCAATCAGGACCCCCCGCGGTTGGCCGTTGATCTGCCGGTTAGGATATTAATTGGAGAGCTGGGGATGCATGGGGGGCGAATCAGAGAGGACGAACAGAAAGCGCAAAAAGAAAAATAAATGAAAGAACGAATGAAAGAACTGAAGAAAGCATGAAAGAATGAACAAAAGAAAGAAAGACATGTTCATATTGAGATACTGCTTACCAGGCCACTGTCTTGATATGATCTTCAAAACCACAAAGGATTATCAATCACAAATGTCAATCTCCACAAAAATGTGTTTTTGTCTTCTCTGGTAGCCATCGTTCCATACCAATCTTAAGAGACGATTGAATGGTCCCTAGCGATATGGGTCAATAACACCCTACCCAGAATCCACCAGGGTCACATTCGAATGGAGTCACAAGATTCCCGAGTGCGTCGGAAATAAACGACTGACTCATGGACACTTCTCAACACCCCAGGGACGGACGTTTACGCACAAAAAAAAAAGAAGAGAGCCTTAGAATCCCCTACGGCGTTTACAATTAACTTCAGCCTAGCCGCTAACGAATGACATCTGCACTCATTAAGGTTGGTCTTCCAAGTGTAGGCTCTAAGGAAGAACGGCGCGGGAACGAGACGTCGGCGCGCAAAGTGAGCAGCGGGCCGCCCAAATTAAAAAACACACACGCCGGATGTCACTCCGACAGAAGGCTGCCCAGCAGCAGACGGGATCAAGCGAGAATGAGGGATGAAACTTTGGAAGCGGGAACGTCAACTCTGGCTTGGCAGGCTGTGTGTGTGTGTGTGTGTGTGTGTGTGTGTGTGTGTGTGTGTGTGTGTGTGTGTGTGTGTGTGTGTGCGTGTGTGTGGGGGGGGGGCTTTACAATGAGACAGTGATGGAGTTTCCCGCGATAATCCCATCCATGTAAAAACAGCGGCCGCACAAGTGCTGATTAAAAGAGGGACGTTATCTGGGCTGGAGTGATCACCAGTGTAATCAATCTACTTCACCAGGGAGGTGTGAATGTGTCAGGAGGAGGTTAGGGGGAGACACAGCAACCCCCCCCCCCCCCCGGCCCCCCCCAGCTCCGCACCCTCCTCATGTCTCATTCCTCGCCTGTGAGTGGAACAGACGAAAGGGAATTGAAGGAAAATTGGATTCAATTCAGTGTCTCCCTCTGGGTCTTCATTAGGCCTAATTCATACTTGGTTGCCAGCCATTTCGTTGTCGTTCTACAAACTAGTGCGTTGTCACCCAGCAACAAGGCCCACCTATTGTACCAGACTTCTATGGTGACAACAGGCACCGTTATCTGAAACCAGTTTCTTAATAGTTTTCTCAGCTCAGACACATCCAAAGTAAACAGTTTGGAGACAGCTCTTTCTCAGTCTCTCGACGGTCGGTTGGTCAACGTGACTCAAGCTTAAACCAACACGAGAAGAATCGCGTCGTTATATTACACAGAGACAAACCGCAGACACCGTAGCCATCCGACACTCGTGCGATTCGGGGTTCAGCCAACACAGAATCCGAGGCAAACAATGTGAAGACGTAATGGAGTGGCTGTCAAACCCCATTTATACGACCCAGAGCGACGCGCCGCAAATGAGTCATGGCATCAGCGGGGGGGGGGGATCGGCAAAGAATACATTAACGGAAATAAAGTGCACCCGGTAATCCAAACGCAAACACGGACGGAAAAAGCCCCCAAAACAAACAAATGTTGATTGAGAGCACCTGGCAGCCGTGTTTGAAGAGTACACTCTGGGACGCCTGACATCTCTGAGAGGCACACACACCCGGCACACATGAATGATTTATGGCACCTGGCGGTTCCGCTGGATGGAAGACGCTGTTGTTGATGAACACAGCGGGGCCCCTTGTGGGACACGGATGCAAAGCTATTCGAATCGCTTTAAACGGGCGTCTCCGCGACATCACCTGGAATGGAAGGAGTTTGTCTGGCGGGATGATGACGCTAGCGACAGCAAAGTGATAGCAGCTCATCCCTGATCAGCGCTAACTCAGGGAATGAATTGAGTTTCCCCGGCTTCATGTGGGCTGTACCCGGGCTATGTTTCATCCAGCTCGACAAGGCAATATATGATGTCCAACATGTGTGATGAAATGTTGAAACGGATGAGCCTACATCGTTGTCATTTGATCCTTCCATTGTTTTGGCTTGCTTTCCTTATTTTATCCAACCTTTGTTTAGCCGGTTCTAGCCTCGATGAGATGAAACAACTATTTTTCAAGAGACACATGGCCATTACAGTGCGTCAAGATCTTAGAAAATCATGGCATCCATGCATTACTTGTTTCTTCTTTCTTAGTTTCAATATTCAGGCCCCTTTCACTTTTTGTTGCACCTCAACCGCTACGGGATAGCAATATCACTGCTAGGGTTAGCGGTTAGCGCCCCACTGGGCCCACCCCCCCATGCTAAAAATGTATTCACTCACACGACTGTAAGGCGCTTTGGATAAAAATGTCAACCAAATGGAATATATTATACTATATTATCATATATTATTCAGGGTTTTCAGGTGGATGCAAATTATTTTTTTTCACTTTTTCTTTTTTTCATGTTAGTTTAGCAGGAAAAAGTTCCGTGCGGCAGTAACTTCGCCACACATTCTGCCCTCATCGCTTCATCACTTCATCACTTCATCACAGCAGCCAGCCAGCAGCGTGGGGCCGGGACTCCATTGTTGTTTTGGGTCACTGGTACAAAATGCAAATGGGGCAGGCGGTCGTCATACCCAGCACAGTGTGAACACGCCCTTTGCTTCTCTGGGGCTAATCGGCGTAATAAAGGATTGTTCATGCCAGCCTCCCGGGTTCATTTATTGTAATTTCTGAGACTGCGTTCTAGGCAGCGATCACTCTCCACTCACTGCTTCATTTACTACAGATTCATGGCCTTATTTGTTCATGGATGCTGCCCATGTGCACAAATGTGCTTGGATTCACACTCATAATTGAAAGTGTGTTTGTATGTGTGTGTGTGTGTGTGTGTGCGCGTGTATTTGTGTGCGTACGTGACACAAATCACAACCCTGTGTAAAGTTTGCATCACCTTGGACGCCAGGCACATGACAAGATGGCACTGATGTCATTGACAAGATGGCACTGATGTCTTCTACAATCCGCTTCCAAGCCATTCCCAGGCTCAAGCTGGCCCCGCAAACTCAATTAAAACAAAGATCAGGAAATCCTCTCTTTGGCCCCCCCCGCCGCCCCCCCGAGGGCCAGGTCTGTGGCCGGGCCGTGCCGGTTGAGCGACAGAAACAGGTCATGGTGGACAGGGCCGGGGCGGAGAGGAGGAGAGGAACCTCCAGCCAGACCAGACATGACAGCTGCTCTGCCTCTTCCCAGCCAAGGGTGCACAGTGTGGGGGTAATGAAGGAGGCAGGTGAGGCGTCTGGAACCACGGAGGTTAACGGGACCCGGGGAAACCCACGCCGCGAGACCGGCGGGACGCTCCTTCTGCTCCGCCACCTCGGCCCCTTATGTGGCGGGCCCTTATGTGGGCGAGGCCGAGGTGTCTCTATACATGTCTGCCTACCCCCCCCCCCCCCTCCCCCTGTTGCTCCGGTCCCCGCCCGGTTGTCCTCCCAAACAAAGGACGCCGGGCCTTGGCTAGCGAGTCAGACGCAGACACACAGACCACGGAGCCCTCATTAAAGAGCATCCCACGCAGCAGTCGATGGTGAAAAACCACCCAAGCGCTCCGTTTTTTTTCCCTGCACGCTCCACGTTGCATCATGCCGAAGGTTGAGAAGTCGGGGGGCCCAGATAGCTTGTGCATGCGTAAGTGTGTGCGCTTTAAACGTCGGTGTGTGTGTGTGTGTGTGTGTGTCTGTCTGACGGCGAGGGGTGGTGGTGGAGGAAGGGCCAGGCTCCTCCATCACTGTTCTGGAGCCCGAGCCTTCATGTAGAGGCAGCAGAACGAGGCCAAATGGCCGGCGATATCGGGGGGGGGTGGGAGGGTGGGAGGGTTTGGGGGGAGTTGGGGGGGGTGGTGTTGGATGTGTCGGAAGAGGGGGCATCTGCTCTACATTTTTTCCGGCGCTTTATAATTAGATGAGCGCAAACTGCTCGGGAGCAGAGCGTCTGTTTCGCCCGAGATTTACCGCATACAATTCCTCCGCTCGGAAAAAACAGGTGGAGGGAGCGGGGAGAATGGGACAATTAGCCGGGCTAATACAAATACGGGCCATATTGTGAGGGGGAAAAGAAAGCTGTGTTCAAAA
>NC_140283.1:17415744-17440744 GCF_964030765.1 Micromesistius poutassou
TCGGTGCAATATCGTTGTTTCTGTTATTTTGCTCAAACTGAGCCCAGTCCCTGTCGAATAAAGTCCCCATGCCCTGTACACACGCACATGCGCAGCCACACACACACACACACCTCAATCCAGCTGTGATGCGAGTCCTGCAGTACCCACAACTCAGACGACAGCTGTAATTAAATGAGTTTGCCAGTGCCCCCCAGTTAACACGCACGCACGCACACACACACACGCACGCACACACACGCACGAAAACACACACACACACACACACACAAACACAAACTACCAGGCACAATACTCAAGCCGGCTCCTTTACCTCAGCCCATCAGCGTCCCTCTCTGCCCCTCTTGGCTGTCTACTCCCGGGGATAAAGAGAGACGTTTCCCCTCTAATGAATGCACACGACGGTTGTATAAAAAGGGATAATGAGGCTGTGATCACGGCGGCGTGAAGAGAGAGGGTGTGCCATGGCGGGGTGGAGGTGGAGTGTGCGGTGAGTGTGCGGTGTGTGTTGTGTGTGCGGTGTGTGTGCTGTGTGTGGGGTGGTGGTGGACGCCGCACTTCCAGTTATTACGTTGTCATGAGGGATGATGGCGAAGGCTTCCCGTTTTGTTTACAACACATTTCAGCCCCCTTCCTGCCCCCCGCGCCACTTTTAGAGGCCGGTGCGTTTACGTATGTGGCCGTATGTGTTTGTTGCAAGGACACACACACACGTGCGCTGCACGTGGATCCAGGAGCGTTTCTTCCAGCTTTCTAATTAAGCAGGTTAAGCACTGGTGCGAGAAGCACCATTTGCGTTAGGTGATACTGGCCTCGGAAGTGCAATAAATCTCTGTGAGATGATTAAGGGAATGGACAGACACACACACACACACAGACACACACACACAAATCCACACGCGCACAAAAGCTTGGGATAATAAGCCTGTGAGAGCAAGAGTACATTGCTAAATTACTTTAATTCAATCCAGACACTGAACAATCACCCCTGATCAACCCCCTTGCACAATAGGAGCCTCCAAACGGCACCCCAGGTGTTAGAAAGCAATATAAACGAGAATACTGTCCACCCACAAGCATCTCTCATTCAGCCCATGCACTGATCACCCCAAAGCAAAACAAAAACACAGCACTCCCAACCATTCCTCAACGGACAACTTTCTGTAGTTTATATCTTTCCCCTTCTAGGGGAAAGATACAAACATTCACCAACAGCTCCCTGCAAGTTATTGCAGCTCTCTTCAGCACGGCTCTCTGAGCATGAATGGGACCGCACGCGCCGGCGTTCTCCGAGCCGCGCCGCTCATTACCCACAACAACATCTGCCGGCTGGCGAGCGGGCGGCCCGCTGTCCATCACGCGCCAAACTCATTTTCCATCTTCTTTTGCGGATCAATCCCTCACTCTCACACACTTTCACGGCGAGTCGTTTTTCCCCGAAGCTGCGTGTCGCGGAAATACAAAGCACTGTCGGCGTGGCTCGTTTCAAAAGGCATCTCCCACAGTAGTGACAGTAATTGACTATCCACAAAGCGCCGGTCATACATCACAGAAGCAGCAGCCCTCCAAAAAAAGCCACACAACAAATATTGCATGTATTCATCACTTGGACTGCATGGATTCCTCCACTGAACACAAGACGACCCCTTCTATACCTTAAAGCCACCTCCAACTCTCCCACCTCTCCCTTTCCCACATCCACCTCTCCCCTCCCATCTCCACCTCTCCCACTCTCCTCTCCTCTTCCACCTCTCCTCTCCCACCTCTCCTCTTCCACCTCTCCTCTCCCACCTCCACCTCTCCTCTCCCACCTCCACCTCTCCTCTCCCATCTCCACCTCTCCCACCTCCACCTCTCCTCTCCCACATCCTCCTCTCCTCTCCCACATCCACCTCTCCTCTCCCACCTCCACCTCTCCTCTCCCACATCCACCTCTCCTCCACCTCTCCCACCTCTCCCACATCCACCTTTCCTCTCCCACATCCACCTCTCCCATCTCCACCTCTCCTCTCCCACATCCACCTCTCCCACCTCTCCCACATCCACCTTTCCTCTCCCACATCCACCTCTCCCATCTCCACCTCTCCTCTCCCACATCCACCTCTCCCACCTCCACCTCTCCCACCTCCACCTCTCCTCCACCTCTCCCACCTCTCCTCTCCTCTCTGGGGCTCACCTGTGCGATCTCATACAGCAGCTTGTAGTGGTCCTCCCGCTTGCGTAAAGTGCACAGATTGCAGCCCATCCTCGTCGTGGCGGGTCAAGGGGCCGCGCGCCCGGGGGCTTGTCCCTGCTGTACCTGCGGCACCGGTCACGGGGGGGTCACCCTCCACGCCGAGGCGGCGGCGTCGCTTCTCATCAGCTACTCCTCAGGAGGGTGGGGGGGGGGGCAGGGGCATCGATCCCTTGCTCGCACGCGCTCACACACCGCCGGCCGCCGCCACCATCACCACCACCGCTGCCGCCACCACCACCACCACCACCAGCCTCACCACCTCCGTCTCTCGCTACGCAGTCCCCCACTTGTGCCTACCCCACAAACCCTGTGCTACGGGTGCATGCATACATACAGGTGCGAGGCAAGCACAAGCAGCCAGGCAGGCAGGCAGGCTGGCTGGATGGATGGATGGCTGGATGGATGGCTGGCTGTCCAAACAAATAAAGCCCCCCCCCCTGAAGGAAGGAAAAAAACTAAAAACAACAAAAACAAGGGGTTTCGGCTGCAGGCTGTTTGAGTGAAAACACGAGTGGCGGCTGTAGCAGCTTCCAGCATCGGTGGCAGAGTGCTGTTCTTTTCTCCTGCTCCCGCTCTCTGCCTCCCTCTCGTAGCTCAGACACACACACACTGGCACACGCGCGCAGAGTTGTGGCTGGCCGTGACACTCCCCCCTCCCTCTCCCTCTCTCTCTCCCTCTCTCTCTCTCGTGCTTCCGCGCGCATGGTGCACGCGACTACGCTGAGGCGGACACGAGCCCCTGAATTATGTCGCCAGGGAGGGAGAGAAGCCAGTAGGGAGAGAGTGTGTGTGTGTGTGGGGGGGGGGGGGGGGGGTGAGAGAGAGTGGGAGGTGGAATATTCATGAGGTGAAGCAACAGAGCGGGAGGAGGGAGAGAGAGAGGCAGAGAACAAGAGGGAGAGGGAGAGAGAGACAGACCAAGACACAGGCAGAGAGAAAGAGAAAGAGAGAGAGGGGAATAGATGGAGAGGGGGGGGGGAGAGGCGAGGATGAGAGAGACAGACGGAGACAGAGGAAGAGAGAGAGAGAGATAGAGATAAAGAGAGAGCGAGCAGGGGGAGGAGCCTGTGAGAGCCGGTGAGATCGAGGAGAGGCAGTCGTACAAAGAGGCGCTTTGTGTCGGCGGCGGGTTCGGGGAGGCTGGGGAGCGCGTCTGACCGCACGCCGTACACGCACCCGCGCAGTTCCAACCACCCCGGCTGCTCTTACTACCGGGTGTACTCAGCAGACGCCCGTGTCCACGGGGGGGACGCACAGGGAGGGGGGGAGCCAGGCTTAGCGCTCGAGGAGACCTCGGTGTAGACCGGCCAACATCGGGGTTTGAACCGGGAACCTTTCTGGGGCTGGGGGTGGGGGTCAACACACGCCAACACGACCACTGGACTGACCTGCCCCCAGAATAGCTGTTGATGTTAACTGCTCTGTATTGCATTGATTGACAGTGACACTCGCATGTAAAGCATTGATTGACGGTGACACGTCGTATGTATGGCATTGATTGACGGTGAATCACTTAAAAGCTTGTGTACTGTAAATATACATAATATATACACTTCTCTTTTCCAAGTATGAAACGAGGTGCTTAGAACCACCCTGCTTAAAAGTGGAGGCTGCTGAGGACCTCCAGACATTGCAGATGTTCATAACATAACAAAGCCATTGAAGATGTCGTGAAGTGGGGGGGGGGGGGGGGCATAATAGTCGCAATCATCAAATCAAGAGTCCCCTCCGCCGCTGTGTGGTCTCCAACAGAGCTCGTTACGAGGCGGTAGTCAGGGACGCCCATTATGCAACAGGAAGGCCCCGCTAACGAGCACTAATTGTTAACGATGAACAGCAGGGTATATTTGGGGATGAGGAGGGAGGGGGGGGGGGGGAGAGGGGGAGAGGGGGGGGGATGAAGAAGAAGAGAGAAAAGAGTAGATAAGCCGTCATCAGCCGGGCTACCGGGCTTCCCTCCCCTGGAGAATCCTGTAATCGGATCTTCGGGGTCTTTCATATTCACTCCCCTGCGCCCGGAGGGGCCCCCGAACAGCCTCCTATGCAGGAGGAGGATGGCAACACGACACAGTGAGCGCTGTCCCCAGCCTCAGCTCTCCCTCCCTCTCTCTCCCTCCTTCTCCCTCCCTCCTTCTCTCTCTCTCTCTCTCTCTCTTTACAGCAAACCCAACCGGCGGAGAATCGTACTCACAATTTTTGAATTTTGAGATTGTGTGTGTTTGTGTGTGTGTGTGTGTGTGTGTGTGTGTGTGTGTGTGTGTGTGTGTTTGTGTGTGTGTATGTGTCTGGGGGGGGGGGGGGGGAGGATTACCCTATTGCCCTGTAAAATATGAGTCATGAAAGGCTGTTCGCTAAAGGGTCACTTTGACATCAAAGAGTTTTGTGTTGACACTGAAGTGAAGCACCGGAAATTCAATTGTGTGCATGTCTGTGTGTGTGCGTTTGTGTAGGTGCATGTGTGAGCGGGAGAGAGTGAGCGTGTGTGTGTGTGTGTACATGTCTGTGTGAGCGTGTGTTTGTGTTTGTGTATGTGTGTGTGTGTGTGTGCAGTGGATGGTGGGGGGGTTAGAGGCAGGTGGTCTTCCCTGATACAGCGGACTATATAAAACGCGGGCCAATCTTTTTGTTTGCAGTCAGCAGCGTTCGCGCCCCACCCCCCCCAACCCCCCCGCCGCCAATCGACCGAGCCACGGGGTCAGAGCCCGGCACCGCCGCCCACCCCCCCCCCCAGCCCGGCCCCCACGCCGTCCCACCGATCACAATGTGCTTACAGCAGCAAACAAACCCAGCGTCGGATCAGCGGATCAGCCGGCCCCCCGCTGGACCCACAGAACCGAGGACAGGCCGGGACGGACTCCCTTCACTGAGGGAGACGGGGGGGGGGGGGGGAGAGGAGCTGCCCGTCCGGCGTTCCCGCGGGGGGGGGGGAGGAAGACGCGGCGACGAGGCCGCTGACCCCGGAGGGTTAAGATGCCCATCGGTCATCCTAATGGCTTCCTCCGTCACCGTCGACGGAGCGAGACTGATACAGTGGCCTCCAGCAGCGGTCAAGCAGCACATCTAAATGAGGTGCGGGGGGGGGGGCGCGGGGGGGCCGTGAGTGATGCGCACCGGAGAGTGCATTAGCGCTGATTCAAGCTACTCCGTACGACTCTGTTTTATGGCCGTGCTTCTTCCGATGTGACGGCTCGGATTTACCTGAGAGCGCATTTCCCTGCTGACCTCCCAGCCCAGGGCCAGGCACCGGCGCACATTACCAACCCTCAACAACTCGACGGGAGATCATTCGCAGCGCTGACAGGTGGGGCTGGAGCAGTGGACGCATCATACACAGACCCCCCCCCCCCCCCCCCCTCGTAGACTAGGATAACACAAAGAAATAGTAGCTCACTCCGCCAGTAAAGCTTTGACGTCGAAAGAGGGAAAATATGTAAATCAAAGAATAAATTAATCTTTTTTTTTTTCTTCCCCGCACAACCTGTAAGAGGAGATGCCGTTTCTCCAGAGCGTCCTTTCCAGACTGTCCTCCGCTGTCCTTCCCAAACGCCCGCGTGTCGTTTATCATCCGGCTGCCCTTTGCCTGCCCGAGTAGAAAAGAGGGGAGGGGGGGGGGGTCCTTAATCGTGTTCAGACTTTCGGTTAATAGTCCTCCGAGGGAGGTGCATCGAAAGAACATTCGTTCTAACTACGACGGGACTGTTTTGAGGTTTCTTCGATTGCCTTTCTGACAGACTGTTACTTGAGTTTAGCGTACTTCTGGAAGCATAACCTCCAGTCAACTGTGTAATTCAGGAACATGGCAAGGTCGTCCGTTCTCCTGCCCGCGCCCATTCCCCACTAATACGGTGTACAGGCTCACAGTGACCCGCTCAGAACGACACACATACACGCAAACACAGGCACATGTCCACGTACACACACAGACACACAAGCACACACCTGCTCAGAACGACACGCATGCATGCAAACACACACACACACACACACACACACACGCCCGTACACACAGACACACACAGTGACCTGCTCAGAATGACACGCATGCACGCACATATGCCCACACACACAGATTGACTTGCTCAGAATGACGTGCAAACACACACACACACACATACGCATTGACGGGCTCTCCTTACTCCATCCTTTTTTTTTTCCTATGTTGCAATACACACACACACACACAAACCGCATTCCTATCGATTGCGTGTCCCAGGATAAATACCTTTGGCCTTCACTCACTGCAAGAGAAAATAAGTTGCAGCAATTCAATATTCCATATCTGATTTAACAAGTTTTCATGCGTTGCATTTTAATGTGTTGTGAACAAAGCCTTAAAGAAGACCTACTGCAGGGCCTGAACGCCGCCCTTTCTGAGGCATCAGCTCGTGACATCTGCTGGTGTCTATGAGCCGGAAAAGTGCTCGACAGAGATTGATACCAAGCTGTATTGATACCATTGTAATCAATACTATTAGTGCCATTACCGAGGGGACAGTGACAATGATGTACACGCACGCCATCCCCCCCTGTTCTACTGCTCGATTCGGTTTCTGTTTGTTCAGAGAAAGGGGAACTCGCTCTGTAATCCGTGTGAGATTACGACTGTTCTGTTGACGGCGAAAAAAGCTGAATATTCCTATGGAGATGGTTAAAATCAATGTTTTTTATGGTATTATGTTGTATGTGTATTTTGCTGCATTCTCAACAATGGAAATGCTGATGACCTGTCATGAAACATACAATGACATAAAACAATTTAATAAATGGCCAGTCCACCGGGGTTGTTTATCCGGACCTGTCAAGTAAATCTTAACGAATCGAGCCATTCAGCCTTTTCTGCCTCCGCACTCAAGGACGGTAAATCGAGCAATGTTTGGGAATTCAACCCTTTCTCCACATGCCCCAAGTAAACATATAGGTGAAACTCTGGGGAATTGCCCACATTGGTCCTTTAAATTAGATTGCTGTCGCTTGGCTATGGAATGGTTCCATTGTGTTGTGCAACAGCCAAGTAGGATCGGGCGACCATTTCCAAATCACTAGTTTCATTGCTCACATATCCCCCCCTTTTTTTTTTTTTATAACATCAACGTCAGACGTTATTCCCGCATATCAACATACACAAAGAATGATCCATACACTGCCACAGGCCACCATATTACAGCATGTGTCTTCATGTCTCGTGTTTAATCGCTCATCCTGAGATGAAAAACCATTCCAGGCTTCACCTCGGACCCCAAACCTCAGAGAGGGGGTGCCCCCCCCCCCTCCCGGAGAGGAGATTGGCGGGAAAAAAAGGTGAGCCCGGTCTCCCCGCCTCGTGGCCTGCGACCCATCGGTTACCATGACAACAAACGAGAAAGCGACATCATCGCGGTCCACACTTCACACTACACACAGGAGTCGTCCCCCTTTCCTGTTTCATTTACTTGGCTGTGCTTGTGTGGCGGGGAAACGCCCGTTATGAATATCAAGCGGCCCTCCGGTCCGTTCCCCCCTCAAAAGGGGTTGAGTGGGGTGGGGGGGTTGGGGGGGCACTGGGTACCCAGAGGCTACGGCGTATCTGATGGGTAGCCAATTCTCTTTGGTCGCGGGCTTTGAAGATTAAAATGCCATGCATGTGAAAGGCGAGAGCCAAGGGGATCAGAGAGTGGATTTACGGTGCGACACGGCGATCCGATCACCTGTCCGGCCTGGCCTCCCGGGTGTTGTTGACATGACCTGATTTAGAAATAATTACATGGAAAATAATGAATGAATGAATGAATGGTCACGGGCTCCCTCTGCTTATTATGACAAGCCCTGATGGTGGCATCTCCGACGAGCCATCGCGCACGCACGCACGCACGCCTGGACGTGCACGTATGCGCACGTAAGCATGTACAAAACACACACACACGCACACGCACGTACACACGTACGCGCATGCACACACACACACACACACACACACACACACACACACACACACACGCACAAAGTGTGCTCCCTCACATGTACTGGCACACACACGCAGACGCCCACATACACAGACATGCACACTCGCACACACACACACACACACACACACACACACACACACACACACACACACACACACACACACACACACACACACACACACACACACACACACACACACACACATTCCAAAACAGATGCACACACAGGGAAGTGTTTGAAGCCCCATGTGTCCAGATTGTGGATTGCCATAATCAAAACATGTTTCTCAATAGCAATAAATAATTGAAGGGCATGAATGATTAATTCATGTGGGAACACGGCCATGGCTATAAATAGAATATATCCTACATAGTAACGCGGTTAAACGTTGCTTTTCAAGGCTTCATCATGACGGTCATTTCATATGAATCCAACATATGATTCGGTTTTATTTTCCGCCCACACACAGCGTGCTAGTATTTATATCCGGATCCCGGAAAAATGTCTAACGGCTAATTACACACGACTGAGCCATTCCAGCCGCTCATTAGCATGCATTAAATGTTAAACACTAGTGTAGCTCTGGGTCGACATCCGGTCCCATTTCCGATATTAAAACCCCATTCCAGTGTGGGCCGAGCGTTTTTGACGCATGGCCGACACTTCCCTGATCATTAAACACACCGATTCCACCCGATTGGGCCAGACTTAACCCCCCCCCCCACCCCCCCCACCCCCCCCGCGTGCGTGCGTTTGAACGGTCCACCCCATCCTCGACCAGGCCTGCCCTCCAGAGGTGCTTCGGCGTTTCCTGCGTGAGGCGCGCTCATCAACTCAATACGTTTGTGGCAAGAAAAAAAACCATAACCCGCTTTCTCCAATGAGCCTTGTCAATGGAATGAGTTCCACTGGAGAGGGTACACAGTTCCATCTCCGAACTGGGGGGGGGGGGGGGGGGGGGGATGCCGGCGGAGATATGGACGTCTCTGCGTCTCCGCTGCACGTGTCATACACGTGGCATGTAACAAACGACTCCCGTCCGTCCGTCTGCGCCCACATCACAGAGAGAGAGACAGAGATATTCCCAGAGTTCTCTCACTCCCACGGTGTGTGAGCTGTGACAGGGCTGTGCAGGTGCTGAATGCAAATATTCAAAGCGAAAATAGGAGGGAAATAAACAAGCGCACGCACACATATACACACCTACACACACACACACACACACACACATATACAACTGCGCAAGGATCAAAGCGATGGAGCTCAATGCGTGGGATGAAGGAGAATATTGAGGGGAAACGGGGGGATTGAAAAAATCGGCCTGTCAACGGGGATGACATGACCCAGCATAACAAATCAACAAGCACTTTTGTAGCAATTCATTACAAACGTTTGAGTGGGCACATCCCTTTTCATCCCGACCCAGCGTGACTCAACACTTGATATTACAATAGACACACTAATATACACATAGCATGAAACCAGATAGCACTCGGCTATTCATAAATACATTTAATTGGCTGATGCTAGTGTACGTTCTCCTCGGCTAGCAACAGCTGCTGCAAGTTCTCATCAGGGAATATTAAAGTCTTACATCATCTCTGCGAGGAAACATAATGCAGACATTCTTCTGACGTTAATGATGATCCGTGTGCTTCTCTTTTTCATCACATTTCAATCGAGTCTAAGATACCAAGAAAATTTGTTTTTATAACAAATGATCACATACAACTCCAATGAGGTAATAATGAAAATACTGCTGTGTAATATTGATGCGCGGAAATTCAAAGAACAAGTTATATTTCATAAATATAAGGAACTGAGAATGCAGAGAATACCATTTCTCTTTTTGACACTATGCAGTGTGTACCATACCATGCTCTCATTTTAACTATCTTTAGTCCATAAAGTATTGGCTCTCCACATGATGCATCGGGCAGCAGGTGCTGCAACACATTACACACATATTCATTACATGAATGAAGCAGCAGTGACTAAACACACACACCCAGGCACACCAAACCAACAGAGCTATTTCGGTTTTCAGTCTGAAGCTGCTATTCCTCCTAAAAATGTGCACCTCTTATTTGTTTGATAACCAATTAGTTATAACATACGAATAGCCAAGCCAAGGCCCTTCCATAGCAGTACGGCCATGGCAAGGCTTTGAGTCTCGTACTAGCAGTGTAGCTACGGTAGTATACAAGTTACATACTACTATACAATAACTTGGATGTTGGATGTTGCTCATCCAACCGATGAGGTGGATCAGGTTTAAACACTGAGATGCTGCATTTAGACTGAATAAAACTCCTCGTGTGTACACCATGCATGCTGTGTTCTCACCAATGACCTTCAGCGGTCTGGAAAACACTTGAGTAGGATTGGAGGGCAGTCGAGTCTGGGTTCTGCTGATGTAAGATGGATGGTAGACACAGTGGGTAGTACAGGTCCCCATTGCCAGCTGTCTAAGAGGTTAATTGATGTCTGTGGTCAGACATTCGCCCTTTTCCGTCATGTTGTTGTTCTTGTTATATTTCCTGCAGAACCAGACAACGAGGACGCTGAACCCCTACAGAAGCGATGACCTAACCAAGAGTAAATATGAAGCAAAGGCAAAGCCCACTCAAATGTTGGAGTAGTACTTACTGCGTACAAGTTATCCTGTGGAAAATGCGAAATACGATTCACGCCTCGAGGGGGAAAAACAAGGGCCTTTGCAACATTATGTTTAAAGGTCAGACACGACAAATAAGCCTGTCTTGTCAGAGTGGTGGCTGCGGTGACCCTGGGTCTGTGACAAAACCAAAGAGCTTGTGGTGATGGCCCTCTGATAAAACTAATCTGTTCTCATCTCAGGAGGCCTCTGTGTTCCTGGAGGGAACAGAAGATAAAAGAGAAGATGTCTGGGGGGCTTCTAAAAAAACGGCAGACAAACAAAAGTGGTCATGTTTTTTTGCAGGTTTTGCCAGGGCCTTCACTGTTACTCCCCAACACAACATGCTGACATATGTGATGCTATCTAGAACCACTTTTCATCTGTAATTGTTTATCGTGTGCTGTGTTATCTCTCATAGCGTGGCTTGTGCAGAATTAACAAGCCGGATTTATGACCTCTATGGAAGGAAGTGGCGCTACACACACACCAAATACCAAAGAGTTTTGATCGCCGATGCCACTTTTCACTACAGAACGCGTGATATAGGAGTTGGATTCCCAGCTGAAAGGTTCTGGGTTTTAACTCAAATCGAACACTGGTGTGGACGGGCAGGTCGCACACTCAAGGTCGAGCTTCAAAATATCAGAAGTACGCGGCATGTCTCAAATCGCGGTATAAACCGTGTGCAAGGGACGTGTTTCCGAAATGTTTTGTTTGTGCCGACTCGCGCAGTTCACACACTTCAACTTAAAATAAGGTTTACCTGTAGTCCTCCCTGAGCAAGATGTCAAACCCTCACCTGCTCATGACGGGCCTCTTACAAAACAGAACTTGACAAAAATTGCTTTTCATAAAAGCATCTGTATAGTACATCAATACATGAAAATCATACTGTATCACTAACATAGCACCGTCTTTGATAGCGTAAACATCCAGCAGGATGACCTCCTCCTAACTGACCCCGCGCTGCAGTGCTTGAGAAGCTCAAGGTGGAAAACATCAGCAGAGAGCACTGCACACCAGACTGGATCGCTGGATCGATTCCGCGCGCTTTTCTCTGCTGAGTCCTTGTCAATACACCGTCGATACTCCTCTGATTGTGGGAAGGGGAGTTTTGTTCTTCCTGAAGAGAGGGAGAACGCAGATCTATAGACACAATCAGCAGAGAGGGCATCAGGGTGAGTCTCTCCCGGGTACCATTCAAACCCTATGAATGGGACCCGGCGTTTTATGCTGATTTCTGAACCCTTGACTTTCAGAAATATGTCTGCTTTACTGCTCAAGGGCCGTGACGCACCGACGTGATCACAGGAGACTCACACATAAATTACCTACGGCACGGCTGCTGACACTCTTGGACGATGGATGATGAATACTGAATAACTTTATGAATCCTACAATTTATTAAGGCGACCCCAGAACATATAACTCACCAGGCCAAGTGTGCATAGCAGTAGGGTGGTATGGTTTATGTTGTGTTTCAGTGAAAAAAAATATTATATTAGTCCCGATCTCGGACGCAGGAGTTTGACAACGTTATAGCTGAACTCCTGGAGGGAGGCGGCACAGCGCTGGAGCAGGAAACCGAGCAAGGTCGAGGGGCGGAGTTACGCAGGCTTTCTTGTTTAGTAACGGAGACCTTCGTCCAAGGTTTCAGGTTTTTCAAGTTCATACATTTTTGCCTTCTAGCAATAGTTTGTTTCTTTTCATTTTTGAAAAATCGAAGCTGTGACAGCATAATCCACGGACATGTCACCTTTTTGACTTATTTTTTTGTAGTCCATACCAATTGATTGGAGAGCCATACCACGTTTGCTTTAGTTTTGCCCTTGAGGCTTTGGAGTCCATCAAAACACACGCCTACAGATCCCGCCTCCGGGAAGACGATCGGTTGAGACAAATTTGACGCAGAAGAAAGTGAAATTCCCTGTTCACACATATTTGAGCTCCTCTGAGATCAGACGTAAGATGTTCATTTAAAGTCTGATTTGTGAGACTATATAAGCCCAGACTCTGCAACATTACAATTTAATTGAAATTATACAATGACCTTCGGAGATCAAAATAGTTGTAAAGCTTTTAACCTTGGTCTCCTGAACCTCCTACAGCCTACATAGAATAATGCAATGCACACAACCATGTAAAGGATTCAATGTTAATTACAGGTTGGGGCATTGCTTTCCTTTATTCCAATTTGGCATTTACATATGGCATTCAATGAAATGACACCAGTTTCAGGGCAACCGGAATTGGACTGCAATAAAAAAGGACCCGTCTTCTGATGTCAACGCAGGTGAATGTAAATCTCACAATAAACATCAAATAACGGAGAAATGCAATAAAATAAAAAAATCCCCACATAAAACGTCCCTTTCATAGGAGTGCAGCTATCCGACCTCCATTGACCTTCGCGATCTGCTTGTGCCCTGATCGGCCGCTCGGTGATTGCGCCCCTACAACAGTGTACAAAAAACACAATCATTTCCTGTTTTATTTTTTTGGGTTTCTCCCTTCATTCCTTCAGTTCCCAGCCATGCGTAGCGGGGGGGCAAAATCTGTGCTACTGCGCCCGAGGATAAGCTCACAAACCTTCACCTAAACGGCCGCGCTCTGCAGCGACAGCGGCTGAGCGGCTCTCCCCTCTGTAATAAGAACTGGATTGTTTTAGTGGGTTTGTTTCTCTCAGCTTCACACAGATTAGTTGTGGAATTATGATTTTACCCATGGGACACGGATCATATTTTCCTCTGTACTGCTGATAAGAACACAAGAGCCAGCGGATGACAGAAATAGGAAAGGAAAAGAGGGGAGAGAGGGGAGAGAGGGAGAGGCGAGTGATTCCACATGTGCCACATACTTATGTGCTGGCACTCACACGTTTGGGATATGGGATCCAATAAAGTCTGATGGGTAGTTTCAATATCAGCTTCCACCAAACATAGAGCACCGTGTCCTGTAGCACCACTGTGTGAACCGTGTTGGGTTGGGATGGGTATTGGCAAGAATATGATTGAATTGTAATGACCTAGTCAACAATACTGTTAAAGCAGAGAAAAAAAAATGACAGGAAAACTACTTTGCATGATTTGAGCCGGACATGTTATACCACAAACCACATGTAAACTATTCAACAGTATGCACAATGCGCCGTGAATCTATATAATATTGGGGGGGGAAAGCTGTTTATATTTAGTCCATGAATCTATATAAAATTGGGAAAATGTTAATCGCGATAATTTGTGCAATCATTTCAATCATTTCAACCCAGTGTGTGGTGAGGGCCTTATTTTATGCCTTAATGAATCCTTGATTCATTAGACATGCTGCTACTTAAAGAGCACTTTAATGCGCGCCACACACCTGGATAATGAGGCAGTGTGGTTATTAGCAGTTGATCAGGGTGAAAAACACGAGGAATGAAAGAAGTGTGGTGAAAATCCACGTGTCTGAGATACACAATCATATCGCTGAGAAAGGTGAGGCGGCTTTGGTTTTATGCCATTGTGCACATTTTGCACCAAAGTGCAAAATGATGGCCAACGGTTTTGAAGAAAGGGATTGTAGATCAACACATTGATCAATCATACCTGTATCTCAAAAAAAAGGAATTAAAAAAATATATGTCCACAGAAGGACAAAGAGGAAAAACAATTTCACAAGCCATTGAGACGTTCGGTTGCAAAGACTGCATCCCTGCATCCTCTTTGTCTACCGTTATCTCAAAGACTACAAACAGTGTTTCCTTGTAAACACTGTTGGATGTGTATCTGGTGGTCATTGTTCCAAGAATCTTAAAATCTGAACAAAAACCGTGATCAGACCATGTTTTTTGTCTGCATGGAAAACTAGACCGACAAAAAAACGGGCTGGTTTGTGTTGTTTTGAAGTTCCTGCTATCTGCGTGAACACATCTGTTTTATGGTCGACTGGAGCCTCTGTTTTGCCGGAGTCTGTTGGTCTGTCCAGGGGGTCATCCCCTGATGTGCACTCCTTCACACGGGACACGGAAGCAATTCATCAAGCCATCGGCAGCCCCTCGCTGCCCGCGCCGGCCGGCCCCACGTGCCGGATTGCTGGGGTTTGGCCATTGATTTTCCAGTTATTATCAACAGCAAATTATTGAACGTCAGAAGATTAAGTGTTTGGGGTCCTCAAGCATTCGTTCGAAGGACGGATTCGACGCCAGCCCTGCTGGCATTGCCATGGCAACCGCACACTTTTCTTTTTTTTCTCACATGGAGCATCTGTAACAGGGCTTTTGCCTGCAGGGGTAGAGGGGCGGGGGGGGGGGGGGGGGTGTTGTCTCTGAATGAGAACTGGTTTCAGTGAAACGCATGGCCAGGTAACCAGGTGCACGCGACGCCACGTGACCAAACTTGGGTATGCCCAATCGGAGGGCATTGGGCAGACACACAGACACACATACACTAGGGGAGATCATTACTTAGACAGCCTAACAGATGATGTATACCATGATTGCCTGGCATTTGATGGCCGCTTTTATTGATATAATACTCCTAGTGGGACCTAGTGGGAATCACACCACCCCCCCAATCACACACACGCCCCCAAGTTAACGCCATTCTCACCCAAAGGACAACCGCAAATAATTGTAGCCTCAAGAAAAAATATGAGCAACAACTGGAATCCAGGTCCTTAAATTCACCGCTGCCGAGGAAATCTGTTGCATTAACTCATGAGCCCATATTTCTCCCGGGCCGCCATCTATTAAAAAGACGTATGGTGGTGCCTTGGGTTTTATTGATCTGTCCATAGATATAGTTGATGAACCCTAGATCGCTGGAGGACACACTTGGCTCTCCTCACCGCTCATGTTGGACAGGCATCTTCTGCTGTGACCCCTGGACTCGAACATCGCCAGCCCTCCTATGAAGGATGATTCCTTCCCCACCACCATCCCCCGCCCCCCCCACCCCCCCCCCCACCTCCACCCCCCCTCCCCCCCCCCGCCCACCAGAATCACACACTCACAACGCCGGTTCCATTGTTAATCAAAAAGTTGTTGCATCGTAACTTGCGAGAGTGGCCGGCTCGGCGGCCACCGCCGGCCTCGCAGGCCTCACGCTGAGTTACACGCCGCCAGCCAATCTCTAGATGGATGGATTTCAGGTCTGGACACGCGATTCCCACGGAGAATCTGAGGATTCCATGGGAACGGTTCCCTGTTCCCACTGTTCCCACTGCGCATCATATCACACCCAACAGGTGGGGGGGCCCGGCGGCATTAACAAATCAGATAGCGGTTATGGGAGAGCAGGCAACACGTCCGTCGATGAGCAGCACGCAATCACGACCTGGCCCCCCCCCCGACTCCCCGTTACGTGGCTCACGGAGAGATGCTCTCGGGTTCGATGGAGAGGAGGGCTGCCTGCTTGCCGCCTGGATGAGGCCGTTTGGATCGTCCCAGTGTACCGTTACACAGCATGGCACATGAATTATAATGATCCATGGAAACGATCCTGCTGAAACCTAACTTGCTTCGTCATTTTATGCAGTGCTGTGAGGGGAAAGGTTATTCGGATGATGAACGTCTGTTTACAAGTGGATCACAGCCATGCCCCTGCATTACATTACATGCTACATATATCAGGGATTAGCCCCTTTGAATAGCAGATGATTGTTGGTTTGCTCCTTGAATTACAATATCTCTGAGAGCCGATCACATTCTGAGGCAAGGTAGAGAAGCGCTCTCATACAACATCAATGGCAATGTTTGAAATACATTGTCTAAACGGCGGATTATTGGAATTCAAATTTGCAGTGTCTTAACGACACACAATATTAACATTGACATTATGTTAACATCTATGTTTTGTGGAATTTCTGTATATAAATGCTTTATTTTATTGATGAATGAATTGATGAACAGTGCACAATACATGACATGAAAGTTCTGGTTCAAATTGTTTCAAAAGATGATCCCAGTATAATTTCTTTTAAAAAGAATGCAAAAAGAAACTGCTCATGTGTCTCATTATGCTGTCTAAAAACAATGCTCTATTGTCCAAAAATTACAGCACCGCACTAGGGAGCACTCTAGATAAACAATGTGCAACGGAAGCCAAAAATTAATGCAATTAATAAAACCCCATGTTATTTCTTTGAATAAACTCAAACAGATTCGACTCTACGGGGGAAAATGGTCTGACGACAAATTCTGCAGTCTGTGGTGACACGCACATTTCTATACCGCTTTGGGACTTGAATCCAAAAAAAACAAAGAAAAACAAATGACAAAGGTTGTATGCTATATAAATCCCAAGACGATACAGGGGCATTCTTGCCCTTTATCGCCACAGACCCTTGCCGACATCATAAAAGTGCTGCTAGCTAATACTGTGTGTTTAATTCCTCATTGAGGAGCTCACCTCTGGCCAGCCCTGCCAAACGCCTCCCACCGGAGATTTATAGCCATTCATTTTGTAGACTAATTGCTCAGCCTCAGAGCAAAAGAATTGAGCCTTTGTTGACACAGGGAGCAACTTCTCAAACGGTGTTACACCACAAACTAGGAGCAGGGCAAGGGATAGGTCAAACTGAATTACACAAGAGGTGTACTGTAGTCTCCTGTTCGGAGAATCCATTTCTTTTTTTCTGCTGACCGTCTTTCAGTACATAAATCAAGTCCAATAAAAGGCAGATGTTTGATAGTGGAGAGACGCGCGTTGTATGTCCCCTTTTGATACAGATCAAATCTTGTTATCTTGTCACTTGGAATCATATTCGTGATTTATCTTTTAACCGGCTCCACACCCACGTTTGTGTGGAGCGCAATTGGATGTCTCCTTGCACAGCGCCTGACCAAACCTTGTTTCGGATGGCACGAAGTGGTCTGATGTGGGCCAGCCTCATCCCCTATCGCCCTAAACCTCAACTCCCTGGTGCCACAACATTCATACTACTGCTTCAACTACAGGAACCTAGACCTTCACTGCACTAGGACTAGGAAGACTCATTTCCTGATCGCCATTAAACCATGTACCTACCAAATACAGAAACAAACCAACAGACATACTAGAGTCAGGGCCATACAAAGGTTCAATAGGGTGGTCTACTAACTAGACCACGCTAGCTGCTCTTCCTTGTGGCCCTAGCTGCTCTTCCTTGTGGTCTATTGATCCATTGAGATTGATCAGAAATCAAGCACGTATTTCATTTGTCATTATTTACTAGCATTATAGGACTCACACTGCTTTCTCTATCAAGCTCTTGCCTCGCTTTCACTATACTAAACTCATGGTTAATAGGTTGTCGAGGTGCATGTGTGGCTGAATGTGGGGCCTCAATTGTACCTGGAGTGGTTGCAGCAGGTAGATTATCTGTTAAGGATCAATAATAGCTTTGTGTATATATAGAGTAAATTACATACACTTGGCATTCCCAGCAATCTTCATGGTTGATGGCTTATCAATGTGTCTTTTTTTTTCCCAATGGTATTTTTTCCTCACCCATGTAAAGATTGAGGCTATGGGAGTCAGTGCTGTATATTTCTATGTGTCTCAAGGGCCATATCTTCAGAGCAATTTAAGGCTATACACAAACTTAGCACTTCATCAAAAAACAATCCCACATTCACGTTTGCCACAAGGGGGGTCACGTATTGCTATTGATCTTAGCAAAGAGCTTACGCAGACCCAGTTCACTCCTCCTCTCGGTTTTTCCACTAAAGCTGGCACATATTGCATATGAGAGTGACAGTTAGGTACAGTTCTGACTTCGCTCTGGTCTTTTCCTGTAACAAATCATAATGGCAATCTATTTAGGTGCTGCCAACCACTCCCACCCCGACACTGTTGTTAACACTCCATCTTTATTAGCCATCAGCTGACACCAGATCACTCAGTAGCTCCCTTGACTTCATCACTGCAGCTGACCTCCTCCTCGCCATTAATTTAATTAGCCACAATGTACTAATCACACGGGGCACTTTCCCAGAGCTGCACACCCTCCATCACTGAGCACGGCCACTAAGCCATGTTAGCAAGGCTTCTCTGCCGATTAGGCCTGAGAGTTTATAAATAGGGATTCGGAGTGGGTCAAGAGACAGTCGAGAGCCATAGAGATATGGAACACTATGCTGGGCGGGTATGAGAGGACCATGCCAGCCCATCGGCAATGGAATTAAATGGTACAGTTGGAGAGTGTTTCTGGCAGCAGATAGGGAGTAGCAAGTTAAATTTAATTTTTATGTTGTAAAGTTTAAGGCAACATACAATGAGAGAGAGTGTTGGAAACTATTCCGGGTTTCACTAACTACACAAGGGAGAGAGAAAATCTAGAGCCCAAATGCTGGCCCACAGCCAACTTTGTCAGCCAACGTGTCAAATTATGCGCGCAAAGCATAACCTATGCTTTGCAAAAAGTTAAGGTTATTTTCTACCAAATATTTCCCCAACAGTCGAGTTTACCTGTAGGCACACATGAGCACGGTGCCTAACCCTAACCGCCTAAATAATGTATCTCAAATTCACTGTAAGTTGCTTCGAGGTGGGTTAAAAAAGCATCTGCGAAACGACAAAATACAACAGCTGCTGATTGGAACTCCTCTTGCGCCGTCGTCTTCCCCCGCAATCCCGAGCTCCACATTAGGAGAACGTTCGCCTTGTGCTGCCCGCATGCGTCCCCAGCCGAGTGGGTGTGAGGCATTAGCCAGGGGAGGAGGGACCCGCTGCAGCTGCTCACCCCAGCAGCAGGCATCAATAACCAGGGCTCCAGACCTGTGTTTTGTAATTGTGTTGGAAGGGTCAGCATCGGGTCAGAGAGAGAGCATTCCCCTGGCTTGTCTAATGAAGGGAACACAGCTTCGCCCGCCGCACACCTACACTCTCCACAGCCATCTCCAATTCCAGGCCCCATTGACCATGTCAATCTCGCCATCAATGAATTATGTGGGGCTCACATGAAAAAAAACACAGCCACGGGGTGTGTATGAGACATGAACACAACAGAAATACACCATGCACACTGAATTCATCCATTTAACCCGAGTAATGTAATACCCTATTTTCGGACTCCATTTTCTGAGTGCAGGCTGAAGTTATCCATTCTAAATGCTGAATGGAACGCCGTCTGCCGTGATGTATGACAACAGCGAACGGATGGGTTTCATCACGTACAGTCACTGGAATGGTAGCCTAGGGTCAGTGATGAGGTCATTTCCCAATCTGCTTAAATCCTGCAATCTGCTTATTGGTGCTCGCACTGCTTGGCCAGAGGACCTGCCACTAAAGTCCAGCGGAGTGATGCATTATGGATCATCCATCGCCATCATCGAGCATCAAGGAAGGGCACACCTGCCACTCCATTGAGGAGCACCGGCGTGAGTGAAGCCCCCTTCAAAATCAATGACAGGACGCCGTCATGTTTTGGTTGAAACACGACAGACGTAGGCAGTGGTGTTTCAGCCCAAATAAAGTTGATGTCAGTATTCTGTTGAGGAAATACTACCAAGTGAACGCATAACGCGGAAAAAAGTTTAACAATTCACATAATGAGGGAATAAATAACCGCCCGGATAAATTTTTTATTTGCTTCTGGTTGGAGCACTGATAATTCAAAATTGAATGAAAACTAAATTTCTTGGCTCTTGTTGCATTCAATCACAGCTAGTGAGTTACATGATGATGTTGCTGAATGCTAATTGTCTAACATTGCCTGTGTGTACCGTGGTGAACTATTGGTTCATGCCAACAATGCATTATGAATCATGTGGCTATGTCGGGGGCCAGTCGGCTGTCATACCAGACAAAGCATTGGGGTTTTAAATCGCCCTCCCATCAAGTAGAGAAAGGCAGAGGAGAGGAATGGCTGGCTGTTTGGCTTCAGAAACGTTTGGCAGCTGAGATAATTATGCTAAAAATAAAGCTTCTAAGGGGCAGTGAATTATTATACTTATCCAAATATTGTATTCAGTTAAAACCCATTGATTCTTCTAAATTTACATGGAGACTATTTTCCCATGGTTGGGGTCTAAGTGACTAATGCGGACCACACATTTTTAATTAGTCTAGTATTTAGTGAGAGAGCTTTGACCATTGCAGCCGCAAAACAGGCCACAATCAGGCAACAAGCATCCCATCAAAGTACATCCCCTAAAAGTGCTTGTTTTGTGATGGAAAACGTCGTGGAAAGGATCCCTATAGCGAAACACAACTTTACCTTTCGCTGGATGCTCTGCTGGTTTTTCTGTCTATTTTACCGTGTTATTCCTTGAGCTTCAGTACTTGCGGTTTACTTTTTGTGTTTCTGTGATAATATGCTCCAATGTATATGCCACTTAGTTTGAAAATGAGACGAATGGTATGGGAGGAATAGAGAAAGAAAATATATAAAAGATGGCGGGAGCAGAACACCATCGCGAAAAGAGAGGGCGACAGTCCGTGGAGATCTAGAGGAAGAAGAGGCCATAAAGTACAATCTGCTGCGGAGGGTAATGGCTGACATGTCTGGAACCGTCCCAGGCAGTCAGTGTTGGGTAAAAATAGCTTGTCTAATGATGAAGAGGGACAGTTCTCTCAATCCGGGACGGAGGCACTACTCAGGAAGAACAGTTCCTCATCGCCTCGCCCTCTAACAACACGCCACAGACAGACAGGAAGGCAGGCAGGCAGAGAGACAGGCAGGCAGGCAGGCAGACAGACAGACAGACAGACAGGGAGAGAGGCAGACAGGGAGATAGACAGACAGACAGAGACAAGCAGGCAGACAGAGGGACAGACAGACATAGAGACAGGCAGGTAGACAGAAAGGCAGGCAGCCAAAAAGACAGCTAGACGGACCGATTGGCACGCAGCAAACTGAAATGCAGTCAGACACTGGCTTCGATGATGTGATTTCTCAACACAGATTGGAATTTCTTTACTGTGCCTTATAAAGATGGATTGCTCCGTCAATATCCTATGGCTTGCTATTAGTAAATAGTGAACCGCTTTCCATTCCCATGCAGGCAAAAATTGTGTAAAAGGCGTTTGTTGGAATCTGCCGTTGCTGTTTATCCGTTATCCATTTAACCACCTCTAAAGGGAGGCTTTATTTATGTGAATTAGCTCCGGTGTAACATGAGGGTACCACGGGTCATAAACTTTAAGTCAATACCGGACGGGGACATGGTTAGTGGGACAAAACACCTCGGTGACCCCCTCTTCTCCTCTGCTGGCCCCAGCAGTGTCCAGGCCGGGGGGGGGGCGGGGCGGAAGCAGCAGCTGTTCCACGCACAACTTTATCTTTCTTCTCCTCCTCGTTCCTCCAGAAGGGTCTCCCCAAACCCCCCGCCGCCACCGCCGCCGGGTCCCACAATAGCCATTTGCTCATCATCCTATTATTTTCAATAGGCAACAGAGTAATTGGCTATTTCACACATGTGAGGGTGGAACCGGTAGAGGGTCAAGGCCAGCCAGGCGGCCTGTCACTGTCCTCCACCACAGTCATCCATCACTTATTATCAGACACAGGCTAAGCCACCCCGCGCCCTGAGACCGCACTCTGCTCAGCCCCGACCTGCTACATCCATTAAGCACTGCGCGCTGTAGCTGTGTGAGTGTGAGTGTGTGTGAGTGTGTGTTTGTGTGGGGGGGGGGGCTGTGTATGTTGGTGTGTGTGTGTGTGTGTGTGTGTGTTTATTAGTGGGGTATGTGTTGGTGTGTGTGTATACATGTGTTGGGGTGTGTGTGTGTGTGTGTGTGTGTGTGTGTGTGTGTGTGTGTGTGTGTGTGTGTGTGTGTGTGTGTGTGTTATTAGTGGGGTATGTGTTGGTGTGTGTGTATACATGTGTTGGGGTGTGTGTGTGTGTGTGTGTGTGTGTGTGTGTGTGTGTGTGTTTCTGGTGGGTGTGTTTGTTAGTGTTGGTGTGTGTGTATACATGTGTTGGTGTGTGTGTGTGTGTGTGTGTGTGTGTGTGTGTGTGTGTGTTTCTGGTGGGTGTGTTTGTTAGTGTTGGTGTGTGTGTACATTTCCAAGCATAAATCAACTATAAAAAGCAACACGAAACAAACAAAGGAAAACAGCCACTTGGGCCCTCTGCTTTCTTCTCCATGTTTAATGGCCTCAATACGTCATGAGCTTTTTTTTTTATGTTTTGTTTTGTTAATGCCTAACAAGCAATGATATACTATGAGCAACCCAACTAAAAACGACTATGGAATTATCCCCGGATAGGGGACTGTATTTCCTTGGAACCTCTGGGCATGAAGAGCAGGACTCATGCTACATACAGGGGGTACTTATTCAAACCGGACCACTTATTCATGCAGACATCAATGCACACAGAGAGCCCAGCATCGTCCAGGCTGTCGGCTGAAGACATAAAACAGAAACACCAATCACAAATAAAAAACCAGGTCATCCAATCATCCCTTAGCTGTACTTCTACACTGTACTCCTTTCTAAGCATATGCTTCCCAGAGGCATAAACACATATTTCAAGGGAATAAAAAAGATTGGGAAAATAATATATATATATAATATGTAAATGTATATAATATAGACATACATACATTATTTTAGGAATATGTATGCCGCTTTATCCTAGTAAAGTATAGATCGGCATTTGGTATTTATAATTTATAGAGAATGGATCAAAACATCTTCGCCAACACTCCACCGACCCTTTCCTTTAAGTGAAAGTTCTGGACGGGGCTGGGGGTGTGGTGGGGTTGGGTGGGGCGGGGTATGGGTGCCAGCATGGAGGCGGCTGATTGGCTGGTGGTGGCTAGTTGGCGCGCGCGGGGGGGGGGTCTCTGCCGACGTGTCGTGATGGGTGTCATCTATCACCCAGGAAACGGCCTGAGGGATCACAACACCAATCAGGCCAGTGCCAGATGTTGGAGCCAAGGCACTGCGCACGTTTAGTCATGCATGCGTGGGCACACACACACACACACACACAAAAACACAAACACACAAACGCACGCGCACACGCACACACCTATGATCCCTAGAATCATTATTTACCAAACTACGCACCATATGTGCACACAATGACACACAAGCAAATAAGCATATGCTATTTCTTTTTCATAAATACAATGGCCACAAACAGAGCCACACATAATGCACAGGGAATATTATTTCCCTGTGAATATTATTTCCCTAGAATGTTGCTGTAATGAATTGCATTGCAGTCGTTTTGACCACCTTAATACCTTCTGTGTGTGTGTGTGTGGTGGGGGGGTGTAATGGAACAAAGAGACAAAGAGAACACTGAGATAAATGTCAGCCGTCGTCACACAGATATGTGAAACGGGTGGGGTGGGGCCTCTAGTACTTCTGGAGAGCCTGGGTGGGTATGGCTCTTTGAACAATTACAGCAACAACATCTGCAATGGCCCTCTTTCTCCCTGGAGGGGCCCGGCGTTATGAGTCCGACCTGTCAAGGGCCCGGTCCCCTCTTGAGTTCCACAGAGTATGCACATGGCACTGAGAGCATTGGTGGACCTCCGTTATCACAGCGCGGGGGACGTGCGACGTATCAGCAGCTCTCAAACACGTGCACTCAAGACAAGAGTCGAGAACGTGCAATGGAAAATAATATGTTTAATTATACTGTGTGTATAACGTCATAAACGCTGTCACACAAACACAAACAAAAGTAACCGAAAACTCGCTGGTCTCCAAGGGCCAACAATCATACCACAACAAAGATGGCCGACCACAACAAAGCAAGCCCTCTTCCGCTGTAGTCACATGGAAAGGAGTTAAAAGACCCCGCTTCCTCCCTTATGAATCATTTATGTATCCACCTCTGTGTGACGCCGGCACCAAACCCCAGCATGCCCACTTGCCCAACTGCTGCGGGTAGGAGCTGTGGTCAACTCCCCCCTGCATTGAGTCCGTGCTGATCTGCCATGTTTTATTTCTGCCGGACCACATGTGAACCGTGTCCAGGGAAAAGAAGAAGTAATGGACCTCTTCATGCTCCATGTGCCCGGAATGACTGAGGGGTATGAAGGGCGATGCTATGGCTGCCTACGCGCCCCAACCCTGACGCACACGCACGCGCACAAGCGCACACACACACACACACACACACACCCTCTCTTGGTCCATAGGGATCCTTGGAGGATGAGAGGGCTAAGGTTGATGTATCAGATGGGCTTTGATGGCTGTATCAGCCCAGGCCTTGATCTGGGAACGACCACCGGGGA
>NC_140283.1:17448244-17454071 GCF_964030765.1 Micromesistius poutassou
ACATGCAAATTGCACACAGTCCTATATCAGCTCAACAGCAGCACCCCGTTTAGCGCTTCGGCAAGGGATAGGACTCTGTATCAGGGAGAAGGCAGGGCCAGCCTTCCCAAAGGGCTGCTGGCTTAAAGGCTGATAAAAGAAATGTGGGTCATCGGAGCAGCACCAGTCATGACTGACCATCCACCATAGGAGCCTAACGTATGACTTCCAAAAGATCAGCACATCATCACATAAAAAGAGCCACCCAGAGGCACTCCGAAAAATCCAGAGAAAATTAATTTTTTCGAAATTCTTATAATTGATTTTTGTCATCTATCACACAAAGAGGGGGGCCTTCCCAATTGGGAGGAGGGCCGGTGGTTTGGTTATCACAGGAGCCCAAGGCCTGTGGTCTGGGCCTGCTATTGTTTCCACGGGGTGGCCAGAGAGCATTGTGACTGGCAGCCATTGACAGCCTTTTCCCAGATAAGAGTCCAACCTCGCTGGAAGACGCTCCCGCCTTCCTGTGACCCCTCCCAAGACACACACACACACACACACACACACACACACACACACACACACACACACACACACACACACACACACACACACACACACACACACACACACACACCTCTTTGTTCCTGCCATCCAGCCCTGGCACAGAGCACTGATCCAGCGATAAGGACGTTTGCTTTACTGTGTATCCCGTCCATAGAAATAGACGAAAAATAGAAAGAGGAGAAACACAAAAACAGGGGAGGGGTTGAAAAGAAATGAGCCAATAGAGGGAAGGGAGGGGGAGAGGGAGACAGGGGGGGGGGGGGGGGGGGGGAAACCACTTGTGTCTGTATTTATTGGTTCATGAATCAATATGGCTTTTCTTACACAAAAAGGCCGCCTGTCATAGGGAGCCGGTATCTATCACTTCCATCTGGGCCGGGGCACACTGGCAAGGTCGCGGCTGATAGCCCCCCGCCGCTTGGTGGAGGATGCACGGTGGGGGGGCCGGGAGGAGGTGGAGGGGGGGGGGTTTGGGACGTTGGATGGAGTGGGGTGACAGCCAGGCGATATGAGAAATATAACTCATCCTCCGAGCCGGCCCAGAGAGATGGCCCTGATTATCCAGGGTGATTTACCGTATCCTTATTCCAGGGGCTCGTAAACACTTATCCGGGGGACCCCGTGCATACGCTCCCTGTCTCAGGGGGTACTTTGGGTGTTTTTTTTTTTATTCCACAAGCGGCCGCCCCTGTTTGGCACAAAGGCTTTGCTGACCTGCACATCCGTTAGTGTGCTGCGTTAACGCCGAGAACGTGGTTTATTAGCCACGAGCATGACAGCTTGGCCTGAAAACAACACAAAGATAGTTTTAACGCAGCCCTGCTGGGTTTTGTAGCTTTGTTTCTTTGTTAAGAGCTAAGGATAACTATCCATCTATATATATATATATATATATATATGTATATGTGTATTTATATATCTTTTTTTATTTTGAACATATATCTTATGTCCAACTATGTGGATGCCATGAACCTCGCTTCCAGCATTTTTCCATTCCATTTCTTCCCTTTTTATGCTGCGCTACACTATTTTTATGCCGGTATTTAAAGTCGATGTCAGGCCTTTTTGGAAAGCTTCGAACTAGTTCTACATTTTTTGTTCCTTCTGAAACAATATTGGGTAAGCGAGGGATATCTACGAGCGTTCCGGCTACCTGCTGACGTGGTGCCGTACCTACATTACTGAATCAATAAATTTGAAACTTCGCTTCACACCCGAGCAAGACTCCCCAACCACTGCCTGCTGCCAAATGACAAAGCACCAGCAGATATCTGCAGAGTTGCTTTACATATACAACCGTCTGCTAATGTATTTTTCATCTTAGATTTTATTGCAGCAAAGCAATCTATCGGAACACAATCTCACCACCTCCCCTCGCCCCAACATCCTCCTCTAAGGGTCAACCTTGTTCATCAACAGCGCTATCTTCCATTTCAGGGGGAACATTTTTCAGCGCGGGCAGTGCTGGACTCAGTGTGGTAAAGGAGAAGGTCTGCTTCATCCAAAGAGGAGACAGAATCTTCAGATCTTTAGGCACTGCCACCCTTCCATCCCAGGGGTGTGTCAGCGGAGCAGGGGAGTTGTAGCGACCAGACAGGACACTCCTAGGGGCCAGTGGACTCCACCGCTAGACTTTGGTTTCCTGAGCTTGTAATTAACTGTCATGGCAGATCTATAGGAGGGTGCCTGTGTCCGCGGGTGTGTGGGTATAGTTAATTAAGAAAGCCTTAAGGTGGCTCTGAGGAAACAGAGACGACACCGGCTCTCACAAGGCTGTCCCGGGGAAGGGAACATCTGACTTTCAATAAACCTACCTCCCTCTCTCCTTCTCTCCCTCTCCCTCCCTCTCCCTCTCTCTCTCTCCACCCCCCCTCTCTCCCTCCCCTTCTCTCTCTCACAGTATTCCAGCTGGACAGGAAAAGAATGAGGGAGAGAGTGAGCGAGATTTAAGACTTTCAATTATTATTCTGCATGCTATCTGCAGCCCGGCAGTTTTGCACACAACTCTGCATCCACAGCAAGCCACGTCCACATTCGTTTTTTCAGCTTGCAAACAATCATTATTGGCAAAGTGACACGGCTCAAAATGAAAATTTCACAGCCCGTCTTGTGTTAACAGCCATTTTTGGTGTGATCTTCGAACCAGTTCCCCCCCCCTCCGCCCTCTCCCTCCCAGTGTTAGCTGGGAGAGAGAGAGAGGGGGCAGAGAGAGAGAGAGAGAGAGAGAGAGAGAGATGTTGTGTCCTCGGCCTTGCCGTGGCAGCAGCAGCAGCGGGGTGATACCATGTTATCCTCTGATTGTACACTTTGATATTTTTTTTTGAAGTCGCCTGGAAACCACTTAATTACAATTCAGCAGTTGATGAGTTGCAACAGCTGATGTGTTTTTTCACGGTGCTTGATTGCCGGGTCGTCTTCACAGGAGATCAGGGAGGTGGGGCGTCCGTGAAAACGTATTTCCACATTAGTTTTATTTGTTGTAAGCCTATATCCACCCCCCCATTTATTTTCAATACTTTCTTCTTTCACGGTTTCAATGTTACATTTTTGTTGTTTACCGTCTCTCTCATTCTCCCTCACTCTCAGACAGCTTTGCAGCTCTGCTGTCGCTGCTCTTGGCGGCTTAACTGTGATTCTACTTTTTTTCCCTGCTGCAGTGTGATCCACCGGCAAAAAGAGAAAAAAACAGACCCCAGAGATAGCCAGACAGAGAGAGAGAGAGAGAGAGAGAGAGAGAGAGAGAGAGAGAGAGAGAGAGAGAGAGAGAGAGAGAGAGAGAGAGAGAGAGAGAGAGAGAGAGAGGTGGGTTAGCTATTGGTTACAAAAGACCCTGGGATTCTCATCCAGTCCATCTAATTGCCAGACATGTGGTGTGTGGGGGTTGAGGGTTAGGGTGGGGTTCGGGGGGGGGGGGGGGGGGGGATGGGGCGGGGGGTAGTGGCAGCAGTACTAACAACCCCAAACCAGAGACCACGTCCAGCCAATCACCGCCATCATCAGGCAGGAGGAGGGGAGACAATCAGAGAGAGACGCACCACAGGTAAATGCGGTGGGGGGGGGCAGGGGAGTGGAGGAAAACAGCGAGAGAAGAGTCACTTGAACAGGAGAATTTAGAAGGAAGATTTGTTGAACAAAAGACAACCCTGATTGTCCCTTTTAGAGTCATGTAAGAGAGTAGTAGCTACTTCTGTGGTCATTATTCGCAGAGTAAATATATAAAAACATATTATCAGCCCTTACGGTATCCCTATATATTTGGAATAAAGATAAGATAATACTAAAGATCGCCCACTACCTGTCAAGACACCTCAATGTATTTTTTCATATACTGTTGCAACAATCGTTAGACCACCCACATATAACCAACCCATGGGTTACTAGAGTGAAAACATGTTCAACGTTGCCTGCGGTACCAATAGACACGCCGATGAGTATTCCAAGTTTAGAGAGCAGGGCAGAATAAACACAATGGGCTACCAGACGTCTTTTCATCACGGGCATCATAAGCGTATCTAAAGTGATCTCTTCCAACGTCCAATCATAGAATATTGCATCGAAAGACAGAGAAAAGCCAAACTGCCAGTTAACGCGATGTGTCGCCGTGATTCCTCCCGCAGCCGCGGCCTCGCCGAGCAATCAATTCCATATCTTCCCCTAACCTTCTCATCATCCGCCCACGCCGCCCACCCTACACGCTCGCTCACACCGACCTCTGGCTCGGAAAGGCCTCCTTCGAAGCAGCCCCACGGCGGCCAACAGCGGTCCAATTCTAATCCAATGATCTCTCCCACCACCACCTCGCTCCACCACCACCACCACCACCACCCCTCACAGCCTGCCCACCCACTCAGGAGAATGAGGGTCTGTAATGAGATGAAGATCAAGCAGATGGGACGAGGGGTTTGGTGTGTCGTTGACTGGCGTTGCTTTTTTGTAATTAATTATTCCTGGTTACCGGTATTGTTTTAGTAAGATCTGGAACGGTTATTCCCATCAGTAAACGTTCCAAATCCTGGTAAGAACATGTCTGTGGACATGCTATGAATTTGGAAAAACATATTGAATTGAGGGAAAAAGGGCAATTTCCAACCCTATGGTTTGGAAATTGGCCGTTTGATGTTTCTGTATGATGTCCACCACTTGATGGAAGGCCATTTCCCACTTGATGGGAGTCAATTTGAAAGCAGCTTTTATGGTTTCATTGTTCCCTGGAATGGGTGCAGAACGCCATACACAGACGCACTGTTTAAGCCTTAACATTGAACACTTGAGCACTATTACAAATAGTGAGAGGGTTTAAAAAAAAGTGCATTAAAGAAGAAATTTCCTCAAAACGTCAAACACATACTCCCGTTTGAAGCAAAACTTGGGGGATTGCTTCCGAGCCGAGGAAAGGAAATGAGACCCTGTCACCTTAACATCGCAGAGGACGAAAGGCTTGTTATTCTCTAATAACTTTGAGTGACAGTCGGGGGTTTTGACACACCTTTTTCAAGACGGCCTTCTACCGATAAACACAAAGGACAAAGCAATGGCACTTTGGTGGCAGGCAAAAAGTTATTTCTCCAAGGACTTCAAAGTAGTAACACCATCCCGTCGAGAAAAGAAACACGCGGCGCTTCTCTCTCGTCATGCCGGCAGGTCAGCGCGGAGGAAAGGAAGGAACAAAAGGACGGAAAGAGGTAAGGAAGAAGGGAAGAAGGGAAGAATGGAAGAATGGAAGGAAGGTGAGGGGAGGTGCGGTATGACACGGCGTCAGTGTGCTGCTCGTTCCGGTGTGGCTGACGACGGAGGTGAAGCCCTGGACATCGCCCATCAGAGCTAATTGAGCGCTGGTTGGGTGAAGGTGAAGCCTGATGTGACCGCTTCAGAAATAACAACCTGCAAGCGAAGGTGTGCTGGGTAATGAGAACGACACGGGGCCCTTCTCTTGAACTCGCCGACGATTTGACGCGTTTCAGATACCACGGCAATCAGAAAAAAAAAAATAAATGCCACAGGCGTAAAAAAAAAACCTGTAATCACTCCACTGCGCCTGATTTCAGAGGACGTGGGGAAGAAGAAATGGCCTCCCGCCGCGGCACTAAGGGAAAACAAAGACTTTGAAGTTATGGCGCCCTCCATCCAGAGACGGATGAGTCACTGAGGGGCTATTCTCCCCAGTGGTGGTGTGTCGTAATGATCTGCGGCTGACAGAATGTCATAGTTCTTGTGGTACACGGGGCCCGGTGACACCGTCCAGGCCCCTGGACCCAGAGGTCAGAGCACGCACACACACACA
>NC_140283.1:17454271-17476771 GCF_964030765.1 Micromesistius poutassou
GCGCCAGCTGCCCTACGTCTCAGCCCTGCGAAACGTTGCGGCTGGCGGTTACCGCCCGACGACTGGAGGACGGATCTGGTGTGGACTGCAGTGCACGCGTTCATCTGAACCATTTCTTGACTTATCAACACAACCCCTGAGAGACCTGCATTCTGGGGGGGGGGGGGGGGGGCACTGAGGAGGTGGTGGGCGTTGAGGGGGGGCCTGTAGGGACAGGGGAGGCGAGAGGAGGGGACGGTTCTGGTGGGTGAACGTCTCCTGGAAGCCATCATGGCACGGTTCCTGGAGGGCCCTCCCAGGAGAGGCGGGCGGGCGGTGCCAAGCGTCTGATTTATCACCAGCCGCTCCGAGCCCCCCGCTAATGTACCACCAGGCTGTCTGGTGCTCTCCTGTTTTGGGGGGGGGGGGGGGGGCCCCCACGCCCCGATAGAAGCCTGCTTTAGTACCATCGGCACTGGCATCGGGGAGGAGCAGGAGGAGGAGGAGGTGGTGGTGGTGGTGGTGGTGGTGGTGGTGGTGGTGGAGGCCAGGGCCTGTCTGTATTATTCATAACATCACCCACATCATGAGGTCCCTGAGCCCAACCTGGGGGATCCATTTACGCAGAGTGCACCAAACGCAGATCCGATTTATCGCCTCAACAAGTACGAGCGCACGCGCGTCTCAAGCTGAGACGGAGAGATACTTAAACCCACTAAAGCAGCCCGGAGAAAAAATAAAAGATGGTCAAAACAGGGAGGGCGGGGAGGGGGGGGGGGAGAGGAGAGGAAGAAAGGAAGCAGGAGGGGGAAAAAAACATTTCCACAAGCTTGGTAACAAAACGAATAAATCAGGAAGCCGCTTCCTTCCACACGAACGCGGACCCCCACGCCCGGAGCCGCGGGCCAGGGCGATAGCATATCACATAGCTCCTCAATAAAACCGCATGGCACCGCCGGAGTGCCCAATAAAGTCATCATTTCCTCACTGACACCCTTATCACCGCCAGTGCATGAATCACACGAGCCTTGACGCACCGAGCAAACCGGGGGGTGAACAACAAATAATAACCAGACCAAAAATAAACCGACAGGGCCTTTACCCACCGGGACCGGCCCGGCCAATTACAGAGGCCGGAGAAAGAAATATGTAGCATAAGAAGAAAAGGGGGAACAGCCACAGGGATGGAAATACTCACTCTGTATGGGGCCGGTGTCGCCAGTTTTTCTTTCGGATGCCAGAGGGCAGGGATCATCTTGGCAGGTGTTGTGTCAGGGTTTTGTACTTGTAGGTACGATGTTATGTTCATGTTGATCTTGTCACATGCACAAACAACCACTGATCCTCCCTCTGCTTCCTCTTTACCATCTCTCTCTCTCTCTCTCTCTCTCTCTCTCTCTCTCTCTCTCTCTCTCTCTCTCTCTCTCTCTCTCTCTCTCTCTCTCTCTCTCTCTCTCTCTCTCTCTCTCTCTCTCTCTCTCTCTCTCTCTCTCTCTCTCTCTCTCTCTCTCACTGAAACACATGTGCACACATACCCTCACTCAAACACACACACATACATACACATACCCCTACTCTGCCTCACTCGATCACACTAACTTGCACAGACACACACACACACACACACACTCACCGTCACTCAACACACACACACACACACAGGCTTGCACACATACCCACTACAGAACTACACACCTGAAATCCCTCTGATCTCCCTCTGTGAGTGCGCAGTCATGACTGTGTGTGAGTGTGCAGTCTTGCACATGTGTGAGCATGCAGCCGTGCACGAGTGTGAGTGTGCGGTCGTGCACGTGTGTGTGTGTGTGTGTGTGTGTGTGTGTGTGTGTGTGTGTGTGTGTGTGTGTGTGTGTGTGTGTGTGTGTGTGTGTGTGTGTGTGTGTGGCAGTGCACGGTTGTCTATTGATCTGGCAGTCGGGCAGACCTCCGTGGTCATTTGGCGTGATGAGGAAAGACACTCAGGGTCAAATCATCTCTGGTGTTCATTGGAAGACCAGAGAGCAGAGAGTGAGAGAGGTGACTAGTCAATCAGGAGAGTGAGTCTATTGAAAGTTAATCAACAGCTGCTGCTGCAGGCTGGCTAAATGGAAGGACCAACAACAGAGCTTGTCTTTGATGTGAGGTTTGTTATTTCCTGTTCGACCTGACCTGTGGGAGTAGTACGTAGTAGTTAAAACACATCACCACAGATTGTGGTGTTGTATGCGTTTCGTACGTGTGTATGTGTTAGTGTGTGTATGCGTTTGAGTGATGACGTGCGTTTGTGCGTGTGTGTGTTTAAGAGCGAGACATATGGAAAAGGCAGGTCGAGGAAAGAGGGACGCCCGGCGAGATCACGTTGCGTGCGTCTTCACCTGTACTCACTCGGCCCCACGCGATCGCCCGCGCTCATACAGGAAACCTCCTGAACAAGGAGTTATTAGTGCAGAGCCCTGGCAGACTGGATCAACTCCTGATCCAACTCCAACTTTGTGTTGTTTCTGTGAGTCGGCTCGACTCACAGCGGGACACATATAAGATCAATGATCTCTGCCAACAAACGCGTACAGCAGGCAGGAGACGGAGTGAGCGTGGCTTTTAGATGATTCATACAGGGGGAGGGGAGGAAGATGAGGTGGAATGCCGTGCTGCATTACCAACAAAACGCTTTGAAGTGGAGCAGAGATGGAGCTCCTGTGTGATGGGAGTCCTGTGCAGACTCAAAAAATGCGAGGAGAGGAATTCAGGGACCGAGAGAGAGACGCAGACGGAGCAGAGTCAGGCTGACGCTCTGCTATCTCATGATGTACTGTGCTGTTAATGCAGGGCCCAGGGGTGCATTTTATGTTATTATATTTTGATAACACCATCATCAGAGGGTTTTTCACAGAGTTAAAAAAAAAAAAAAGAATGTAGGAGGGTGTGAAAGCAGACTGGGTTGAGGTGGGAAAATTAAAACAGAATGCAGTTAAGTGATGATAAATCCCTAATTGAGTTTTTTTTGTTTTTTTTTATCCAATCATGTAAGGACAATGTGAGTACCAGCGTAGGGGAAAGAATGAATTAAATTATAAATAAAATTTATAATTGTCCGAATTAATTAGCTACATATCTTTAACGACCACACCGGCTAGACAGTGTTGCGGGCGTCCTGGGCGCTTGAGAGTTCATCGTGTGTGTATTTTCTGCCACCTGCTGGACAATGTCTGCCATTGCACCTCATCCGCGTGACGGCCCTCTTATGTTTGCAGCCATTAAAAAGCCCTAACGGAGATTGGAGAATTGCATGATATTCTGCAACAGCTGTGGTCTAAAAGAGGGACACACACACCCATACAATAAGCTACCTTGCATAATGACCAGTTAGTGGGAAATGAGGCAATCAACACCGCGGCATATGAGCATCACATTGCAACCACACACACACACACACACACACACACACACACACACCCAGACCCACATAAGCAATGGTAGCAATGCTTTATGGTACATTTGAGTTTATGGAATTGTATATAAACTAATACTGCATAAACCAGCATTCAGAGTGGGATTCTAATGAGCCGATAATTAAACCGATAATTATCAAAAAAGTTAATGTGGAAGTCTTTTAACACCATAAAACATAATTGATATCCGCATCTGGTGTTTTAAAAGCATCATGATCAAAACACTCATTTAGTTATATCCGTAACCCAGCAGCAATTCAAATCAAATATTCACACTCCGTTCCTCTGGAAGCCCATTAGGTTCATTAAAAACACATCCGTCAAAGTACCCCCAAAACCCTCAACACACCGGAGAGTTCCGGAAGGGAACCAGGGCAGTTCTATTCGGATGCAGTGAACAACAGCCACTTATCCCGTCGCAGGCTATTACCTCTCAGGTCACAAAACAGACTCTATTGGGTTGTTACTAAACATTTATCTCCCAGAGTTCCAGTTGCCCACTTTTTAAAGTCCCCTTGTTTGAATGGGGAGGCCTTTCTCCAGATACAAACCCTGAAAAGTGTTTTCACACCAAGTCAGACAGGGAATTTCCTCGTAACTTCTTTTACATGATGGCATCTGTGTGTGAACAGGTCTACTGTAAACGTGTTTTATAACGCGTACTTTATGCACATACACAACAAATACACATTTCGTGTTTCCTGAAGATCAATAAAATACTGCTAGCCTGGGCATATGCTTGATCGTTCTGTACCTTGGCATACGTCGTCATATTCTGTGCATATTTAAGGCAGCATTCGCATCACATATAAGTCTTCTAGATTAAAAAAAGTTTAACAGAGATTTTGCATATCGTCATAAAAAAAAAAAAGTCATCCATCCAGGCAATAAAAGTTGGCTGGCGATAAAAGTTGGCCGGCGATAAAATCGGCATGTTTCATTGTCCACATCTGCTCACCTCCATTATGATTTTGCATTTTATGAGGAGGCTTTTGCATTTGTGTTTTTTCCGTTAATTCTGTGTGTTTTTGGATTTTCGCAAAGCGTTTTGGGTATGCAGTTCTTTCAACACGACCCTGTCACTGTAGACTCCCAGCTGTCACCACATCACAGACACCGTATAACCAAAGCGGCATGAGTTTGTGATACGGCACATCAACAGCCTGTTGCAGGGTATTCCAGCCTGGATCTTCACCACTGATATTTCAACTAGCAGTGCCGCCCAACATCTGCCATCAGCTTTACTGCGCAGTGGATTGACCAACGGTATGTTGTATATTTAGTTGTTACATTCAGAAAGGGAGGAAAATCTTATAGTTATAGAACAGTAATGTAAACTAGTATAAGCACTTATATGGGTGCGCAAGTACATCTGGATGTCTGTCAGTATGGTTCTCACACACACACAACTCAACAAAAATGTGGTATCGTTGCATCCCTATCTTAAACAACTTCATACGACAAAGGCTGATCCCCCTGCTCAACACTTCCCTAGCGCCGCCGCGTCCCTCGCCTTACAGAACCTACCACTGCTCTGAGCTGACCGGCAGCCTCTGGGTCTGCTTCATTCAGCCCTAATCCTCCTGTCTGCAGACAGCACTCAACATGAGTAGAACACACACACACACACACACTCTGGTGACAACAGGAGTACAGGCTCGGCGGAGGGCCTTTATGGTAGGGTTTCTTGGGATAAGGGGGATAAGGGGTTTGGTCTTTATGGAAAATGTCGAAGGCGGTGATGCAAAGCTTTATGGGAAAAACGGCCCATGATGGAAATAAGCGTTTTCGCACACAACTGAATGAGATGTCAGAGTGTAAGTCTTGTTTATGTAGTGCTTCAGTCACACAATGTGTCTCTCAAGAGTGTGTGTGTGTGTGTGTGTGTGTGTGTGTGTGTGTGTGTGTGTGTGTGTGTGTGTGTGTGTGTGTGTGTGTGTGTAGGCTTGATAGGACAATATCATGGCACAGCGGCATAAACACACATCACAGTCCGCCCACACCACATCTTAACCTCAGTGTACTTCTACAGCGGGCGGCATTGACAGCACAGCTGCAGCCACAGGTTGGGGTGTGTTTGCGTGAGTGTATGTTTATGCGTATGTGTGTGTATTTGTGTGTCCTTGTGTGTGTGTGTGTGTGTGTGTATCCGTGTGGTGTGTGTGCCCTGCTGACTCAGGGCCCACACTCTAATCTACTTGTTGCAGCTGTAGGATGAACCACATGTTTATCGAGGCTACAGAAGAAATCAGCCGATCCACATTTGAGTTCAAAAGCAGCCAGGTCACCGCCGGCTGTCCACACTGCTACGGTGGGGGAACCGCGGGGGCCCGGGGGGCCGGGGGCCAGGGCTCTCATCAAGGCCTGGCCACGGGGAGCCTGGCGTGGGGAGGGTTCGGTTAGATGAGAGCCTGTCTGTTTGGTGGAAGTGGGAGGGTGGGGGCAGTGATTCTGCCACGCACGCAATCAGGGACAATAAGGACTACCAGCGTATCATCTGTTGGTTTTGAGAGGAAGAGGGTGTGTGCGTGTGTGTGTATTTGAGTGACTAGGAATAACAACACCAGGGACCAGAGACCTGACCAAGTCATCACTTATGACCATGTGGACCTTTCTGTTCAGTTCTCCCCGTGAGCATCTACTGCAGTTCATGGCCTCAAAGATCCAGCTTTCTAAGGACATGCCTCCTGCTAGAGCAGAGTAGAGGTGTGTGTGTGTGTGTGTGTGTGTGTGTGTGTGTGTGTGTGTGTGTGTGTGTGTGTGTGTGTGTGTGTGTGTGTGTGTGTGTGTATATCCCAAGTGGTTCCTCAGATCCATAGTACCCAATAAAATATTGGGTGAGATCAGAAGATCAATCACTCAAGTCCTTGCCTAAACACCAACAGTATAGATAGATAGATAGATAGATAGATAGATAGATAGATAGATAGATAGATAGATAGATAGATAGATAGATAGATAGATAGATAGATAGATAGATAGATAGATAGATAGATAGATAGATAGATAGATAGATAGATAGATAGATATTGATGAAAAATTACAATTCAATCTACCACTGTCCCTCTCTTAAGTTCAGAACAAAAACTAAACCCCCAAGCAAATGAGGAGCTGGACACACACACACACACACACACACACACACACACACACAGCTCAAGTACTTGGACACACACACACACACACACACACACACACACACACACACACACACACACACACACACACACACACACACACACACACACACACACACACACACACACACACACACACGTGGCTCAAGGACTTGGACACCCACACACAAAAGGAGTTGGCTAATGTGGCCAGCTGCACAGCTTAATGCTAAGCAGGTGTTTCATGTGAATGATTGCAGCCACGAATTAACCTCTTCATTGAGGCGAAAAAACATCACTTAAGAAACTTCAGGAAGTCATTACTGACATATGTATAAGCACGGTTTATTTATGTTCCTATCAAGAGCTTTGCTGTGTAAATTCCTCCCCAACCTCACACAGGCCAGGCGAGCCAAGTCCTTAAATCCACATTCTGAAAGAGCCTTTTCAGCAGGTAGGGACCCAGCATTACCCAGAATGCTTCTCTTTGTACAAACTTGGTGGTCCTCTAGTCTCGTGGAACAGATGTTACATTTTCACACCCCCTGCTTAAAAAATACAGAACAGTGAATAAGTTCAGCCGTGATCACACACACACACACACACACACGCGCGCGCGCGCAGCGCTGTGTGTCCACACTGTGTGCAGGTACGGTACACTTTAATACCTCTGGAATCAAACACTAATCTCAACAGCTGTCAGCTAATGCAGGGCCGCAAGCCTCACTGCCTTGGAATAATATGTTGTGAGCCAAACCAAAACGGCACAGGAAACATATTGCACATTCCTCCAACTTAATGAATTCTCTTAGCATTAAGGCATTACAAGCCAGGGGTAAGTTAAGAGTAAATTAGACATCAAATAGGTGTAATTTAGGAAAGGGGCCACCATTTAAACACAAACAGGTTGCTAACAGGTCATCGTGTTTCTCCTTCCAGTGTGTGCAGCGGGAGTGAGGTAATGTTTGTCTTTATTAACCAAAGATTTAAAAATGATTATATAGGTTACGCCCATGGCAACTAAATAATGACATAGTAAATATGTCGTATTTGTATTTTCCAGCAAATGGTGTTATTGACAAACCCAACAGAGCAGAGAAGGAAACGGTACACACAATATATCCAGTTAGTTCAAGGACATGGAAAGGAAAAAAGGACTTCAACACACAATGTTGAGACGGGGACAACCAGAGAGATTATTTTCCATCGTTAAACCACATAAATTACATATGTGTTACACAACTATAAGGTAATATGGCATGACACAGTAGCTTAGCAAAGCTGGGAGAGCATTAACATCAAACTCACAGGAGGATATTGAATATTAAGCCGACACAATATAAGTAGAAATTAGTATGAATTCACACGTCAATGTCAAACAAAGGAGGAGTACTATATATTTTTGGACTTTGGACACACTTCTCCCCATGCACACAGTAGGTACGAAAGGTTGTTTATCAATAATCATTGCCTGCTTGCACAGACTTTCCTTGGATCTGCTAATAAACAAAAAAAACACAAATACAAGATCCAATCAGCAAACATGAAAGCAGAGGTCGTAAATCTCTCTTTTCTCTGGTCTCACACCAATCTTGCCCCGTCGTCTTTTGTCATGGAGCCCAAACAAAACAGCCCGGGCTTCCCATTCCCGGCTGTCACACAAGATTGAATTTTGATGAAACTGATACCCCCTAACCTTCTCTCTGCTGCTCCATCCATTAGAGCAGTGGAGAAGCTCAGACAGTGAGTTCCCTCTCAGGTGCAGGCAGACAGGTGCAAAGGCCGGTATGTTCCTCACGTCAAACCCAACCAAACCCAACTCTGTCTGGGATAGGAGATGGTGCAATGGGTGGGCAACTTCACTGCTCCTAGAGCTAGAACTAATCCATGTTCTGGAAATGAGGAAAGGACGATTAAACATTTATTTTTAATTAATGAATTCATCCTAAGGATACACCGCTATATTTCCGTTTCTCGGCGGATACCGATATTCTTAAGCTCCAGAAGCATTTCACTTGGATCATGTGAAGGCCTATGTTCATATTTGTTGCAGTGTTGAATCACTTGATTGTTGCATGAACAGTACAAATGACTTTCTCCATTCAGCTTTACACTTTGACATTGGCATTGGCACACCTGGCCTGGAGTCTTGATTTACATGTGTCACAGCATTGACAAAGACATCACTCAACCACAGGTGTGTCTGCAGTGCACAAGGAGTTCACATGTGAGAGTAATCACTCCAAAGAGTGCTGATGGACAATAGTTAGCCCCTGGATTTAGCCACTATGGGCCTCATTCATCAGGTGACCATCTTGGTTCCTCCACCCTGCCAAATGTCAACCTTTGAGGTGATGCAATTTTAAAATCCAAAACTTAACAAAATCCATCGATTTGACAATACTTCTATCCAGCACGGTAGGATAACCTGCTACACCTTATACTACTCTATTCAGACTTCTCGATAAGTCACTCTGTTTTGTTACCGGCAAAGGAAAGCCCAGCTTCCTCTCAACTCTCAGCAATCTCCAAAGAAAAACCACTTCACCTTGTTTGATGAACATCCCCACGGTGTAGTAAAGTCTATTTGGGCAGTGAAGGCCAGTAATAACAGCGAGAGAACTATTATAAAGGCATCAGTATGGCGATGTTCAGCCTAGAGTTGACGTCTGTAAATAGACTGCACTCTGTTTTGGTAACAGTGATCAAAACCACTTTCATCATCAATCATGAGTAAACCTATCCCACTCCCAGCATGCAGTGGGAAATTAGACATACTTCATGTGACCGTTGGCTTAATTAAGGCCATTTCATCTCACCCATGGTTTGAACTAAACACCATGTTGCAGATGGTCAGAAATAATAATAGCGCACCAACTGATTTTCTCAAATTAGATTTGACAGGGGAATCCATAATGCAGATCTTTCCATAATGCTTCACTACAGTAGACTAATAACAGTACTCAGCAACCCATAAGGCCAATAAATCGCCTCTGTTAGTTTAAAACAGTTCTTACTTTCACAAACATATAATAACACATAGTGTCCTCAAAAATGCCTACAGCTTGTATGTGAATAATGTCTATAGCCAGACCTATTTGGACAGTTCTTTGCACTACTTAACTTAGAATTACAATATTACACGTTAATCAATGTTAAAGATGGATGTTTTTTTTGTTTGCCCTGCTGCCAGCATTGTAAGCCCAATACCGGCGTACGTTTTATATGCTAGGGTTAAAAGAGAAAAATGATACACTGCCACACCGACCCCCACTATTCTCCAAAGAGAGGACCCCACCCACGAGACCTCTATGGAGGACATGTCCAAGAACTGACATCAGATCTCCTGAGACCAAAAGACCAGGTCAAAGTTCAGTTTTGAGAAACATCTCTCACCTCAACTATGGACAAAAACACACAAAAAAACAAGATGGCTCCTCTGACAGGCACTGCTGGCCTTCCCTGCCCTGCTTTGTTTTGGTCTGTGCTTTGAAGCCAGGCGACTAAGAGGGAGGGGGTGGGCCTTTTCCCCTGAATGACCAGGATGGGTGAGACTGTTATGATCTGGTTTTAACATTTATAAAAGAAATGTATAATTGGCATGTCAATGCTGTATATTACCTTAAAAGCAGTGTGCTTATTACAGGTTTGAGCGATGCTGGTGGTATTGTGATCATGATTTACAACATAATTGTAGTGAGTCATATGAAATTCGATGACATTCATATTCAGAACACACAAACGCAGTGCAAACACTGGAGGCTAAATAACAAGCCAACATAGTGTGCAGTGCAATTACTTTCCATTACTATCCATAAACGTGAGTGTCACAGATATTTCCCTCATTGAATAACATAAAACATGAACATGGAACGCAAAACCAATTATTGCATCAAGACTTGTCTAGCAGGGGTTGCGTCTGTGAAGCACCTTTCTCCCATCTCCATCTTTCAGCAATTAAGCACGAATCACAACAGTGTTGCGTGAGAGGTATTCAGACATTAATAACATAATAGCTAACAGGAATGTTAATACTTATAATTACAATGTAGGGGTGAAAAATCGAAAGGCGCCGACTGCTTCTGTCCACAACAGATACTTAGGAGATGTGAGCAGAGGTCTGAAACACTGTCGTGATGTGGATGTCCGATACACAGTCAGGTACACCCGACGTTGGTCCTACCTGGGGCGTTTCGTCTGGTTCCTCCGTCTCTTCTGCACACACTGTCCTCTCACGGGATATCCTTGTGTCACCCTGTGAAACCAGAACAGAGATGAGAGTGACTCAGAGGCGTCAATTAACTACCCAACAGAAATACTGTCTATGACTAAACTCATGTTTAGTTATATTAAATACCCTATACATAATTCCCAAATATTATGAAAGTCATATTTGAGCATGTATGTGTCATGATACAATTTGCTTACTCTGATAGAACATATATAACAAATCGTATATCTATATTTTTTGGTTTATTATAATGATAAATATTTTTGATAAAACGTATCTAGGAGTGGTTCCCCTCACCTTGTAAAACCCAATCACCTGATCTGCAATGCTGTTGATGTTCAGCATGTATTGGTGCAGTTTTTGCTGATACTTGAGTGCAGCGAGCTGTGCTTCGCCCTGTAGAGATGACACCTGGGCCAGGAGAAACTGCTCTCTTCTGCCCCACCTTAACCTCGCCATCCGGGATTCATGCTGCAAAGTTGCGCTCCTCCGTTCAATGTTATTTGCATGCACTCGAAGCGCCGCCAAACAACAGTGGTTTCCTTGAAGGGACAGTAAAAGCCCACATCCATTTCCGCAAATATAGCGATCTATCTGATCACCGTCTTGTTCAGCTTGAGAATCCATCACACCGGAGAGCGCAAAACTTGACAGATGATTTCTTCCCGGGAAAGTGTTGAGTCACTCTGCGCACATGCTTTTCTTATGTCGATCAGACAATAGCGAGGCTATGTAGTCTGTTTAAAAAAGACAACCCCAAAAAAGCTTAAACAAGTATCAAACTTGCTGTTGCTCGGTCTACCCCGGGCGGAGAGATGAAATGATACTCTGGGTAGGTTGAGCTTAATGAGCCGGCCAGAGAAAACTTTCCTCCCATGCGTACGTGAATGCGCTCACAAGCGCGCTCCGCACCGTGAAGTCACCACTGCGGTTCTACAATAGACAAATCGGCTATTGTTTTATAGTAAATAAATAAAAGCATGTTTTTTTTTAATTATATAAATATTAAAACGGATTTATTTTCTGGATTCAAACAAAGTGATCAGAAGATGCTCGCCGCTGGAGGTCGCTGTTTCTCTATATAGGTTTAGACGTAGTTCAGGTTCAGTGATATAGCCTCTCAAATGTTTCTTGTGTAAGCTCTTCAATGTTAATACAGCAAAAGGTTTTGGGGGAGCAGTCCGATCACCAATAAGCACTGGAATATAATATATACTATTATGCTTCTTATTTTTTTTTCTTATTTTTTTTTTTAAAGCTTTCCATTACGACTACATAGCCATATGTAAGTCTCACGAACACGATACTGGCTGGGCATCTCAGGTGGGCGTCATCATGTCACTGCCTATGGAAGGCAGAACGTGTTTATTGTGCGGTCTGAGAATGCGTAGGAGTCTTACATTGTCTTAAACAGTTACGTATGGGTGTAAGAAAGATTAAGGCATTTTGTAAACATTACAAACTGATTATAGAAAAAGGTTACTGTAATTTGTGTTTTTCAAGTTGTAACATGTATAGGTCTACCAGCAATTTAGTGCTGTAATAAAGTTGAAGGAGGTCACTGTAAACAGATGGACCCTGGATAACCTAGGTATTGTAAAGACGGAAATCACTTGGGGACCCCCCTTAGAGTAACACAAAACATTGTATCACTGCTAAACAACGAAAGCTAGAATCTGCACGGACATGTGGGTATAACTTGCATGCAAAGTTGACGGGAAAGACCTACTGTTCACAGGATACTGAAGCTAACAGTCCAAACGAAGCTAAACAACTTAAACTACCTCATGAAATAAAAATGGGGTTACTCACTGCAGGGCTCTTATTGAAGCCCCCCGTTGGTGGCCAGGGTCGTTTTTTGTTTTTCAGTCAAAAGCAAAAATCTAAAGTAGCAATCTGAGGATCCTTTTTCAGGCTTCAACGTTGCTCACAAATGACGTTGTGAGGCAATTACGTAATGATGTCAAAATGTGTCATAATGTAGATGAAACAGAGACTTATAAATATATAATTTGAGATGTGTTTTTTTTAATGTGTAAAAGTAATATTAACACAACAATCTGCTGCTAGGGGTGCTTTTTGAAAAATTAATTTAGGTAGTCTGAAAATGTGTTGTAGCTAGCAACAACATTTCGAAGTTGGAATAAGGGATTATGTACAAAAGCATTTCCAAGCAGCCCAATAACAAAAAACAACAGTCACATGCAAGAGTTAACTACACTTTTTTATTGTTGCTTTTAAATCCAGCCAATCTGAGTCCAGTTCTTTCTATCTCAACCATCAATAACAAGTAAAGCGCTTCAAGGGCGGTCAACAGCCAATCACACTACACCAAGACCCAGTGGTTTCATTCATTCATCCCCCAAACCAATCATTTTCCATTGAATCGCAGGATGTTTTCTTTTGAGTGAGTCATTTGACTTGGCCTCAAAGACAACTCAAAGACTCAAGGCGTGAATATGACTAGCTTTAATTAGGCAGCCAAACACACATCATCCTCATCATCTCCACGAGGACCGCCAACCCCTGGGGAGGGAATATAATCATGTATATAATGTAAAGCCATCGGAGGGTTCAGAAGAGACCAGTCAATTCCCCCTGCAAAGTATAAAAACCCACCGCTGTAGTAGTTACTAATTTTGTTTTTCCGACGTTCATGCATGATAGAATGTATGGTTCTGAGTTGCCGCTTTCTCCAAAATATGTCTTACGTTCAAGGCATTCATGCATTCGCGCAGCTGGTCGGATGCTTGGATGTTGCATGGGGGGGGCGGGCGGGGGGGCGGGAGAAAAGCACTTGGTGGTGGATGTGGATATAGTTACGATGATAAGCTTGGCTAGCGTCAGTCACACAAAACATGAATCTGTACGCGGTAGTAGTAGTAATCATAATAATCATAGTAATCATAATAAACGCAGTATTTCTTTTCTCTCCACATTTAGTTCAACCTTGGGGATGTTAGATATCTTGAAAGAAAAACCTCTCACGTTTCAGGGACTAAAAATCCCAAATAAGAAAACAAATTTGATGATGATGATATATATATATATATATATATATATATATATATATAAAATCAAATTTGTTAACAAATCAAATATATATATATATATATATATATATATATATATATATATATGAGCTGTTCAGATGGCCACTCTCATTTGGACCAACACGTGAAAAAAGCAGGGGTTGAATTATTAAAGGTGACATATTATACCACCAGGTGTGATTAGCCGTTACAAGCCTTTTTGAAAATCTGCCTCTTTTGACATCACAAGTGGGTGTATCCACCTAGATGTGTGCTGGATAGATCAGTGGACTGTAGCAAATGCTGCTCATCTATCCATCATACATCTAGGTGGAGACGCCCACTTATGATGTCAGAAGAGGCAGATTTTCAAAAAGGCTTGTAACGGCTATACCACCTGGTGGTAAAATATGTCACCTTAAAGGTTTGCACAGCGTCTAAAGGAATGGCTTGCTCGTCCGTGTTCAGTCCGTGCACAGACCGATTACGAAAAACAACAACAACAACGATGCACATAAGATTAGGAGCTAGGCAAGTTGGGTCATTAGAAAACATAAAGGAGCCATCGAAGCGGCAGACATTGCACGATTACTGAATGGGGCGTCCACCACTGTCAACGGTGACACTTGAACATAGCCATGGAGGAAAACCTAAATAATGGAACAAATACTTTACAGTGAATGAAGATGCCAACATTCTTTACAAAGCACCAGTTGGTACCATTGGTACCAAGGTCAAAATGACACAGTCTAGACAAAAGCATTTCTGAATGTACACACCTCACTGTGTAACATTTTGCCATATCAGATTGGAATTAGGGTAAGCAGGCCTACCAAGCATTTTAGATACATAGGTATACAACTATTAGATCAAGATGGCCACTGTCACAGCATTTCAGACTGGGTTCGAAACTCTTTTTCTGACACATTATCCGGTTAATTATAGGGTCCATCCATTTGCTTTACATTCAACTGTGAAATTGTTCTGCCGTCACCATTGGTTTAGAAGTGATTGAGAATCCTTTAATTTTACAACTTTACAATTTGCAATGATCTGCAATAGGAGATAAATTCAATCTAGTTTGTATCATTGCACAGATAACACCAATAGCACATTCAAATGTAAATTATTGCATATATTACATTACCATGGCTTTCTTTTTACTATGATGCTAAATGTTGTTATTTGCTTGGACTGTATCTCTGTAATGAAGGATGTGCTTGTTTCTAAAAGACAATAAAAAAAAGTAAGTATTCTGCGCTGCAGTATTATAACCACAAAGACAATTTCATAAACGTGTACACTTATCGTTCACAACTATCTACCTGTTAGCTTATAATATGGAATGCATTACCGGAGAGGCTATCCAAAACGTCAACGCATCGGAAATTCCGACAAATCACATTTATCGACATATTTTCATCTGTTTAATAAAAAAAAGAAAAAATAACTGCTTCATAACTCCGAGGGACGGCCACTCACGTTCACCATCCGTTTTAAGAGGAGATCATTGTGAAAGATAAGAGTCATCGTTTACATAAGGCATATTGAACAAGTTGACAGAACACCGTTATTGAAACTCCACCCAAGATGCTTTGTAGATAGTAAATAAGGGATGTCTTTGCCCATGTCCAATTCGTGTCAAACTTTCTTTTTTTTTTTTATCCCACAAACATATTCCGTAGCGGGTGGACAGTTGGAATATGTTTTTTTTTTTTTTTTTTTTGGCTGCAGGGTGGAACCAAAAACATTGTGGAAAGAGTTCATGTCCTCCTACGCTGTCAACATCACAGAGTCCCCTTCACAGGAAGTGAAGACATGAGGTGCCACTACATTCAAAAGTCCAGGCAGAGGAGGGCCACCAGCAGAAGGGACAGCAGGCCCAGAGACCGGGCGGCCATGACACCTTTACCTGGGGAAACAGAGGGAACATTGCTTATGTCTATTGGCATCGGAATGAGTTTTTACGTTAATATTAAACTCGTTTTAGTAAGTGAACTCTTATTTCCATTTAGTTATTTAGCAGTTGGTTTGATCCAAAGCGGCTTACATTGATTTCGGACACGGGTCATTAAAGACCAGGAGGTGGTTTCGGCAAATATCCATTCAAGCAGCCTGCAGACATCGGGGAACGAGCCCAGAATCTTCCTGCTGGGTGTCCTAGCCACTAAACTATCCTTCTCCATAAAACGAAATAAATAAACAGTAGCTTATTTGAATTTGTGCTTCAAACTAGCTGCAATAGATCAAACCTAAGCCATAAATGGTAATGTCCCCCCCCCCCCCCCCCCCATCTCTGAGGAAAACCAACCCCCCCTCCTAAACGGTCAGCCATTTGTCAAAGCCAAGTCATTTGTCACTGGCTCGCTTTTATAATCCTCTGCAGCTTAAATTCCAGAGCCAGAGATGTCAAGCTGTCAGGTGTGCCTGGGTCCAACGATAAAGGGATGAGAGAGCCCACCGGGGGGGGAGGGGGGTGGGTGCTGATCAAGATCAATTACGGAGGATTAGGACCCCCGCCCTTCCACCCATTTGACCCCCAGCGCCACATGGTCCATTGAGGGCAAAAAGGAAGATAAAGTTTTGGTCAGGATCCCGAGACTCCACAATTGTACCCTTCTCTCTCCCAACATAAGCCTTCCCAAATGTGAGGGCTTTGCCGTAGTGGCTACTGGGGTGCCTCTGACAGTAACAAATGATTCATAGCCCCCCTGTCCTCAGCTTTAAACCCACTGTAATCCTTTTGGTGAAGGGCAGGCCTGGGATAAGCAGTCACACCCGCTGCCTCGCCACTGTGGGTTTGTATTGGGGCCAGCTCCCCTCTCAAATGCTTTCCCATTGAAATCAAACATTTCAATTTGGAGTGAAGGGTATATTTCGCAACATATTATAGGATTTTTTATTCATAATTGATGAATATTGCACTGAACTCCATGAATGTAAATCCAAAATAATAATATGTGTGCTTATGTATATGGATCCAAATTGAATGATTTTAGATAGTTAGGCAAAGCTAAGGCAAAGGGAACTATCTTTGCCTTAAAGCTAGGGTAAGCAAAATTGTACAAACCCACCAGACTAAGCTCGATTTTATTTCATTTGGGCTGTAACAACAATAGAAAATAGATTCTTTCTCTTCTTTTTTTTTTGCAGAGAATTGTATTTATTGAATGCTGTCGGGACGTAAATAGACGCCAAATAGGATGAAAAATGCATCTCAAATAAATGACCCAGCTTAGCTTTAAGAAAAAAAATGCCTATCCTAAAATTAGAGCATCATGCGGTCATGTGATAATCTGCTCTCAGGTAATCACAGTGGTGACCAGATTGTCACTTATGCATGGTCCCATCTCCAGCCCATAATTACCTGCGATGCCTGTGATGTGAATCTGTGACACGGCCCCGTCCCCTCCGTCGCTGTGGGCCCGCACCTCCACCACGATGCCCTCCTTGGGCAGGGGGAGGTCTATAGAGTGCTTGATGGTCGTGTACAGGGTGGTCGTGGTCTGGCCCTGCGTTCTGTACAGGACCTATGGACACACACAGCACACACACACACACACACACACAGACACACACACAAAGTACACAGTGTGTGTGAATAACAACAAAGCACGGTTTGAGACGACAGTGGTGGGTATAAAACATGGCTCACCTTGTAGAAGTTGACGGCGGACTCGTTGAAGAGGGGCTCCACCTGCTCCCACTGGATGTTCACCTGCTGACCCTTGACCCACTTCTTCCCCGTGATCCTGGGACGTCTACTGGGAGCTGGCGGGACGAGAAACAACACAATGAGGCATAAGGCCGTGACAGAGTCAACACCAACCCCATGTTAGGGTGTAGTGCCTGAGTAAGGCAAGGTATAGTATAGCAGAGAATAATGAGGTGTAGCATAGAAGAGCATGTTAAGGTCTAGTAGAGTAGAGTTTGGCAAAGAGTATGGTAAGGAACAGTAGATTATGGTAAGGTATAGTATAACAGAATCGTGATGTATAGTGGAGTTTCGTTAGGTATAGTAGAGTAGGGTTCGGTGTAGTATAGCAGAATATCGGAAGGTATAGTAAAGTATGGTAAGGGAGAGTATAGTTGAGTATCATGAGGTATAGAGTGTGGTCAGGTATTGTATAGTATCGTGAGGTATAGTATAGTAAGGAATAGTAGAGTATCATGAGGGAGTATGGTAAGGTATCATATAGTAGAGTAGGGTAATGTTTAGTAGAGTAGAGTATGGTATGGTAAGGTATAGTATCGTGGGGTATAGTACAGTAGAGTAGAGGTACTGTATGGGATAGTGGTGTATGGCGAGGCTGATAGAGTAGAGGTCAGGTGGTGAGGTGGAACGGGTCACGTAAAGTAACGTGTAAATCACCCAAATGAAACCTACGCGCTTTCCTTGTGTATATCTCCACTGGTTGACTGGGGGGTCCGTATCCGGCCGCGTTGTACGCCCGGACCTCGATGATGTAGAGGGAGTCGGGCTTCAGCCCGTCCAGCCGGGTATGGTTCTCCCTGCTCGACACCACCGCGCTCTTGGTCTCCTGCTCACTGTCTTCCCCTTTCCTCCAGTACTTTATCTGGAACACACACAGAGGGACCCCCGTGGGAGTGGGAGGGGACAATGTCGGTGCATCGGTGTGTTTAAGGGGAGTCAGGGTGGACGTGAACGCCAACAATTTCACTTTTGTGCATTAAACATGTTTGAAACATTCTCTCTGTAAAGGCGAGGAAAGCGTTTGCAGAGAGATTTGTGAGCTACAAGCTAGCAACCGCCAGATTGGAAGTTGCACAGTGGACGTATTTATTTGAAGCGGATGAAGCAGGTTGAGGGTGCGGGGGCTACTGGCTGACCCACCTGGTATCCCTCTACGTTGTCGTGTGCGACGGGGTCCCACCCCACCACGGCGTCCGTGGCGGAGAGAGGTCGGCCCGCCACGTTGGTAGCGGACTCGCTGGGAGCTGTGGTGAGCCAAAGATAAACACATGCGGTCCATTTAGATTTTGACATTTGACCTCACGTCCTCTCAATTGTAATTTCCCATTTTTCATTCAGGGCATTTTAGCAGACACTTTTATCCACCGCACACCGGCGGCGAGGTCAACCATGCAGGGCGACTGCCAGCTCGCCGGGCGCAGTTAGTTAGGGCGAGGTGTCTTGCTCATGGACACCTCGACACTCGGCTAGGAGGAGCCGGGGGATCAAACTAGCAACGTTCAGGTTATAAGTCAACCCACTCTACTTACTAGCTAAGCTAAGCCGACCCTTTTTACCACCCATTTACTAAATACCAGTATGTGACACACAAAGATGTTTTACACATCGACAGAAATAACCGCCATTCCCATGGGCGTTACCATAACAACCCATGGTTGTGTGTTGTTGCCGAGTGTGTTGCCTCCGCCGGTGCGCGGACGTGTTATCTCCGCTAGTCTGTCAGTGGAGCTTAATAAGTGGGCTAAATGCTTTGCATCCTTGGGTGAATGATCAGCTTTCTGGTTCATGCTACAAAGATCACGCTAATCCCCCCCACCCCCTTCCCCCTCCCCTCCCCCGCCGCTGAGGGGCACGTGAGAGATAGAGCGAGAGAGCGAGGGAGGAGGGACGACAGGTCCTCCATTTACGGGTATTAAAATTCCACACGTCTACTCACACATGTACTGTGATGAAGTGCAACCGACTGCAAGGCAGAGCCCGGGCTGTGATAATAAGGTGACACTGACAGAACGAAATGGCAGAGTGTTGAAATATTACAACCCCAGAGAAGTACCTCATGGTGGTAAATCCCCCTCACCATCAACATCAACTCAAACCCGCCCCCCCTAGCTTGTACGAGCTACGAGCTACGCGCTATGAGCCACAAGCTACGAGCCACAAGCCACGCGCTACAAGCTATGAGCCACAAGCTACGAGCCACAAGCTACAAGCTACCAGCTACATGCTACCAGCTGCAAGCTATGAGCCACAAGCTACAAGCCACAAGCTACAAGCCACAAGCTACGAGCTACGAGCTATGAGCCACAAGCTACGAGCTACGAGCTACGAGCTACGAGCTACGAGCTACAAGCCCCCTGGCGGGCTGCTGCGCTTACCGTCTTGCGCGGAGTAGACCGCGGCCGGGCGACTGTAGGGGCCCTCTCCTTTGCCGTTGAAGGCTTTGACCTTCACGTCAAACTCGGTGTAGGGCGGGATGGTGGCGTCCTTGTGGGTGTAGCGCCGTTCCTGCGGGTTGGCCACCATCACCTTCCGCCACTCGGTGCCGTTGCGCGGCTTGAAGGCGATGATGTAGCCAAAGTTCTCGCCGTAGTAGTACTGCGGTTTCACGGGCTGAGAAGGGGACACGGGGGAATGTGGTCAGAGCCAGGTGACAGGGATTAGACACAAACAAAGTGGGTTCACTGCGAAAGGGTGTGATGAAATGGAGTCGAGGGAAAATTAACTGAGCATTTAAAAAAACTCATTTTAGACACTTTTGAGACTACCCCACTGATAGGCAATGTGATTGCAATTGAAATGTGCATTTTTAATTGATCAAAAGGGGGAAGGACGTTTATCGATTCGTTAAGTGGTCAATGGAAGCATACATCAATGAAAGAACCATCCTTTTCACACATCTTGAACTGAAGTCAACCTCACTCACTATTCTCCCATCTGGGATCCACTGCCTATTTTGTCTAACTGGAATCAAACTGCTTCAGTGCATCAATCTTCCCCTCGATTCAACCTGTAACATTATATCGTCTGCATCTCTTTTCATCTCTTTCATCTCTTTATGTTCCTATAGATTAAGGGATGATACTGATGATACTCCTCTAATGGCTATTTAGTGAAGTTATGAGTCTCTGCCGAGATGGAAGCCTCTCCATCTCTCTCTCCGTGCCTCATCGCCTGTGTGTGTGTGTGTGTGTGTGTGTGTTGGCACTCAGCATTTCATCATCTGACCATATGTTCAGGACAAATGTGCCTGCGTCAGCTCCTCTCTACCCTCCAAACACACTCGACCGCCAGCTGCTGCTGCTAGACTGAACCGCACCACTGCCAAGCACAGGGCAGACGGTGTGATGGAATGAGCGTTCTATCAGAGAGAAGCACAGGTCAAAGGATAACACGATCATAACGTGATCAATCAGCAGCCCATGGTGCATTTCAGCTTTGACACATCATTGTGTGTCAGCGTCTATAAAGGTGAGGCAAAGATCAAATAGTTGTTGGTCTATGTATGTATGCTTTGCTTGTTGACCCGAAAAGGTAGCGGAAATGTCTATGTTTTGTTTTGGAAAATATACATGTTAAGAACCAGCTAACATATAGGTTCATCTTAATGTGAGGACCAGCACGTCTAACCCCTGAGTACTGCTGGCTAAATCGAAATTTGCAAAGGTCAAACCAAAAGAGAGAGGGAGTGAGAGGGAGTGATGGAAAGAGAGAGGAAATAGAAAGGGAGGGAGGGAGAGGGAGTGTGTGTGGGGGGGGGGGGAGGGGGGTGGTGAGAGTGAAAGAACGATAGAGAGGTAGACAGGGAGGCGGTGGGAGAGAGGGAAAGCACGTGAGGGAGCGGCGGGAGAGGGAACGATGGAAAGTACCCCGACTCACCGTCCAAGTGATGGTCAGCTCTCCGCTGGTCCCCCCGCCCCCACTGATGTCCGAGGGCGCCACCACAGGATCTGCGACGAGACAGAAATGCACTGAAAACTCCCCAGCCCACACGGATAGAGAGAGTCCACACACACACACACACACACACACACACACACACACACACACACACACACACACACACACACACACACACACACACACACACACACACACACAAAGCCAAGCCACAGCTGGCGGTGTTGTACCCCTACACTTGGCCCCGTCACTGAAACGTGTGTAAATACAATATCTGTGAATATCTGTGACCCGAGCACTGCCAAGTGCAACACCTTCCATTCTCTCAAAGGGGGGGGGGGGAGAGAGAGAGAGAGAGAAAGGCAGAAAGAGACGGGGAGAGAGAGAGAGAGAGGGGTGGGGGGGGGGTTACGAATGCTCTCCCTGACCGTACACTAGGGCCAACATCTATGTTTACAGAGAGCCTACTGTCGGCCTGCGATTTCCATTTTGTAATCGAGTTTGGGTGTACGGTTTCACCATACGTGCTCATTTGTGGAGGTTGCTGTGGTTTTACTTTTGGCACCGCGAGTCCGAAAGGCACTGTGACATTTCTGCTGACTCAGGGCCGGCAGAAATGCCGCGATGTAGGTAGAAAAAGAGCGGGGACTTCATTAAACGGTGAAAAGCAATGGAAAGGCCAAAAAAGACGAAAGCGCTGGCCATAGGACAAAATATGAGTCAAAATGTAGTCCTTCAGCCAACGCTTTTATCCAAAAGCAACTTCCAGTGGATTCAGATGCAGGTCATTCAGTAGCAGGGAGGGGCTGAAGGGTTTTGTGCAAGACGGTCCGCAGGTGAGGCTGCGGACATTCAATCGAAGCCAGAATCCCTCCACTTCGAGTCGAAAAACACAGCTGTCCACCACGATAGACCACGGTACACTTCTCTGCTCCGCAACACAGCCAGCCAAAACACAGCCAGTCCCCGGACACTACACGATGGTACGCCATGTATACTATCGTCCCCCGGGGCGGTGCGAAAGCACCAGGTCAGGAACTCACATGATTCCAGCGTGGTGACGTTCAACAGGGGGGTGCTGGGC
>NC_140283.1:17481771-17516771 GCF_964030765.1 Micromesistius poutassou
GGCCCAAATGGTTGACTTTGTCCATTGATGGTAACCCTGTTCAGACAATGACACTGCTCCCATAACTCGGCTATCGTGGACGGTTGAAGGTCGGGACGCCATGGCGACGCAGGCGTTGACATGGGAAGCTAAGCAAACGCCACTAGCTCACACTTGGCACTAAAGCGGTAGCAGGAAGCGAACATAGTCATCTGTTAGCTGTGTTAGCAATAGCAGAGAAGTCACATTTTATTTGCTGCTAGTGCATTCTCGATCTGGCCTGAATCAGAAGAAAACAAAGTAATAACATAAGTAACAAATAAATAATAACAAAATGGAGCGACAAAAAAAACAAAACTAAATATAACAATATATGTTATTGTCAGCATAAAATGGATGAGTCAAATGTACGAATCAGACTTAATCTTAATCTAGGGTAGGCAATTTTTTTTAGAGGCTTTTTTTTTTTGTCGTCCTCGAAGTCTCTTCACATCCCGACAGCAATCAATATCTCGAGTGCTCCGACAGAGAATTGAAAAAAAAATCTGGTATCTATGTTACTGTCGACGGGCTGCGATAAGCCTGTGAAATCATTTCATTCTGAACGAATCGAATGATTGCATTTCCTACCTGTCTCTATCTACCCGGCTACCTGCACGCACTCTGTCCCATGCACTCATTGTGCACGAGTGGAGTCTCCCACAAGATTAGCCAGACATATTATCCAGCGAGCTGGTCTTGCGATTCAGGGGAGTTGCTTTGGAGGAACGCCTGAAGGATGGGACCTGATTCTTTCAGTTGAATACGTCAAAATCTGGCCTACTCTGGCGTGCTTCTCCGAATTGCCAAACCAAGCTTCAGTAGCAGAAGCCCATCGCACCAACAAAGCATTAAACGGCTGATTGGCTTTGACTGACGTCTGACCTGTGACAGTGAGGGACCCCGTGCTGTTGTCCTTGCCCTGGTCGTTCTCCGCGAAGCAGGTGTAACTCCCCTCGTCGTCCTGCGACACGTTCAGTATCTCCAGGGTCCCGTCCTCCCAGATCCTCAACCTGGGGACCGGAGAACCACAATCATTACACACGCCAACACACCCAGTACACACGCAAAGAGAAGGAGCATTCCACCGTATGATCCATTCAGCCCACAGTGATAAGGTCAAACGTCTAACGTGTGAGGGCCGTGAGGATCACAGAAGCGGGGTGTGAGAGTGCCGTTTAACGCCTCTCTCCAAAAGCACGGCACCGGTGCAAAACATTAGTAACTTTCCATTAGTAGCTTCAAACTAATTAGCATTAACAAACCATGAGTTAAACCACAGATCACAGCCAGTCGTGTCTGCTTCATTACCATCTATTTGGTTATTCTGATCAGGCGACAAACACACGCGGTGATGAGCTCTGCCAGGGTCTCTCCCAGACAGACAGCGGCCCCTCAGAGCAGTAGGGGGCCAAATGTTGCATGGTAATTATTCTGCCTGAGCCCCCTTCTCTCTGAAAGTATCTCTGGAGCTCTTGTGTGTTGGTATGTGTGTGTGTGCATGTGTATGAGTCAGTCAGTCAGTCAGTGAGTGAGTGAGTGAGTGATTGGTAAGTGTGTGTGTGTGTGTGTGTGTGTGTCTGTGTGTGCGTGTGTGTGTGTGTGTGTGTGTGTGTGTCCAAGCCAGTGCTTGGCATGTCAGAGTGAGAGAGTGAGTGATTGGTAAGTGTGTGTGTATATAGGTGTGCACACATATGTGTGTGGTGGTGTGTGTGTGTGTGTGTGTGTGTGTGTGTGTGTGTGCCTGCGTGTGTTTGTGTGTGTGTCCAAGCCCGTACTTGGCATGTCCGTGTGTTTCTATGCTTGGAATCGTCAGTAAGAACAAACACCCTTGAGCCTGTGTGACGGAATGACCTCCAGACGGCACTTCAACTCAGGACACAGCACTCCAATCACTGATTTGCTGCAAATTCAACGTATTCAGGAGAAGGTTCTGGCTGGACATTTTGCTGAAGGATGACTTAAGTTGGTCTGGGTTTTGACGAACGGTTTCCATGCGCTTCAATCTTCACGTGGATATTTGCTGTGGTGTCGACACCACAAGCAGTCCAGGGGTTTTCAGTAACCATTGACAAAACCCCCAGACCTTTAATACAGTCTCCGCCACAGACACTCCACTGTGGGTTCGACTGACGATTGATCTGGTTTTCAGAACAGCTCGGTCACCCTGAAGTATTGTTTTGGTTAAAGACAACACTGTGTAAAGCACAGTGTGCCATGAATGTATGAGCTGATGTTGTTGAGATTTTATGAATGGTGTGATTTTCCGCAAATGTTACTGCTACTTTAACCTTTAAAGGCTAGCTCTTAAATGGAACCAAAAAAGGCCAAAGCTTTCATCAGCCGTCATGGATAAAAAGTATTTGTATTGATTGTCAATTTTCAAATACAACAAACACACACACACACACACACACACACACACACACACACACACACACACACACACACACACACACACACAATAAAAATATAAAGTTCCAATCCACAGAACAGATGGACAGGGTGGCATCACCCCGATTCCCATACAAATACTTACTGCTATACCATAAACACGATCATTATTCCTGCGCATTGCCCAGAGTCACCAAGCTAAACGGGCGCTTTCTCGTTAACGGCCCACCTGGTGGAGTTAGACAGCAGCTCGGTGCCTTTGCTCCAGAGCAGGGTGGGCTTTGGGGCCGCCTTCGGACGGCACTCGATCAGCGCCCGGCTGCTCTTGGCCGCCAGCACAGTCTTCACCGGGCTGAGGTCAAACGTCGGCGCGCACACTGGGAGAAGGCAAGCAAGAGATACATCCATCACCATACTCTGTAGCATGCAGAGGCCTTGTAGTGCATGTGTGCACGATACACATAAAAATGTACTGCAGTGCTCACCGAATATGTCTGGATGTATTTATGTGCAGCATGTATGTACTGTATGTACAGTATGTGTGTATGTGCAGCGTGTATATGTGTATGTATTTCAGTGTAGATATCAGATTTACAGGAGAGATAAACGCTGTTATACGAGATGACTTTCGGAACATCTGCATCGTTTTTCTAGCTTCATTCTTTTTTTTGATATAAATATCAACTTTTACTGCGGCCGTTTCAATGATTTAGGGGCAGTTCATCTCACAGCAGGAGGCGTTTGGCCGAGGTCTGGGCAGAGAGAGAGAGCAGCTGACTCACCAATCACCCGCAGCTCCGCGTTGGCGTACAGCACGCCGTGGTGGTTGTCAGCGATGCACTGGTACATGCCCGAGTCCTGCACCGTCAGCCCACTGAACTCCATGCCTTTCTTGTGGAACTGTTTTAAAAAAAAACGCAGGAGGAGAAGAAGAAGAAGAAGAGGGACAATAGAATAATCAATGTCTTTCTAATGGAACTGGTTTTAACACACAAGAAGAAGAGCGACCGATAGACTAATGAACTCCAATGCTTTTCCTTGTGGAGCCGTTTTAAATAAGAGATGAAGAAGAAGAAGGGCGACAATAGATTAATTAAATAACTCTGTCTCACGGAACTGTGTTTAACACAGAAGAAGAAGGACAATAGAATAATGAATTCCACGTCTTTCTTGTGGAACACTTTTTAACACACAGGAAGAAGAGCGACAACAGAATAATGAACTCCACGTTTTTCTAATGGAACTGTTTTTTAACACAGAAGAAGGACAGTAGAATAATGAACTCCATGTCTTTTTTATCTAATTGTTTTAAATGCAGAAGAAAAAGAGGGACAATAGACTAATGAACATGTCTTTCTCATGGAATTGTTTTTACCAGAGAAGAAGAAGAGGGACAATGGGATAAAGCGATGCAATGCAGTATATGGGTATCATTTGTATCTAAGACGTTTATTTTACTTGACTCATTTTTCTGTATTCGTTATTCTAATCAAGTGTTTTACTCTTGGCTCGCTTTCATGTATTTAATTTCATGTATATATACATTTCATTTGATTTGTTATTACAGCTAATAACTGCTATACCATAAACACGAGAATTTTTTTATGCAGACGAGAGGATCCTGTGATATGAGGGTTAGGGTTAGGGTTAGGGTTAGGAACTGACCGGATGGCCGTTCTTCAGCCAGCGGACGTGAGGCCGGGGTTTACCGCTCGCCACGCAGGACATGGTGTAGTCGCTGTTGATGTCCCTCTCTGTGCTGTTGATGTGCTCCTGCCACTCAGGGAACGCTGCAACACACAGCACAGCAAGGCTGCTAGACAGTGTGTGTGTGTGTGTGTGTGTGTGTGTGTGTGTGTGTGTGTGTGTGTGTGTGTGTGTGTGTGTGTGTGTGTGTGTGTGTGTGTGTGTGTGTGGGAGTGTGAATGTGCGAGTTTGTGAATCAGTTTGAGTGTGAGTGTTGAAAATTGTGTGAGTTTGAGTGCGTGTGTGTGTGTGTGTGTGTGTGTGTGTGTGTGTGTGTGTGTGTGTGTGTGTGTGTGTGTGTGTGTGTGTGTGTGTGTGTGTGAACGTGTGTGTGGAAAAACAAACAGCATTTCAAGTGATGACTGAACGATATCTGATCTTGCGATGCAAGGCTACAGATCATTGGAAATTACAATTAAATCAAGTAAATATCCTGCAGAGGTTAAACAATGAGAAAAATGGTCTTTAATTGGCTGGTGAACTTGAAAAGTGAAAAGTCTACAAACGTAACATTTCCTCGACACACACACACACACACACGCAAGCACACATGTGCACACAACCGCCCACACACAAACACGCATTTTACACCTCGCCTTCATCCAAAGCGATTAACAAGTGAGCCCGGAAATCACAGCAGCAGAATTGGAACAACTCCACCCCACCTTCCACGGAGATGCGGGCGGTGTGGTGGTCCTTCCCCTTGGAGTTGCGGGCCTCACAGGTGTAGCTCCCGGCGTCCTCAAACTGCACGTTGAACAGGTGGAGGTGGGCCCCCGCCATGCTCACCTCGTGGTTCGGGGGCAGGTCACCGTTCTCCTTCTTCCAGCGGATTTCTGGAATGGGACTGAGAGGGGAGGGGGGAGGGGGGAGAGGGGAGAGGGGAGAGGGGAGGGGGGAGATAAGCCTGTGTCATCACTGACTCGTCACAGCTTCCTCTCTAATCCAACAGCCTTCCTCTCCCCCCACCCCCCCCCCCCCCCCCCACACTTTCATCGTTAACTCCTGTGAATGTGTGTGTGTGTGCATGGCAGTAGGGTGCTCTCGTGTGAATCTTTGGTAACTGGATCCCCTGTCTGACGCATTCATGATGAAAGTTCCTTAGTTCTGTTACTGGGCCAGGATAGACTGCAGGTGGTTAGGGTGCTCCTTGGCAGAAATGTTCTCGGTTCGATCTCCAACACCTGGGTTAGACGCCAGAGCCTCTACCTGCTCAAGAATAACATGTAGCCCGGCAAATCCCCTGTTCATCTCTTCAGATTGAAGTTTCTGCCAAATGACTCAATACGGAGTCCAAGGGCGTCGGCGTGAGCTCAGACCTACTCATCCCCAGCCCTGACAGCTGTACGTACTTCCCCAACGCAAAGCACTCCAAGGTGATGTTCTGTCCCAGCAGGGCCGTGGTGTCTGGGAACTTCACTTTGATGTCGGCGGGGTACTTTCTGATTGGACCTGGAAGAGAGCGCAAAACAGCCGTGAACAGATGCGAGGTGACTCACCTGGAGTGCTGAGGGCAGCCAGTGGTGGTGGCAGAGTGAGGGTCACGCTATACTTTGGATCCCAGGTGCGGGTGGGTTGAAATTAACACGGCATGAGACCAATTTAGAATCGGATAGACAGGGACCACTGATTATAGTGACATAACAAGAAGAAATGGGCAACGCTTTTAACGATGCCACGCTTAGTTTATCGAGAGAGCGCGTGTCTGCGCTGGGGTCACGCTTTATGAGAAATGTTTCCACACTGCTGCAGAAAAACACAACCAGAGACACGACGCACACGGGAAGGAGCCGAATATAGATGGACACGCACGCCTGCAGAGACACGGTTCACTCCCACGATCACACAACGGCACTGCAGAGATGCGTTTAGCCAGGGGCTAGCTCTCCTGCCTAGTGTGCTGGTGAGTGTACACTGCAGTGCATAAAGAACTCGAGTGTACCAGAGAAACTCTGTTCTGATGCCCGTCATGCTCCATCACTGACTCCACTACAATGCCTGTAATTCTCGCTGGTGAGATGACCCTTTCCTTGCCTGACGATGTGATTCTACAGAACGACCATGTGTTTTACTGCACATTAGGTCAGATTATCAATCGACTATTTGACTGTGAATTGATCCATGCATCCATGCATTGTACCCCCGGTGAAACTGATTTAGGGAATTCTTGCAACAGGTGGTGTGCACTGCTTGGCGGGCTCCTCAATAAAACAAAACATAACAAAACAAAATCAAAAGTCATAGAATATTTGGTTAGCTCCCAGATAACAGCATGGAAACAGCTGTGTCCTGTTTTCTTCACCCAAACAACAGACTGTTTAATTAGAATCCTCAAAGGTTATTTTGCGAGGCAGTGTCCCTGAAAGCTTAGCTTACCACCGGAATAGGATTTGGTTCCCTCTGCGGCAAAGGGGGGTAAATGGTCACCATAGAATAAGTTTCAACTCTATCTTGGTTATGAGCTATCAAACCGGGATCAAGTCCGAAAGTGTGGGGGGAAAACTATATTATAGTTATAGTATTACTATATTATAACCATATTATCTTATCCCTGTGGCCTCAGTGCAAAACGTATGGTTCACTATGGGGTACATTAAGGTGTTGATACAAGCAATTAAATCAATGAAGGTAATTACGGCAATAACAAGTATATCATATTATCTTTTATATCTATATATATGGGACATAAACATCAATTGAACTATGGAAAGTCGGCCTCCCTATAGGACTAGAACTTGGAACTGTTGGAACTGTCAACAGGTCCAACTGTCTCCTGATCTCCAATCATCAAACACTAGGAATTGTTTTTTTTTTACTTGCTTCTTCTTTTCATTTTGCGTAGCATCTTTGTGTCCCTCCACTTTTGAGTCGTTTTAGTCACTCACAGGTATTTTAGACATCCTGACTGCCGGACCACAGCAGAACCAAAGTGTCAAGCACATCCGCTTTCATCATGCTGATCACCAGTCACTGATCACTTCCACACCGCGGGCTGAGCTGGAGCGCGCCTCGGGGCGTGGAGCCCTTTTATCCGGAGCGGGGTCGATTTATTCCGCCTCCGTTCTTGACACCTTACGCGTGGGACTCAATGTGTCTCCGGTGCGAAGACAAGGACGCAGGAAGAGCTCAGCTTCTGATTCCGCTGTAAACTTGAGCTTTGCTGTGTTCAGGTCTTATTACGTTTCAACCACAATCCTCTCCGTTCAGAGTTCCTTAACATTTCCAAAGTGAGTTTTTGTTAAAACTTTAACAAGGATGAATTTTCTATATGTTATTATGTGACTGGAACTATATAAACAGATCAAATGCACAAGCCTGTTGTTTTAAATGAATAGAGGATATCATTTATGGTTTCTGTGGACAGAAACCTATATTTTTGATTTGAAAACCAGTGAGGCAAATACAAAAGATACAAACTATAACCTGCAATTATTGTGACCAATCTGTCCTATTGGGTTTATTCTGCTAAAGCCGTCCATAGACATGTTATTATATTATTATTCTAAGAAAACAAACCTACAACTTGTAATTGATTAATTGGTAGTCTGTCCGTTCAAACCACTGGTTTTGATGACGAACATGGGAATGGGGAACAATGTTTGTTTTATGTAAGTGTAAGTTTTTGTCAAAGTCAAAGTAGACTGTTTCCATGTCATTATGTTTCCAGTAAACTCATCCAATACATCGGATCAGCCACCACAACATTGGCTAAACCACTTCCCACTCAAACCCATGATCGTAATCCAATCTATGGCTGATACTGAAAGGGACATAGTCAATATATCCGTCATAACCCTAATTGATTCGCCGTCCCTGTTGTCTTGTAGAGGACTCAATTAGAAGTTGAGGAGCTTTCATCTATTCAATCACTCATAATAGTGTCACCGCAAGCCACAATTGACCCACAGTAAGACTTAGTGTCGAGGCGAACACACAAACACCATTCGGCTCTGGTAAATATCTAAACAAAACCACACAAAGAGATCAGGGTGGGGAGAGGGAGTGGGTTGACTAGCGTGTTCAAAGTGCATCTCATAACGGTCTGTTCTGTGGAGTAAGCCAAGAAATCCCATGCAGAAGCCAAGTGAAAAGAGGCCCCCTTACGCTCGGCCAGAGGCACCAGGGGGATGAACTTGGAGAAGACGCTCTTGGAGATGGAGGGGCTGGACACGAAGCAGGAGTAGTTGCCCGTGTCCGAGCGGTCCACCTTGGAGATGTACAGGTTGCCCGTGGTCTGGGACACGAAGCGCCGCTTGTCCAGCGGGATGAAGAAGGGGAACTCGTTCAGCATCCATCGGAACGACAGCTCGGCTGAGAGGGGGGGGAGGGGAAGGGGGGGGGGGGGGGGGGGAGACAAACGATGGGAAGCTGTCAATCGCAGCGAGCGGGGCCAAGAGTAGGAGGCTCAGGAGGACTGACGCATGAACTCGGTTTCTTTTTTGGATCATTTTTTAATGCATGGGAATGAGAGTTTTTTCACTTTCTCCATTCGGCATTCAGAGCCAGTTGTGGGTTATTCAGAGACGTGACCTTTTAAATAATACAGATGGTCTTAAAGAAAATATCCAGAGGGTATTCGTAGGTGGATGAGCTCAACGCCGAGAAATACCAGCAAAATGTAACCATGGTTTCAGTTTGGGGGATTTTATGTCATGGATCTGCTCTCTGAAGGGTATAAAATATATAAGTATTTTATTATATTATATATATTATATTATAAGTATTGTATTATATATAAGTAGTAAAATATATAAGTTATACTGTGTGTGTGTAGTATCCCTAATTTAATAATACAGAGTCCAGAGTGGATTGCTACAGCTCTGCTACTGTGTATTGGGATACCACTTACGCTGGATAGATACGTTTTTTTCTGATATATGAAACCCAAACTAGTATTCTGCTGTGGATTATTATTTCCTAAATATCAATATTTAAATACAGTAAAATATATATATAATATCAAGATACATGAAAAATTGACATGAAAAATTATTCCTCTCCCATGCTTTAGAAGAACACATCTCAGGGAAATTACAAATTGAGAAGCAGACACATAAATGTTTGATGTATATATAGTTATGTAACTGTTTTTGTCCTTTCCATGGGGCAGTTCAGTGTTGAGCCAGTAGAGGGCATGGTTTGATTGGCTTTTATCACAGGGGGGGGGGCTTCTCAATGCCTGGAAACACACAAGGAAGCCAGCAGAGTGCAGTTCAATGACCCGTACCTGGAAAGTGAGGTGGTGGAGCACACAGCAGAACAGCTCCCTGTCCCTCCTTCACATACACCGCCTCTCTCTCCTCTGAGGAGAAGAAATCCAGATCTGGGAGAGAAAGATAGAGATAGAGACATAGAGAGAGAGACACACAGAGAGAGAAATATAAAGAGAAAGAGAGAGTGAGAGACAGAGAGGGAGACCGAGAGAGACACAGAGATAGAGAGAGAAAGATTGAGAGAGACAGAGAGAGAGAGAGAGAGAGAGATAGAGCAAGATTGAGAGAGACAGAGACAACATAAACACAGAGAGAGAAAACGATGGGAATCAAATAAAGTTAGTGTGCAGCCAATCAGAATTCAGCATTATCCACACATTCACATCTCCATCACCTAGGTTCTGTGAATTGAATATTGAATTCCTATGCATTTAATGAGTTTTGGTTTTCTTCTGTTTGTTTACCTCTCCCTGTCCTGTATTTGTAGAACTACAAACATGGCTGTTCTGGAGTCTGTTTTCAGCCAAGCTGCCTGCTAAGACGCCTCATCAGTCCCACCTGTGTGGTCTCTTATGCTCTCTCACTTGCCTGGCTGTGAGCTGAGCTTAGCTTTCTTAACAAAATAGGTGACCAATGGCCATGTTGGCCATTGGTCACCTATTTTGTTTTGGTTTTACTTCAGTTTCAGGTCATTTCTGTTGGAAGCTCATAGGGTTGAGTGGTCTTTCATTCGGTGCTCCATTTGTGTCTTGTTTTTGTTGAGCTAGGGCTAGGAAGGTTGAGCTATTAGAAAGAAGGTAATTATGTTCATATTTTGGCCCAGACTCACCCTGATGTCTTGTAGCTTCTCTGACCTACTTCATGCTTATTAGTGTGTCTGTAAAGCAAGCCACACTATTGTTATCTTGTGTCTTATTATTTTCCTCATTCTTCCTCCCTATTTTCTATAATCAACATTTTTTTTTAACAAATCTTTGTTAAATTATGAAACCCCAGTGTCGGTACTGAGTCAGCTTTATGTTAAGCCCCTCTATCCCCTAGACTTGAAGATCGTAACACTTGCATGCCAAAATAATGTACCATAGGCTTTATGAAGTTGGACCCTGTGCAAAACAAGCATCCTAAACTACCCCACATCTCCACAATGGCTACCAACGCTGTGAATATTCATGGAGGATGTGGAAGCAATATGGGCCAAATCCCTTTAAGAAAATAAGAGTCATGCATGATGCAAGAGAACATGATGGAGATGAGGAGGTAGAAAGGGAGGGAGGAAGGGGAAGCTGGAGGAATGGATCGGAGGTGAGTTAGGACAGCGGCAGGGAGGGTTTTGGAATAATGAGGGAGGGCAGAGGAGGTGACATAGGAAGGAGTGAGGGAGGGAGGGAGGAAGGGGAAGACAGATGGAGTGAGAGGATGATGGAGGGAGGGAAGGAGGAGGACGGGGAAGATGAAGGATTGGAGGAGAAGATGGAGGGAAGTAGAGATGGACGAAGCTGACAAGGGATGGAGCAGAGAGGGGAGGGATGGGGAATATGTGGGAAGAGGAATGGGGAACATAGAGGGAGGGGGAGAGAGAGGGATGGGGAAGATGGAGAGAGAGGGAGGGAGGGAGAGTGATGGGGAAGAAGAAGGGAGGGATAGGGAGGGGAAGACAGAGGGATGGTGAAGATGGGAGGGATGGAGAGAGAGGGAGGGGGGAGAGGGATAACCACCGGATCACTCACATCCAAACTGCACAGAGGCCTGTTGACTGACGACGGTGCCGTACTCGTTGGTGGCGATGCACGAGTACTTCCCCAGGTGCTTGTCCCGGGCGGGGTTCCTGATGACCAGGTTACCTCCCACCACGCTGTAGTGGTCATCCGCCCCCACATCGATGTCCACTCCATCCAGCAGCCATCTACGGGAAACAGGAAAAAATCCAATGAAAATCAATACATCTGTCTTCTAGTGAGACAGTCGTGACAACTATTTCTGTGCATGGACAGGAGTGTGAATGTGAAGTGTTTGCAGTCCCTGGTGTACACTTCTAAATGAAGTGCTGGATTCTCTCTGGAAGACATTTCTTTATGGAGTTCCAGCGAGGAACTCGTGAAATGTGCCAGTTTTTGAAATGTCTCGCCTAAGGGTACTTGGGCAGCAAATCAGAAGTTCCAGCAGTAAAATAATCACCCCTTTTAGTATGACTATCAGGCCATTCCGACACATTTAACCTACAAAGAAAAAAAAGATTGATTTTCAAAGGGCCCTCTCTTCACCTGTATGAAGAATGAGCTCGGAGCGCTGGGACTTTCATCAGCACTCAGCCATCACGCAACTCTGAACACCTTTCAGCAATCGGGTGTCAAACTAAACTGCCAGGGAATCCAGGGAAAGACATCTTCCTTGAATGCTCAATGACAGGCCCAGAAGGAACCAATCTTAATCTCATCTTGGTTTGGGGGCGGGGCGGGGGGGGGGGGGGGGGTGGGGTAAAGCGCATTTAGAAGTGTCGACACCGCTGGTCAGAATAGGCATGACTAATGCCTCCTGTCAACAGGCTCCACACCGCCTATGATCAGACGTCACTTCCCCCTCCCACCCACCACCCGCAATTTAATTCGGTGGCACTGTAACCGATTCCAATGACAAGGGGTCAGCTTCATTTACATACATTTGCATCTAAATTGAAGTGGAGTGGCACAAAATGCTTTCGAATTTACAGAGGCGGAATGAGGACCCACTGGCAGGTCTGTGAGCGTTGCCACCGTGCCATGTCCTGTTGGGTTAGGTTAACGTTTGTGTTTCGGTCGGGCTTGGAATGTGATATTTAGGCTTTTTCCGCCTTTTCGTAGCTAGGAGGCAGAAGACAGAAGACCTACCTTACATAATGTGCTATGAATATGAGTCAGGCAAAGTAGGCTGCGAAGGTGCCTTAATGATGATAAAGTGAGGCAGAAACCTGTCTCCACCCCGTATCCACACTGGACTAGTGTTGCCACAGGAACATGGGATTTGATTTGGGTTGAGTCTAATTATAATCCTGTGGAAAATGTGTTTGTGTTTATGATTTCACGAATGTGTTTACCCAAATTTACCGACCATATTTCTGTCCGATACAGGTCGATTGAAGCTGCTTGCAATGCTGTCTCATGCCCTCTCCGGCAAGATGGATGAATGTTTTCATTTCACCCTCAAATGGACTCACTTCGCTTCATTTTCAGTTTCTCACACACACACACACACACACATTTCCAGGACCATTCCCTGTTGAGCGCTGCAGAGGTTGCGATTGATCGTTCTGACAGACTTTCAGGCCGTGATTCAACCCGACCAATTTTGATAAAGCGCCTGGAATCAATGACGAAACACATTGAGAGAGCCAAACGTCAGAGGATTATAAAAAATGGATCAACATGAACAGACGCAGTAGCTCAGGTGTGTTTAATGAACATTAACGTCTATTAATACATCGCCTGAGTGCTCTTAATCACACAGGGTCCCTGACGGCAGAACTCAGTCTAGTGTGAACGGGGCAAAGTGCATATGGGCTAACTGTGTGTAAAAACGGGTTGGGGCTTTGAATCTCACCAAACATATAGGTTCCACTTGGGTGCACGCAAACACAGCACACAAACACACACCCCAAAAACCCATCTACACCTTGGCGGTCCATCAAGGTCAACAAGAGTGTCGATGGTGATTCTCAGAGGCCAAAGTGTACCTGCAGGCATCCTTGAATACGATTCCTTAACCACTACCTGCTCCTTAAGGCGATGTAGGGTCCGATTTAAGCGTTATTATTCAAGTGTAATATTAATATAAATGGCATAGGCATTCGTCAGCAATTATTGAGTGAAATGTGCTGTGAGGAAAAGTGCTTTGAGGTGACTGCACCGGCCTCTGCAGGAGAGCATTATAGATTTCAGAGCAGCTCCCAGCACACTTCTGACCCATCAGGGCATACCTTCCGTGATTGGTTCTGGGAATCCGTCTTGCCTGTAAATCACAGGTGCGTGACCCTCCACAGTTCTCAGTGGCAGAGAAATGAAAGGTGGGATGGGGCAGAGAGCGAGAGGACATTTAACAAAAACAAGATATTCTTCCCTAACGCTTTTGCGCTCTCTCTCTCGGTACAGCTCTTGGATGTTGCCTATGGCACCTTTAATGATCGGCTTGCGCGCGCACAAACATTTTGTGCGCGCTATGTGGTGGACAGGCTCGCTGCAGGGGCGAGAGGGGGGGAGGGGGGGGGGGCGTTACCTGTATGTGGTGGAGGGGCTCGCTGTGGGGCGAGACGGGGAGGGGGGGGGGGGGGTTTGGGGGGGGGTCCGGTACCTGTATGTGGCGGACGGGCTGGCCCGGGCCCGGCAGTGCATGGTGATCCGCGCCTCGGGGGACTCCTCGGGGTAGATGGTGTTCACCGGCTGCTCCTCGAACACCGGCCCGTAGCCGTCCGCTGGGGGAGAAGCGAGAGAGAACCGTGAGACGGAACCGAGACACAACTGTGAGACGGAACCGAGAGACAGAACCGACACAGAACCGTGAGATGGAACCATGAGGGAGAACCAAGGGACAGAACCATGAGAGAGTCACAGAACCGAGAGACAGGAGCGAGACAGAACCGTGAGACGGAACTGTGAGAAAGAACCGAGATAGAACCGAGAGACAGACCCGTGAGAGGTCACCGTGAAACGGAACCCTGAGACAGAACCGAGACAGAACCGAGACAGAACAGAGAGGCAGAACTGTGAGACAGAACCGAGAGGGAGAACCAAGAGACGGAACCGAGATGGAACCAAGAGACAGAACTGAGACGGAACCGAGAGACGGAACCGAGAGACAGAACCAAGAGACGGAACCGAGAGACAGAACCAAGTCAGAACCGGGACACAGAACCGAGAGCCAGCCGGGTCAGCCAGGGAAAAAGCCCAACAAAATGAAATCCCCACGCTTGACGGGCCGTTCTGGGTCAGTAGGACGGAGAGATAAATAAATTAAAGCATAAATAAATATGTTAATGTGGAGTGTTCGGGGTGTTAATGTGCTGCGAGGATTACAGGGCACAGGATGAGCAATAATAATAATGATAATTATACATTCAAGGGATAATGTGCCTTCATTGGGACCACTCTCAAAGTGCTATACTTGTAATTATCTTTTACACATTTAAATAAACAAAAAAACAAAACCAAACAAAATGTTTGGAAATGGTAGTTAAGAGCTGGACATACACTAGAGATTATTTAAAGACACCACATCTAGTGTATTACAGCACTGGTTTGACGTCAAAGTGTGTACACAGAAACACACTGAATGCTCTGCCCACTTCCAGCCATACCTAAAACAAGATTATGTAGCTATAGAAAGATGCAACCATCAATCAAACGGTTAATATATAGACCCCCCGCCGTATAACATTTGCTCTGTGGATGGGTGTGTTTTCACTAGAAGCTTGCAAAACACGATTGTGTGTTTTTCTGATCATTAGCCTAGCTTCTTCCTACCAGCAGAGAAATAGCAGAGAAATCAGGCGAAGCGGTTCCAAAAAATGACACACACACACACACACACACACACACACACACACACACACACGCACACACACACGCACACACACACGCACACACAATTATCCCGGTTATTCATTAAAACAGACAAAGATCACAAGTGGATCCATGAATAAGCCATAAACACAAAGACATGGCTATGAATAAGCAATGAGCAGAAATGTACTCCAACTCTGATTATTCCCTCAGATCAAGTAGGCGTGTATGTGTTTGGATGACTAGGTGAACCCGCCGTGTGTGTGTGTGTGTGTGTGTGTGTGTGTGTGTGTGTGTGTGTGTGTGTGTGTGTGTGTGTGTGTGTGAGTGTGTGTGTGTGTGTGTGTGTGATCGCACTTATCATCACACACACACACACACACACACACACACATGCACACACACATACACACACACACACACACACACACACACACACACCTGATGCCTAAACCCAGGAGGTTTAGGTAGGACTGAAGCATCCCCTCCCCTACTTCACACACAGTTATGAAGGTGTCACCGTGACGGGCGGAACTGTGCTTATATATCCGCTACAACACACACACTCCTATTCAACCGACACAGAGGGTAATTAAACAAAGAAGACAAGGATTAAAACATACATATTCAGTTGGTTATGACATGCCAGAACTGACACCGTTATGCAAGAACAGCGTATTCCTCTGACTAATCAACAGAGCACCGAGCCAACGAGATGCGACTGTGGCGCTCTGTCAGACTTTGGCGCCGCGAAAGCGGGACTCTCTCCTTCCCACCACACAACACAACACAACGGGCGCTTTGAGGAGCTCTCTCCGCCACTCCCGTAAACAGAGTCATCCATGTCCTCGCGCGCGAGGGGAGGGGGATTACAAAAGATAGCAAACAAAATATCTCGATAAAGACGAAGAGCAAACGCAAAAATCCAAGGACGCCGAGAACCCAGAGGACAAAGGAACGTGACGCAAAAGTGGGAGGACATAAAAACAAAACCGAGAACAGTTAAAACAGCTGTGCTGCGGAGGAGTAGGAGCTCAAACCCAGAGGAGTGACACATGGTGGAGCTAGAGACCGCGCTGTGTTTGTGGGGGCGAGGGGGACCGGGGGGGGGGGGGGGGACCAGGGACCGTTGGAAGGGCAGGCAGGCGTGGGTTGGTAGGTGGTTTGACCCGGGGAGAGGAGTGCTGCTCTCTCTCTCTCTCTCTCTGTCTTTCGCCCCAGTGCAGAGCCATGAGACAGATGGCCATGGGGAGCAGTGGAGCAGGGCAGGGGAGCAGACCCAGCTCACTGCCTGCCTTCCAGCTACACAGACCTCTTGCTCTGTGTGAGTAGGTCCCCGCGCACCCAATCGCCTGCGTGTCAGGTTCCCCTGGTGTGTGAGTGTGTGTGGGTGTCTTATTCATTCTCTCTCTCTCTCTCTCTCTCTCTCTCTCTCTCTCTCTCTCTCTCTCTCTCTCTCTCTCTCTCTCTCTCTCTCTCTCTCTCTCTCTCTCTCTCTCTCTCTCTCTCTCTCTCTCTCTCTCTCTCTCTCTCTCTCATCCCATCATTCCAGGTTTTCCCACTGAAGTCTCTGTCAGCCACTCTGTTCTGTTCCTCCTCTTCTGGGCATTCTTCCACACAGTCATTAAAATCATTATTACAACAGAACACAAGACTAACAATGAAACCCATCCATCCCTCAGAATTGACTGGGGTCACCCTTTTCCCTGGCTCCGTGTGCCTCTCTTAAAGGGTTATTAATCCCCTAATTCAGCTGGAATCAAAAACCGATTTTGGGTTCAATGGCACTTTAGGCCATGTCCCCATTTGTTCATTGAACTCCCTCAATCTGTGTGTGCTCCTCCTTCTCCAACTCCCTTCTCCAACCCACCACCACCACCACCACCACCACCACCCTCCACCCCTCTCCCCTCTTTCTATGTTCTATTGGCACCACTTAACTGTGGATTGCACTGTGGCGATCTCCAACAGGGTCAAGCAATCATTTACACGGCCAGACTTATCTAACGGACCAGCGGACAGACAGAAAGACAGACGGACCGACTGACACAACCACACAGCCACATACAAAGACTAATTGAAAGAAAAAGCCTTTGTCTCCTGGGCCAACTGGAGGGATAAAGATGCCCTTCTCCGGACCAACTTCAGTGTTAAACACAGCCCGCCATTCAGCGTGGAGGCCAGACAGGAGGACAGGGCCTCTCATGTGATCTGAAAACACATCAGCCTGCATTACTACCACTACACCACTCTGGACCGTTCCATCCGGGAGCAACCAATCTGTGCCGTCACTGCTTCTGATCAATTATTCAGCGCAGCATTACTTGTCATTTTAGCTGTTGGAAGACAACAGCTAACGACAACCCGTTTACAACGGGTCGACTTTTAATGGCGGAGCACGGCTGCAAACCGCCCTCCTTGTTTTTCAATTCAGGGTGGCCCAAAGCCACAACAGATGACAGAGGGTATATATTAAAACCTACGCCGACAAATCTTACTGACAAACGCTAGCTCAGCTCAACTTTGCTCAACAGCTGGGCGGATTTGAGGCGGTTGCATCTGTGGCATGTTTACATATGCAAATTGGCGCGTAGCCCAGTGGGACGGATAACATATGTACAGTGGGACGTGGTACCAGGGCGGCAAAATGATCATCTCCCAGAACCCAGAGTCAGAGGCAGGCAGTCTCATCAGTTTAAACATCCTCACTGTCTCACAGGCCAAAGAGAACCAAACAAATACGGACTCAATCGGTTCCAAAATACAATATTGAACAGCTCCGCTTCACCCACGAACAAACGTAAACATTAAATATTGCATGAAATACGGTTCTGAGACGCCCTTGGCTTGGGGAACAGCCAAACAGAATATTTACAGCAGGCCACGGTGGGATGTGGACGGTGGCGTTGTGATTTGAAGGCTGTCAGCCACAATCAGCCTCTAACAGGGCCATCTGCAGGGGAGGCAGACACATGTTCTCATGCACTGCGCGGCTACACCAGAAGGCACAGGCTATCTCAGAGCTAATGCTCGCCTTGATATGGGCACTGCAAATGGAGGTTTTCCTCAGATTTATCCTCAGATGTATCTCTGCTCTTGTTTTTTTTGCTAACACAGTGTGGTGGTTTGGTAACCCGAGTGTGGGCAGAAGCTCAGGGATGACTATGACATTTATTGTAATGTTTGTGACAAATGATGTCTCCAAATGAATACATAATATAATATAAATACAAAAAACAACCCGCAGCGGAGATAAACAAAAGGAGTGTGTTAAGATGGGGTTTATGTGGGCTTGTGTTAAGTGGGAGGAGGGTTACTGTAATACTCTTATTTTGCTTAAAAACAACCAAGCGCAACATGGCCCTGGGCAGAATAACGAGCAATTACCGCAGAACAAAAAGACTTTTCAGTTGTTTAGCACCTCACACTATGCTGTAGTCTATAAAGAAGGCGACCGCACAGCGCAATGTTGTTCAGTCATTAAACAGTAGATGAGTAGAGTCTCCTGCAGCCCATACAGGCTTAGGGACACAGCCATGATGTCCCCTGCCTGACGTCCAGTCCCATCAACACGCTGTCCTGGACACAGCATCACAACATGTGACAAAGCCCCATCCCCACTTCCTCAATTTACCCCTCGCTGTCACCCTGCCTTCCCCTTGATATTCCCTTCAAGAAAACAGACACACACAGACACAGACACACACACACACACACACACACACACACGTCCATGCCATGGGCCTTATTAATTTTAGCGGCCAACTTGGTTCCATCTCAGTTCTAAAAGCTAGCTGGTGCCAACACTGATTCCACATTTAGAACCAAGACGGCCCTTTACGTGAATGGGGCCCATTATAATGCAGGCACAGCAGCACACTACAATGAACACACACTGGACACAAACAGCTGGTGAACCCTGGCCCTGTCGTGGCCTGTGTTAATTAGAGGAAGTGTGCCGTGAAGACAAGCTCATGGCAGCAGCGGGGGGACACTGCAGCCTCTGCACTGCCCCGCGCTCAACGTTAAACGAACACAACGGCGGCAGGATGCACAATGTGCTCATTCAGAAAAGTGTTGGCCGGCAATTATTGGCCAAGACATCTCAAACTCCCCACAGCGTGTGACGAAAGCCCAGCACTTTGTTGTGAGTGCCAGTCACTTTTGTTTGACGTCGTTCATAACAAAAAACCCCACGACTCCTGAAATCTGATTGGTCAGGACTCAGGAGCGACTCTGGACCGCATGAAAGCACACCAACGGCGCTTTGCGTTCGCCTAAATGGCGGCCTGGAGAGCCGTTGGGTGTAGCAGGACGTCGGGTGTTTATCAAGCCCCCTCCACATAGCGTTTCTCGTTCCAGCAGAAATGAGTCATGTATAATGAATCACACCGTCACACAGAAATAGCTTTCATCCATCTTCCCTCCGTGATACCCACATATAGGCCCTGAAAACTCAATAATCCATGAGGTAATTACTGCAATGTCCATCCAAAGACTGATGCCGTCGACACACACACACACACACACACACAGCGGTGGCGGTGGGCATCATCCATAGATTAAAGGGCTAGACTAGCGGCATTTGGATGAACATGAGGAGAGGGCAATCAGCGAAAACGTATCGGCGAGATATCAACAAACGTCCCGGGGACCTCTTTTCATTAGGCTCCTCTCGCTCGCACCCTCCATCTCCTGCGGGCCGCGAGGGGCGAAGGAGTGTGCAGTCCATCTGGGAGGGTCAGCTCTAAGTAGAGCCGACAGGCAGACACAGAGTACATACCACTGCACTCCTACCACTCCTTAGGGGGAAGGCGAGAGTGAGAAGCTGATGGCCAAAGATATGGCCATGGAGGCTCCAGACACTTCTAACCCATCTTGGTGGCTTTTCCTCGGCCGCCTGACATGAAATGCAGAAGCCCCAACGGAGTAAACACAGCATGCGTGCTTCCTTAGGGAGCAGGGGGAGTACCTTTCTTGGGTCAGTGACCCGTGGAGAGGAAGTGTCCTTTGGGATAGTGTTTGGGAGAAGAAGGGGACAAGGGAGATGGATGGGTGGTGGTGCTGCTTTGTCCCTACCCAGAGAGCCATTCAGCATGGAATTACACTGTAGTTAAGACCGAATGAAGGAAGTGTGTATCCCATTATCATCACTCAGATAGGCCCGTGGCTAGCACATTCTTTGGACGAATCAACATTGGCTGAGCAGCTAACTCACCATGTGAAATTCAACCATAAAGCGACGGACATGCTCCAGTGGAAACCAATGAAGTTGTGTCTGGATCCATAGGGGCAAATAAAGGAAGTATACCCCAGAAGGTGTGATCAGGGATGATCATTAGCCAGCCTCTAATGGCATCTCCATTTTAACAGCTGCTGAAGGAATCTGCAATAGGATTCCTGCCCCAAAGGGAGGGTTAGAAATAGTAAAAAATAGTGTGGCAAACAAGTACACAGGTTTAAAAACACCATGAAAGAAGAACAATTTCTCAACATTTGATGTCTTGTGGGAAAAATAAATATTCTGACCTGGGTATTTCCGACGGGCATCAAACTGTTTTGTTTTCAAAACACTTGTTCATTCAGATTCCATGTTGTTTATGCTTAAGGGACACAGAGTTAACGAAGCGACTAACGGAAAAAAGTATTGAACACGTATTCTGTAATAAACTTTTGACCTTTTTTGGTTAACACACTCGCCTCTCATACCACAACCACTCTGCCAGTATTCCCTTTTTCAATCAAAATAGTGAGAATCAGCAGCATACACAGCAGTGGGGGGATCAAGTCATTCATAATTGAATACGCTGCTCTGTTATTCCCCGTCGGAAGGATGAAAGCTCACTTGAACTTCTCTTCGCTCCGCACAGGTCAAAGTCACTGTGGCTCATTCCTCCCGTCTAGCGCCGGCTACACACATCCACACATCATGTGTACGTATGTGCACGTGCTGGAGTGTGTGCATGCGTACGTGCATACTCTATGTGTGCTTTATTTGGGAAGCAGAGTCAGTTAATTGCAAATTGCCATCTGCTTATCTTCTTCATTAAAAAGGGAGCTCTATTTTCTAGGATTCTTAGTTTGAAAGATGGCATTACACAATAAAAGTCCCGTATGGCAGACCGCTGTTCTTACCTCCATAGAAGTCGGCGGGCTCCCCATACATGGCTGCATCTGAAACAGGGTTCAAGGGGAGAGTCATATCAGCGAGCGTGGTGGTGGAGACATGTGTGTCAGCCTTTAATATTTCATTCAGCTCTCATGTGCAGCCACAAAGTGTTTCTGTAGGCGTGTGCATTCCAAGGCATTTAAAAAAACGCTTTCAACACCACTTGAAATCGGAGTGCTTCATAGTCATGAAGTAGGCAGCGTTCCAAAAGCAAAAAGCAAAACTATTGTAACTGCTTTTGCACGTCCATCCCTCTAGGAAACAATCAAACCTAGACTCCAGATACTTTGCTACTCCAAATGTGTTCTCCAACCAAGAACGTGCTTATTTTTTAAACACGATTCAGTTGGAAGACCAATTATTAATATTAACATCCCGAACACATTTTCTTGACGTATTGGTGACTCATGCGAAACACAAATCAGCAGAGTGAAGGTTAAAGCAGCTGGGCGCTGACAGCCAGCCTTGAGCTGAAGACCCACTGAGTGGAAAAACACAGTGAATGGAAAAACACTCCCGATTCCCTGCTAACGCCGACAACATACCCGGCTGGTGCAGGTCTTTGGTTTTGACTTTGTGACGGGGCTCTTGCTGTGCTGATGACTGTAGTCATCGCAAGATTCAAACGTTGGCTGATTATTAGGCCTGTTGTGTGAGGAACATCCCGGAATATGTTTTAATTGAGTTTGATTTGAATTAAAGGAGAACTCTGGCGATTTTTAACCACATTATTGTTTTCCTGAGGGTCACCCCAATTGAGGGAAGTAAAAAAACAGACGAAAATTGATCCGACCAAGCCAGAGATCTGCACTGGCTGCCGGCGCTACAGAATAGCTATAACGCTAAGCTTTGTGTTTTTGTCACTATTAGTAAGACCTTAATGTTAACACAACACATCCAGTAAATCCATGACTCGACGTCACTGCACGACATGTTATTGTTATATATTAGACACAGCTGCGTTAATATTAAAGCCAAATAACAGTTCGAAGAATGGTAAATACCCTGGATCTGTGCACAGATTCTAGGACAGAGTTTAGATTATTTTTGTATGACTTATATAGTGTCACATGAGCTAGCTTGTGGACCCTTCAAGAGAGATGTCAGGACGATTTGGCCGAGCCAGGGACATGACCTATTTAGTATGGATGGCTGTTGTCTGCCTGCACTAACAGTAGAGCCCGCCGCACAGAGGCACACATAAAAGCCTACACACGTTGAACAAACTATACAAAGGAAATATGTCTCTACAAGTCTGGTTTCATCCTTATTTTCGGTTTATTGCCTGTTATTATCCATTATTAAATTATAAAGCTTTTATTGTATTATGATTATGCTAATATAAGATATAGTAGGACGAACAACATAATAAAACAACCACACAACATTACATATTCTTTACCGAACTCACAGCCATGTTTCGGTGGGGGAGCTACGCGTTGAGTGAAGTTTCTACTTGGGAAACTTGAACTTTACATAACGTGACGTCACTCAAAAGGAAAGTTCAGGCTCAATGCTGTGCGATGTGAGGATGAGTTGTTTTTTATTTAGACAGTTATTTCCCTTCCCCTGCTGTTATCTGTCTCCTCTGCTCTGCTCGTACCATAGCTGTTTTCACACTTGCATCTCAAAGCTGAGCCTGCTGCGCTGGAGTCAAAAATGAAATATAACCGAAAGAAATCAACTTACTCGGTAAAGAAGGTATTTATTTGTACTTCAGCAGGTGCTGCGGTGTAGACGTTTTGGGAATGAAAAGTTGACAAAGCAGTCGAGTGCCACATTTATTAGGCACTTTTATGATGGAGGTAATATGTTTTTTTGTTCATAAATGTATTTTTCCTTTTATATGGCCTTGTAAATCATTTTAAGTGGGGCACTTATATCTTAACGTAATGTGATGTAAAAGCCTTTGTTGAAAGTAGGCAAATTACTGTTAATATAATTTATTCAGCAGGCTACTAACCAAGTGTCATTTTGACCAAAAGTCCTCACTTCAGCTTGTAACATTTTATTTTTCTGTTTGCAAGTAAATCCCCCTTCTGCTTTATCCTGATCTTCCTCATACATAGCTTAACCATACCAAACCATCTCATCCTTGTCTTTTTCAGGAGATGAAATAAGGGTGTTAGTGTTGTGCAGGAATGGTCCCAGTCTATGTACTAGTTGTAAATCTACACATTAGACACCCCGCACTCAAGAGGCCAGTGAGTTCGGATCCAAAGAGACAAAGCAAGATGCTGCGGCCAAAGCAATGTTATTTTGGGTAGTTCTTGTTCTTAACTCGCACAGTATAAAATGAGTAAAAAAAAAAGTATTTTATTGCTTTCTTGCTTTAAATGCTTTTGTGTCATTACATACATTTGTGAATTAAAGGGGGGGGGGGGGGGGGGGGGGGTGTCGCGCTTGGTTATTAATAATATAAGAGAGTACTGCTTCATAAAAATAAAAATAAATCACTGAATCTCGAATGTTGGACCAATTACGTCATTGGTCCAGGATTTGAGTCCGGAAGAGTCCGGAATATAGCTTCACTTCTTTCAATAAGAACAGGAAGCAGTATACCTTCCAGACAGGAAGCTGAGGGGGAGGTGTGGAAGGGAGGAGGCAGTCTACTGACCTATGGACGCTGAGGAGAGCAGCAGGTGGAGGTGCAGCAGGAGCAGGTGGATCTGCAGCATGGCTCTGCTACTGGTTGGAGCCTGCTCACTGAGATGATGGCTGGACAGCTACAGCAGGTGGGACATGAGCTGGACTGGCTGCTTCTCCTGTCCTGGATAGAGAGAAGTAGGGAGAACACACAGACAGAGAGAGAGAGAGAGAGAGAGAGAGAGAGAGAGAGAGAGAGATTAGAGAGTGGCAGGATAATGTAGTGGCTAGGCTAGGGGGGTCTGACCCCAAGCAAACTGTACTGGGTTCGATCCCCTGTGTCCACAGTGTACCAGTAAGCAGCCTTGAGCAAGACGCCTAACCCTCCTTAATGTCATGTATCTGAAATCACTGTAAATCCCTTTTGATAAAAGTGTCTGCTAAATGATCAAATACTAAAACACAAATACAGAGTGTTCCCATTTGAACCTGACAAAAGATGATTTGTATTTTTTCATACAAGATCTAATCTTTTTAATTTGCAATTCCGATGTGACTGTGACTCGTGGAGAGTTGATTATGCCCAGAGGATAAAGGGTCCTAGGTCCAAATGGAAGTGTGCGTTCTCGTGATGAACAAAGAGCAGCATTGTATCTGAGGAGCCAACCAACCGACCAGCCATTGTTGTCTTCCTCATGATTTTGTCCAAATCCACTTTCATGTCTCTGCAGCAGTCCATCAAGGGGGAACACTACTCAGTCCTTCTCTCTGTCTGTCTGTCTGTCTGTCTGTCTGTCATTCTACCTGCCTACATGGCAGTCTGTCAGTCAGTCAGTGTCTATCTTTTTACCTGCCTGCTTGTCTGTCTGTCTATACTTATTACATAATACTTGTATGTCTGTTTTACACAAAAAATGTAAATCACCTTAAATGTTCAAGACTCATATTAATAAATATGATGACTCTGTAGTCTGAGGATCAGGGTGAGGAACTGGGTGAAAGGTGGTCTAATTAAGTTGTCGTGCGCTCCTGTCTTGAGACTCAGCTGTACCCGATATCGCATTCCGCTTGAATCGCAAATCTACTTGTCGCTGTAACTTCTGTGACTGAGTCTTCAACGTCCTCTGAACTGAGCAGAATAATCTCCTTTACAAGCACCCACAGAGACCTGCGTTGCATGACACACGCAACATCCAAAACACTAGAGGAGACACTCGAATCCTCTCAAGACTTGACATGACTCGACATGTCACGGATACACCACACACTCATCAATAATGACACAGTTCACAGTCCAAAAAAAGCAAAAACACAGCTGGTATCAAACGCCAACACAGAGTCTGTGAGGCGAAACAGCCCTGATGCCTCCAAGCCCTCACCCAGGCTGGAGGCCTTAGCTCCAGCAAGGTGGAAGATGGACTAATGATTGACAGGACAGACGGATGGCCCTCACTACCCATAGTGATGATGTCTGTCACCGACCGTCTCTGGTGCATCACATCAGTCCCCCTTCCCTCCAGGCCTGTTAGCATAACACGACAACCAGCTAGCAGCTAGCAGCTAACAGCCTGATGCCAGGCCCGCCGCTATGACAGGCAGCAGCTGTGTGGTTAAACGTGGACATTAGCACGTGTTAATCTCCTCTGGAGGCCCGGGGATGCAGCGAGCTGGGCTTCCAGCAAGGCTAATAACAATGACGTCTTACTGCCCTGTTAAACATCCCTGTTAAATTGAGCAAAATAAAGAGTTCAAGATTGTTTCAATTGCATGCAAACAATGACGTCCGGTTGATTTAAACGTTTTCGGAGCGGTTCGTTTAAACATTGCTTCATATATCACACTAAGTGCATCATTTTCATCAGTAAAACCGCATTAGGACACTAGATTTAACTCAATTTTTAACGAGAAAGCCAATAACAACTCAATTAGGACGCTTGGTCTAAGGCGTAATGATTTGTCCCTAATGCTGATTGTTTTTGCTCCCATTTTCTCCACTCCTGTGTAAAAGAAAATCGGTGGAGCTAGCTTCTGTGTTTGGCTAGCGGTAGTAAATATTCTTAGCTAGCAGCAGCTACATTATGATGTCAAGTTTGTGTGAGAGCGCCCCCAGCACTCGCTATCACTCCACACCTGGCCACTCATTCATTCATTCATTCCCATGCCTTGCTGGCCTGATATTTGCTGGTGTAGTGTAATTGAACATTAGGGAGACAATATTGATTGGTGGTGCTCAGCCATGGCAGGCAGTAAGAGAGAGAGAGAGCAGTGTTCAGTTGGCAGGCAGTGAGAGAGAGAGAGTGGAGGATTGCAGAGAATGAGACGATGATAGGAGTAGGTTTCTGTCCTAGCAGCTATGGGCTTAGACTCCCAATGTGAAAAGTTCTACTGGGTCCAATCTGCACAGCTTCTCTGCAGGCTTTCTTGAGCAGCGTGATATAACCCGCTACGTGCTCCATAATGAGCTGTTTCTGGATTCACGCTTCGTTGTTAAGCTAATAGTGTCTCCAAAATGGCAAACTAATACAAACGAAGACATGCATTTTCGGTAAATCACAGCTCTCTCTCTTACTCGCACTCACACACACACACACACACACACACTCACACACGCACCCACCCTCCCTCACAGAAACACACTTAATAAGTCGGACAAAATGTCTGCAGCTGGAGGAAGGCAAGACATAGGCTTTCGTCTTTCACGTCTTTGCCCCCGTATCCTAGCAACACCTCTCCAAAGGAACAGTACAAGTGCTGGAGGGGGGGGCGGGTGGTAGGGGGTCTTTGTGGCCATGAATATAACTGAGCAAACATTCATTTTAACGTGGAACAAGCCCACAATTGTGGCGTGGCTCCAGCCATCCTTCTTAACACATTCATCAAACTATGACAAAGCAGTGGGGACACAAGCTTATGTGTGACCCCCCCCTTTCTCTCTCTCTCTCACTCCCTGTTTCTATGTACTCTCACTCTCTCCCTCCCTCTCTCTATGTACTCTCTTTCTCTCTCTCTCTCTCTCTCTCTCTCTCTGTCTGTCTGTCTCCCTATTTCAACGGACTCTGTATTTATCTCTCTCCCTCTCTCTCTGTGTCAATCTCTCTGTCACTCTCTCCCTCTGTTTATTTTGACTTATTCCCTCTCCCACTCTCCCTGTCGGTCCCGTGTGCCGCGGGCGGCCATATTGACCAGCGTTGTCCCGGGTCCTCCATGAATCATGGATGATGTTAATAAATGCACTTAGGAGATTAAGGGCAGAGATGTTATGTGGACGCACACACAACGCTCTGCCATTAAGAATCATGGCATCTTGAACCGAAGTAACAGGCAACAGACGAGAGAGAGGGCAGCGGGGCAGACGTGCTTATAATCAGTATTAATGGGCCCACCTTACCTCTCTCAGCGTGCGGGGGGGGGCCTGTGTTCTCCGCCCCCCCCCCCCCCCCCATAAATCACCTGGTGCAGCTGTGACAGCCCTCAAACAGGGACATTTTCTCCCCCGCCTCTCCTCTCCTCCCCTCCGCTCCGCCATGAATCAGAGGCGGGATGTTGTCAGGGACTATTAGGAGCTGCTATCACTGCTCTCCTCTGCTGCTCGGTTTTTTTGTTTTTTTTCATGCTCCAGCTTCTCCCGTTTCTCCATCTGCAAGGCTCGTTCATCTGCTGGCTGAATTAGAATTTGGTTGCACCTTCTTCCTCCTCCTCCTCCTCCTCCTCTTTCCCTTTCCTTCTCCTTCTCTCTCGCACTCTCTCTCATCTTAAGTCTCCTACTGAGACGCCAAACCCCAGCCTGGACAGTTTTAATATTACACAAAGGCTGTGTGTGTGTGTGTGTGGTTGTGTGTGTGTGTGTGTGTGTGTGTGTGTGTGTGTGTGTGTGTGTGTGTGAGTATGTGTCTATATGTGTCTGTATTTGTGTATATGTGTGTTTATGTGTATGTACTGTATGTGTATGTGTAGGAGTATGTGCTACTAGTGTGTGTGTGTGTGTGTGTGTGTGTGTGTGTGTGTGTGTGTGTGTGTGTGTGTGTGTGTGTGTGTGTGTGTGTGGGCGGGGAAGGGGGGGGGGGGCAGTCTGATGCGGCCAGTATGTGGGCCTCAACACCACCACGACACCACCAGAACACCTTAGGAATATAATCGCCTCAACACAAAACCATCTGACAACGGGGGTCAGGAGAGTAGAAGCCAGTAATCCACAGCTGTTCCTCCCAGTGGCCTCTGTGATGGCTGTCTCCCTGCGCAGCATCCCTAATGCTTATCAGTGGGGGTCAGGGCCAGTGGTGGAGGCAGGGCGGGGCGGGGCGGGGCGGGGTCGGGTGGAGGGTCAGTGGACACAGTGTGCGGATGAGGGGGAAGGGAAGTCATCAGAGTGGGTAGACTTCACAAACAAGTGGGTGGGAACCTCCTCCGAGCGCGCCCACACACACACACACACACACACACACAGATACAGACCCATGCACACACACACACACACACAGTAGAGACTTGCATACAGAGATTCCCTCACAATCACCCAGCTCAGTCAAATTAACATCAGCTTTACAAATTAATCCAGCTGGTGGGAGCCAAGATGGGGTTAATGCTGGCTTGGCGTGGTCTCTTAATCAGTGTAGTGGTGGATGGTGTAGTGGATGGCAGCGTTGCTTAGAGACAGTGGAGTGAATATGGGCCTGGCTGCAATCAAGTCTCAATCACTTCTACACTTGTTCTGCACATGTAGAAGCACACAGAATGGCTAACGAAGAGGAGAGCTGGAAGGCTGTCAGAGGCAGAGAAAGAACAAAATAGAGATGGAGAGAAAAGATTAAAATAGAGAGAAAGAAGAACAGTTAAAGAGAGCCTTTTTGTGAAGCTAGTCTGTTGTCAAAACACATCTATTCTGCCTCCATAAATAGGTTTATAACCAGCCTGGCTTGAAGGACACGGTAACACATTGTATGTAGCAGAGATATTGGACACACTATATGCATTATGTCATGTTTGGGGAGAGATTATATGCCAAAGCTGTATACCTTTTTGTATACACTTTGTCTTGCATTAAGTATACACCTTGTCTAAAATAGGTCTATCCCTTCCTTATCTTGCACTATGTCTATACATTGTCAAAAGCAATAACAACAGCAGTATGAAACAAGACACCGTGTATGCATGCTGATTCGCCAACACTGCACTCCAAACCCGTGGTGATCCATATCACAAACTACACCATGAATTATTTATATAAAAATAGTTTCCCTAAATGAGGCAGTGCAGCCTCCCCCTTCGAAGGCTTGACAATCTAATATTTCACAGGGAGGGAGAAAAGACACCACGCCCTGGGATGGACAGATCCAAGCCAGGCTACGACTCCTAATAAATCACATCACAACAAAAGGTATAGAATGAGGTGGTATATACGCTTGAAAGACACACACACACACACACACACACACACACACACACACACACACACACACACACACACACACACACACACACACACACACACACACACACACACACACACACACACACACACACAGCTAATACAACAACCGACCCTGTGGGCTCTGGTCACAAACGTGACCGGTGGAGACACTCTCTGTGAGGAGAGAGATGATGCCCCCCTGTTGCTAGGCAGAATGTGTTCCATCACAACATCCGACAAAAAGAGGTTGTTTATTTGACAAATCAATAGTGGGCATTTGTCCACGGCGGTGCAGGCCGACGTTTCATCCATTTCCACTGGCCGGCTACACGGCCGTGTCGGCACCGGAGGTGTCTGGGAGGCTATTTCGTAGGGAAGTGCTCAATCCGAGGAACACAAGACACCTGCCAGGATGTGTGAGAGGGAGAAAGGGAGAGACCTCGAACACGAACACAAATCCTTCTTCCTAGCGTCTTAATATGCTTGTCACATACAGCTGCAAGGAGGCTGACTGTATTGGTCAGCCAGACAGCTTCAGTCGTATTAAAAATACCATTTATGGATTTAAGGACATTTTGAATTTTAGTTCAGTCAACCATGCTTATTAGTGAAGCAGTTTCTTTTTCGGCTCAAGTGTTTAAGAACTATCGGGCCAATGGCAACAGATTAGATGTTCAAAGTGCAGAAATACTTTGTGCAGAGAATAGGGGTAATTACAATGATCACCATCAAACCTCCAGTCCAAAGAGAACAGGTTCAGACGACAGTGTAATAATGAGGTAATTGAGATGCCCAAAATGGAGTCAGCGCCAAATCCAAATCCATGCAGCGATCTCACCTACTCTATTTTATCCTCTCCCTCCGTCTCACTCTCCCTCCCTCCCACGCTCTTACTCAGCCTTTATAATGTAAGCCATTTATCGCAGCCTTCCAGGTCAACACATGGTCCTTAGGGACAGCCCAGATTCAGTGGCCCTGCGTGACCCTGCATATCAATATCATCCGATGCGATTTTAGTACAAAGTGTGCTGGAATAACATACGCACTACCTATAATGCACGATATGCAATTTTGGTGATACGCATTAGTGTACAAGTAAACAGAATCTGAAAAATCGTCAATGTTTCCAACTGCTCCAAACTCAACATCCATTAGCAGAATGCTTTTACCTTGAAACGTAGAAAAGCTTGTTTGAACATGTTGAACGTGCTCGTCTTGAGGACTGCACTGCACCGAAAGGAAGGAGACTGTCAGGGGGCAGACAATGGAAACGGCCAACGGATGCTTACAACTTACCATTAACCTGTGCACTAATTGCTGTCTCCATGGAAGCAATAGAAGAGGCTGAGTTATGGGAAGCCCCTCCATTGCTGTAATGGCAGCACAGCAGCATAAAGCAATTGAATTCCCCATTCAGTTGACCTTTTCTTTTGACTGATGTCTATACTGAATGTCCATAATGGATTTTCCTTCCTTGCTTGCATCTCCATTCTGTGAAATGTGGGTCACGGTGGTCAAAGGGCTGCAACTCACCTTTGCACATAATAATCACTGGTCACAATGAAAAAAACTGGCTTTATCGACCTTTTACCATTCAGCGTGAGTATCTTGATATAGCATGCGAAAACTGTTGAGAATGAGCGACTGTTATCGGTAGCGTTCAACAGTGTGTGTTCACAGGTTGTTATGCAAGGTTCTGAAGGGGTTAACCAGATGAGAAAGGGGTGGGGCCTGCATAGATGGGGGCGGGGCCGGGGGTTAGGATGTTGTCCATGCTCCGCAAGGTCACCCGGGGAGCCAGATGTGTTGCTTTAAGTTTAACACGGTCATAACGTACAACGACCCGTGCTATATCGCTTCACATAGCGGCACTATATTACGCGGTACTCTACGACGCCTGGTCGATACGGTACATGGTGAGCAATTGGCAAAGGTCAGGAGGAGAGGACTGTATCCTGGATTAGAAACCCACTCAATTACTTCATAGCACATCTGGCCAATGGAGATATCAGCCCAGCAGCGGTCAACAGAACTGCATGTGGCAGGCCACCATATCTCAGCGTACACCAATACAGTTGACAGCTCTGTGTGACACCCAATCCCAGATAACAGTAATTACCAACTGACAGAGTGATACGTCGGTTTCGCCACGTCTGTGTCAGGAACACACGCAGAGAATCCCAGAAAACAATTGTTTAGCCAGGAAAATGTGAATAAAGTTTCTGCGGTATATTCAGACAGGGAAACAAGATGTAAGTCGCTGGCCAAAGGGCACAGACAGTTCACCAAATCCTTTAGGGGGGGAATAAATATCTGACACACATTCGAAAGATTAGACTTAGGAGAGTCTTATTCACTACCCCCTTATTGGATTAAATAAATGGGATAGCACATTAGACTAAAGATTACGGCGACAATGGGAATGCTATTCTCATGTCAACCAAATACGTGCTGCAAATATCCTGCCTAATTACATTTTGCACCACTGACAGGAGGAGGATTTTCATTATGGCGCTGAATAGGCTCTAACGCAAACCCCACACACCCAACTGGAACACTAATGTGGTGCTTTATGGTTGCTTTAGGGATGCTGCCGTACCTCGCTATTGGGTCCAAAATGAAAACATTTCATTTTCAGTTACTGAAAACGAAAAGTGCTGGAAATGAAAGTACTGAACAAAACAAGAAAAAAAAAATCAATAAATAAACAACGGCAGAAATTCGAACATTTTGCCTTCGAAAGAATGTCATTCCACCGAAGCAAAGAGATTACGAACTATTAGCCGAGTGATTTAAGTGGACTCTTCCCATAGCCCTTCCCATAGTACTGTACCATCACTTTCATAAGCACAACAACATGAACAACAACAAGGTGTTCCGGCCCGGCCGTCTAGCCCTAGATCGGAAAGAGCGGTCGCCGAGATGCTTACCTCTCTGTGAGCGTCTGGCGTGTCAGCGGGCAGAAGAGATGAGCTACTTAGCCACACACACACATACTGCATCCCTATCCTGTCCGACAGGCCCAGCCTGCCAACTGTCCTAAATCCTGCACTGCCATTGTCTGTGTAACAACTGAACTGAGTCCCTGGATGGCAGCACTCTCCCCCAAGGTGCACAGGGGAGGGAGGTAGGGGAGGAGGGAGGGAGGGATGGAGGGATGGAGGGAGGGAGGGAGGGAGGGAGGGAGGGGGGGAGGGGAAGAGGGAGGGGGTAAGGAGGGAGGGAGGGAGGGAGGGAGGGAGGAAAGGAGGGAGGGGGTAAGGAGGGAGGGAGGGAGGGAGGGGAAGAGGGAGGGACGGGTGAAGGAGGGAGGGAGGGAGGGAGGGATGGGTGAGGGAGGGAGGGAGGGGAAGAGGGAGGGACGGGTGAAGGAGGGAGGGAGGGAGGAAAGAAGAGGGGGGGGAAGGGAGGGAGGGAGGGAGGGGGGGGAAGGGAGGGAGGGAGGGAGGAAAAATAGAAAAGCTTCATTCTCTGTTCTGAAGAGAGGAGCCATGCAAATAGGGCGCAGCTAAAGGAGACCCCCGTGGTGAGAGCTCTCCACTGAGGGGTCTTCCACTCCCAAACGGCAACCGGGCCGGGCTCTAATCTCTTAAGCACTCCCACCACTCCCCTTCTCCCCCTCACACACACACACACACACACACACACACACACACACACACACACACACACACACACACACACACACACACACACACACACACACACACACACACACACACACACACCCGAACAGCAGGGAGCATGCAAGGAATACAGAGACATGCTTGCACCCGCATCCACACTCGCTTGTAAACACAGACACACACACACACACACACACACACACACACACACACACACACACACACACACTTGTACACACACACACACACACACACACACACACACTTGTACACACACACAGACTTACACACATACACCCGAACAGCAGGGAGCATGCAAGGAATACAGACACCTCTAGATAGACTCATCAGCCCGTATGCAGAGCCCCGTCCCTCTTGTACACGGCTCTTACACAGCCAAGGCCGCTCTATTAACAACCTCAATCTCCCTCCTTAGAAAACAAGATCAGAACCTCGCAAGGGCCCTCGGTGACAGAAGCTAGCCGCGAAAGGGCCTTCCTTCAGGCGAGGCGACCGCAGATCTGGCCTAACCCTCGAGGGCGCACGCAGAGCGCCGCAAATCAAATATTACCAGCGCAAATTTGCCAATGATGCCAATTTACGAATCCATCCTTCATTATGATGTTTGTGATTCAGTGGGCACACAACCACACCCGCCTGAACATATGGTAAACAAACAACCCTAATCAGACCACAAAGACAAGAGAAAGAGGGGCCCCGCCTTACCGGGAGAGCAAAAACAAAGCCTGTGATTGATTCCGGTTATTGGATTTCATGCAGTTTAATCTTGCAGACTTTCTCCCATGCTGCTGCCTCGGATGCTTGCATTAGCCTTGCTGGGAAATGTGTGTCCTACTTACCCTGGAGACAACATGCTTCAGAAGGCGTTTCAAGTGTAATACTGTCTAGTTGTTTAAGCAGATGCTTCTATCCAGAGCGATGATTATAACGCGATGTCGTTAATGAGCAAAGGGGGCACAGCATCTTGATGAAGGATGCTGGGTTAGATGAAGGAGGTTAGATGAAGGAGGTTAGATGAAGGGGGGGGGTTACCCTGCGGCCATCAGGAATCAATCAAATCGGGAGTCTTTGAGGCCGAGGGTCAAACGCAACTAGCCACTCCCCCATATCCAAAGTAAGGTTAGTAGAAGGGCTACACAAGGGGGGCACTGTGTAGTATAATAATGAAGATATTCTGCATGTAAAAGCAAAGCACATGCTTGTCTCCACAGACACGGGCACATGAATATGCAGGTGCAGAACGTCCCACTTTGAGGCCGTGAAAGATATAAAGTAGGTCAGGATTTCTTTGGGTCATCCTAGTTCCTGGAGCTGGGAGAACAATTTTCCTGTTCCATCATGTGGACTGTTTGGTCTAAAACGACCACGTCAATTGTGCAAATGTAATGTCATAAAGGGGGTAACCATTTTACTCTTCTTTTTGAGACAGGCACGCCGCGATCCATTAAACACAGTTTTTAGAGCTCATCAAAAGTGCTGCAAATCAGTCAGGAGTGAAGGAAATGATGTCTAGCGCGCGTCGGGGAGAGACGGGGGTGTTGGAGTGCAGGGCGTGTGTCTGGCATGATTCACTGGGCTGCTGTTGCGTTTAGCAGGGGAGGTAGCTGACTCAGCACAACCCACTATTCCAGTGGGGATAAACAAAGATAATTTCCCCCTCACACACTCTCCGTGTGTATTCCACCCTGTGGAGCCAAGGGTCTGTTGTGCATCAACACCACTCAGACAGACTACTCACTCCAGTGTCCCTGCAAGATGATCACGGTGCTGTCGGAGCAAGAAAAACTAATCTTAGGCTTGCTTTTAAATAAGCACAGCGCATTACTATGCCAGCCACGCAGAACAGAAGAAGAAATCGATGACAATCTGAGAAATTGGATTGTTTAAAAAGTAATTTAAAGATTGCTGACACGATTCATCGAACCGGGTTAAACGAACACACAGGCTGTGTGTGTGTGCGTGTGTGCGTGTGTGTGTGTGTGCCTGCCCACGCATGTGTGTGTGCGTGCGTGCGTGCGTGCTTAAATCCTGTCAACACAGCTACCCTCCTAAATTGTTGCGGTTATATGTATTATTGGTATTATTGCTGTTTATTTACTGTTAATATGCAACAGAGATGCTCTGCCACTGCTGTTATTGGATTGAGGCCATCAATGACCAGCAAGTCACTTTGATTTGTTTCTAAGGCGAGCACAAATCACATTACAGCTAATAACAAACCTCCTGAACATTGGCTGGACCACTTTGTGTACCAAAAAAAAAAGAAAGAACATCCAAACCTGCCAGCTGGCA
>NC_140283.1:17521771-17560148 GCF_964030765.1 Micromesistius poutassou
TATGCACACGCATACATACGCACAGACACACGTTTACTCTGTCATAATTAATCCCTGCATTTATATTTCATCATTCTTAAATTCTCTCTGGTAGCATTGCCTGCCCTTTATCTTGTTTTTATATCACAGATTCATGCCCACCCCTAAACACAGACCCCCACACACAGACACTCACACACACACACACACACACACACACACACACACACACACACACACACACACACACACACACACACACACACACACACACACACACACACACACACACACACACACAAACACACACACTTCACAAGGACTATGAAACATAACACCAGGCTTTTTATATCAACTTAAAACCTCAGTCCTGCAAACTGAAGCACACCCACAAACTGCCGTAGCTAACGCATTTACCCCAGGAAGGTCAATAATGTCCTATAGGGTAGCATAGTGTAGCATAATAAAGTATAGCATAGCATAGTAAAGTGTAATGTAGGATGGTTGGTTGAGATATATATATATATATATTTTTTTTTTAAATATATATATACATAAAAATACACACCAAATCAAAATGTCTATATTGAGGACCATTGATTATCCAATGTTGAGCACACAGAAGCCTTGTAATGACAATAATCTCTGGCTAGTGCTTACTCCGTAATACTCAACACTTATTGGGCCCACGCACTGACCAATTTCTCTTTCTCTTCGGCTGCTGTGTCACAGAAACAAAGCGACTCCAGATTAACTGTGTGTGTGTGTGTGTGTGTGTGTGTGTGTGTGTGTGTGTGTGTGTGTGTGTGTGTGTGTGTGTGTGTGTGTGTGTGTGTGTGTGTGTGTGTGGACTGTATGCAAACAGTCACGGGATAAGTGCTAGTTAGCTGAAGAGCGTTTTCTCTAGCCTCTACACTTGACTGGACCTTTTCATCGGCATAAAATGGCGGAAGTATAACCACTGACCCTCATAAGTAGATAATAGGAAGGCAGACTAGGCCAGTGTAAGTCAGTTATATTCACAAACCAAAATCACTTTTCACATAGACAAGCTTTGTCTTTCTGACAATGGTGGGCAATGAACAGTAGAAACAACGACTATGAACGAATCCTTGACATTTATATAAATGACCTAGGCAGAAGCTATTCTTTCTTTCTCCCCCTTAACTGGTTTTTGGATCAATGATTGATTTTCATCAGTATTTAGGAAAGTTGATACTGAAAGACAGTATCCATTACACTGTATTGACTATTGGATTGAGTGTTGTGGTCTTAAAGAGCCATGATGAAATGGAGACATGCCAATCTGTGCTCTACATCCCTAAAACTCAAATGTTCACACTTTGAGCCAAAAATAACCAGCACCCAAAAATACAGAACTCCTATTCATTCACTATCATTGTGTCCAGTCGAGTTGTTTCGATTGGATTACAAACTAAACAACATTGGTGCAATGTTTTTTGAATTAATTTGTTTAATCTTCCCGGCTGGATCTGAAAAGATGTGTGTATCCGTCTCTGTTATTCTACTTCAGTCATCCCCATGAGTAGTAGTAGGCCTGCATATATCAGGGGAAACCCTATTATAGCGGTCAGGCCTAGCCTGCCTGGTCAGTAAACGACGGAGCGGTTGATTAATGACCCAGAGTGAGTGTGCTGAAGCCTGGAGAATTTCATAATTTAATTTCCTTGATCTGTTTCTCCTTCAGACGACCCTCCCCCACTCTCCCATCGCGATGCCAGTATGGCCCCGCCAAGACACACGACTACACTGTGCTCAAGGACGACACAAACCCTCTGTTGTCCATGAAAACGAAACGTCAATTGCCCCCCGGTTGCAGTATTTTCGATATTGTACAGAAACACATGTGTTCTGGGAAATGTTCTGTGAAAGTTCTGTGAAATGTTTCCAGAGAGTTCTGGAAAACTTGATGATGACAAACAGACCGCGGTGGGGCCATTAGAGGAGAATTTAATCTGTCTTTGATTAGAGTTGGAAACCGTAGCTGTTTGTCTGGAATATGGCTGCCAGGCATAGCATTGGTTTATCACAAGAATCCTAGAAAACGCATTTGAATTGATGGTGTTGTAGATGACACACACACACACACACACACACACACCTGCTCACATATTCATTACACGTCACGCTCAATGAGTCCTCCATATAACACGTTTATTTTAAATCAACACAAGACATAATCCTTCTCCTCCAATGTTCTTTTTTATTTTGGTTTGATACATAATTAATAACCTCACAATATTGCTGCCTGAGGAGCCTTTAGATCCCTACATTAGGATTTGTCTGTAAATGTACCTGTTTGTATCACGTTAATTCTCTCTGTTTGGATTGAATGGCCACATAGACAATAGGTCATGTATGCTCTCATAAAACAAATCAAAAGCAAAAATCCCAAAATCCCAAATCCCGGCTTTCTGTATTTACTGACCGCCGTGTTGCCATGAACTCATCTTGCCCCACCACCACATCTCAATGACTTTTAAATGGAGATTGAACATTGTGTAACATTCAGGATTTCCTCACCAGGCAGCATTGCTCTTAAGGCGGCCACACACCAAGACGACTGCTCGATCGTCGCCAGAAAATTGACTCGGGCTATTAATCTCACCGACTCTGTCAAAAAAGTGTGAAATACACACCTAGACGACTACAGGCTCTGCGAGATGTAATGAGATGTAAAGGCGGCGCTAATCTGTATTGTGGTCCAAAAAAGAAGGAAAACTGGAAATACCAGGACCTCTCTCAGCAACCGCGAACAGCGACGGTCCTCCACCATGCTGATATTGTTCCTGGATTTCGTTGGTTCACATGGTCAAAGAATTCAATATCAACTATCAAAACGATGCCAAACAATGTGTTGAGAGAGTGTGTCGCCGTTGTCAGCGCTTTCACTGTTTGTATGTTTACCATCCTTACTTCCGGGCTTCACTGATTCACTAGTCGAGGTAGGGCTGGGCGATTAATGAAATTTTGATCGCGATTTTGATTTCAGAGTGAAATGATCACCAAACTAATATAATCTAGTTGAAACGATTTTTTATTTTAATTTTTTTATTTCATTTTTATTTATTTTATTTTTTTTTATAGAAATTGCAGAACAGCTAAATTCACATCTGGACTTTATTTTCTATTTGACCATTTTGTGTATTTTTTTAAGGGTAAATTTCAAAGTTCTCATTTAAAAAGTGTTTTTTTTGGAGAGAAATTATGAATAAATGCATCATGTTTTCAAACTCAAAAATCATCGTTTGAATAATCGAGATTTCAATATTGACCAAAATAATCGTGATTGCGCCGTACACACCAAAGAGACTCATGTCACCGACTATCACCGACTCACCGAAGCCCGATTTTCGGCGCGGTGTGTGGCCGCCTTTACACCTAAGTAGGCCAGCCGCATTGGCAAATACCAATTCCATACACAAACATATTACCTCTCGAATCTTGCCCACCGCTCCATCCCTGAGACTCTAATTCACCGGGTACACATGAACAGGAACTCTCTTATCATTCTCAAACCGTGTGTGTTTACCGCTGAGGAGCACATGGACGCGCTCAGACCGCGGCTCGGACAAACAGCATGAGTGGCGCCTGCCAATGAGGCCACGCCGCCCGGCCAAAGACTTGAGTCATCATCGCCCGGCCTGGCAGCCAAGTCACACGGTGGAGCCGTGGCTCCTGGCATCACACAGGTGCCAAAGCAAACAACCCAGCTGAGCCGAAGTAGATAATGATATATATAATCATGTAAAAACACACACACACGTGTGACTCACATGGGATTGACAGTGTGTATGTGACTACCGGTAAGTCCCTCGCATTTTGTAAAGACACAATGACTGTGGTTACATGGTCGGACCAGATCGACTTATCATGGATTAAGCCATATAACGATGTTGCCACTCGACAGGGGGGCTGTCACTTGTCTGAGTATACATACATCGGATCAGATTGGAATAATGGTCGGAGACCTGGCTGACTCCGCTACGCTAGGTGGCGCTGTAGCCCTTTCAACAAGTGGTACTAGAGCCACTTCCGGTTCACGGCAACGTAAAAGCAACAACAAACTATCTGCCGGCATACAAACAAAGATGGCGTACGAGGGGTTTGACGAGGCAACAGTAGCGTACATTTTGTGCATTTTTCACTGTATAATTCTTGCACTTGGTGCAGCATGAACTGGGTCTCCTCGTCCGTCCAGAAGTGCATTGCTGATTTCGTCGACGCCATGGTATCGTTTGACCTTTCCGGCAACAACACTACTATTTATTAGGTCGTCTCCTTCCACTTCCAGGTGAAATCCCCGGCCGAAATTCTCGAGTATGCGCAGGACACGAACTCCCGGCAATACGATACGATCGAGTACACATGCAGGTAGATAGCCGCCTATGACCGGCTCAAGCCCAGCTATCCTATCGACTTCGCAAATCCGGTCCTGAGACGATCCTTTTGGCGAAGCAGATTGAATAAACCTGTTTACATGAATCCAATCTTTATTCAATACGTTCATTACACGATTATGCTCCAGCATGTAAACGCAGTCAATGAGACAGATTTCCCGGTATAATCAAAGCTTATCTTTTAAAATTGGACCAAGAGATTGGCTTGTGTGCGCTGTGTCATGGCCTTCAGATGACACGGAGTCATCTCTGGCGTTAGGACATGTTCTCCATTCTGACATGTGGTAGGCTATCGTGAGCTGTTGATCAAAACAAAGTTCTGTGGAAGTGTTTGTTCTATTCTGTGTCCCAACCGAACTCTGAAGTTTATTAGCAAACATTCCACATCTTTGATGAATATCAGATCCTGATAGGTCAGTCAAGGCATCGGCAACAGGTTTTACATCTGAATAACAGACCGCTGCTTTGAATAACAGACTTTGCTATGGACGCTTTTTCCACCTATCATATTGAACAACATATATAGAACACTATTTTCTATGGGTGGAAGCAATACAATTATTTTTTTTTTTATTAATAAATATTTTTGTGAAGCTATATCATGTGCAAAATGATTGCTTTCTTTAATAAGTAGCCGTGTAAGAAAATGCTCGTTGTACATTACAAAATAGTAGAAAACACTGCCGTACTAGTAAACACTACTGTCGTAGCCAACCACAGTTTACTTTACCACAGAAAAAATGCATTTCTAGTAATGCATTTTAGTAGCAAGAAAATAACTAGTAAACAATAGTATCTTAGCAAACCATAGGCTACTAGACCACCAAACAATAATGTTTAAGGCTACCGGTAAGATTGGATACTAGTCATAAACTACCAAACTGTTTGGCGCTGTCATCCTGCTAAGACCACAGGGAGAAATCTCTGGCATGAGGATAACACAGTCTTTGTTTGAACACGTGGTTGCCATCAATCCACAGTTATGTGGACGTGTCCCAGTGCGCGGTCCAACTAAGGACAATGCAGAAACGGTTCTGGGAAAACTGCAGACACAGCTTAGCGTTCAGTGGTGTGTTCAGACATCCTAACGCCCCCCTCAAGCAGAAACCATGCCGGCAAACGAGGTTAAGAAAACATGTTTGCATGTCATTCATCAAACAGACACTTCTGCATTAAACCAGCCCTCACGGATCTCTAAGGATGTTATCGCCTTGTTTCATTCTATGTGACTGTGACTACAATTTTACATTACCTTGAAGGTTTTTTGCTTTTGTTATCTGATGTCTGTACATTATTTGCCTGTGGTAGTGTATAGTGTGCAGGTAGATTGTGCAGTGAGTCATCCTGTCTGTAAATGTATGTGTGTGCGTCCCATACGACTATTTGTCACTTCTAAGAAATACTACTTCTGAGAAAGATGTGTGGCCTTGCCTTGCACTTTGTGTGTGTGTGTGTGTGTGTGTGTGTTTTTGTGTGTGTATATGTCTGCGTGTGCATGTATATGTGTGTATATGTGTGTGTGTGTGTGTGTGTGTGTGTGTGGTGTGTGTGTGTGTGTGTGTGTGTGTGTGTGTTTTTGGGTTGTGTGCGCGCATGCGTGTGCGTGTGTGTGTGTGAGTGTGTGTGTGTGTTATTGTGTTTTTGTATTTTGTGTGTGTGTGCGTGTGTGTGTGTGTGTGTGTGTGTGTGTGTGTGTGTGTGTGTGTGTGTGTATGTGTATAGGAGGGAGCTGTGTTTTGCAGATAACAGTCAATGTGCCACGGTGGGGGGTAGCAGACGGTAAAGGATGGGGGGGACGCCCCAGATAGAACAGCTGTAGTGTTTTTCATTCCAGGGGTTACAAACTGAAAGACCTGCATTGTGTAGTTTGGCTGCGTTAGCAGAAAATAGGATAGAATAGAATGCCATTAATGACCTATATAACCTTTGGAATGTGTAATTAAAGGAATGAAGGAACATTAACAAATCAGGCAGTTGTGAATGGAACACACGGTTATAGTTCACAATGATCCTGACGGATCTCCTGTGAGTCCAGTGCAGCGCTTCCATCTGGCGAAGCTGTGGCGGTTTGATGGCGCTTGCGTGGACCTCACTTCGCAGAACCGCAGTCTTCGCCGTGGTCTTCGCCATTGCTTTTGTTGCCATTTTATCTTGCGCGGATGGGAATAGTTTCTTTTTATCTCAAACTAATGGGCACTCACGTGGTCCTGAAAGTCGTTTTTTTGCCCGGTTGGGGTGGATCACACACACACACACACACACACACACACACACACACACACACACACACACACACACACACACACACACACACACACACACACACACACACACACACACACACACACACAAATCCCCTCTCTCTCCCAATTGCACCTTTTAATCAATATTTAAAATGTCCAGGGATTATGTCAGCTGCTTCATCATGACCGGACACCACAGCTTTACGCCTAAAGGTTTTGAGCCACTGCAGCTAACACAGCGCATTCACAGTCTTACCCACCACAGAAGCACCAGACCCCACCACACAATACACACAACTATTACCAAAACTCTTCAGGGACGTCACAGCTATACTTCAAAGACACTGTGGCCATACACAAAGTTGTCAAGAAGCGTATAATCCCAGTAGCTGTCGGAGAACAACTGAGCACATCAAATAAACAGGACACGAGCGGTTACATCACTGCGTTTGTGGGCCAGATGTGACGGGATCCAGCCAAAACGGGGCCATTGCCGTGAGTGACCCATGGCTTTCTGGCAGCTGAAAGCCATGTACACAAAGGGAGAACCCTGGCTAGCTGGGAGCTCGCCTCCTCTCTTTTTTCCACTTATTCCCATCGGGTTACGCAACCGGCGAGGGACACATTTGATACCTCTGTAGCGAAGAACAAGTTAGGTAGTGTGGAACACAGACCCCGACCTGCTCAACATCCTCCACCTCCATTGAATGCTAATACCGCCTACGTCAATGGGGCTCTTCAGGCTCTGACGGAGGGGGTGGTGGGGTGGGAGGCCGGGGGGGGGGGGGGGGGGGGGAGTAGGAGGCCGGGGGGGGGGGGGGGGTAGGTGGGGGTAGGAGGTAGGAGGCCGGGCCAGGCTGCCAGCCATGCACGCTGGCACGCTGGGACGGCGGAGGTTTCGCTGCCCAGGAGCGCCCGGGACCATCCAGCAACACAGCAACCGCCTTTATTTCTGGTAACGCTGCATACAAGAATGAGCGCCGGGCTCCAAGCATTTTGTCCTCCCTGTAATGCTCATTAGCCATCTTTCTTGCACGCTGTCTTTCTTTTTCCCGTCTCCCTCCTCGCTGCTCTCTACTTGCTCTTTCACTTTCTTTGCTTTTCCTTTCTGCTTCCATGCCCTCTCTCTCTGTCTGTCTGCCTGTGTCTGTTTGCACGTACGTGCGGGCAGACACACCGAACCAGCACGCATGCACACACTTACAACAGGCGTGCACACACACACACACACACACCAACAGGCGCACACACACACACACACACACACACACCAACAGGCGCACACACACACACACACACAACAGCCACACATACCCACGCACGCACACCAGCAGGCATGCACACACATATATACACAGGCACACACACACATCTTGTTTCTACTTCACAACAAGGTATTTATAAACCATCTGAGCTGAATTGGACATGAAAAAACAACAACAGCAACAGCATTTAGAGGCCTAAGTGTTAAATCGACGCGGACAGGTGTCTAAATTCATTGTACTTTCCAGGGCCTGTTGACTCGTAGACAATGTGCAGGACATCCATACATTTACATTCAGAAATAATGATAATCCACCCCTCTTTTGAAAACGCATACGGCAAAACTGATTTGTACTTGATGGAGGGTCGAAAATAATTACATAAGCGGACGTTGCCAACAATGGGCGGTCTCAATGCGTGCACTGAAAGCAAACAAACAAGGAGAGAGAGAGACTGAATAATGGCTTCTTCCTCACAGGAGTTCACGGAGGCCCCTCTCTGGACGGTAGTGCTCTTAGCGCTGTAGGCCCCTTCCCGTTCCCCGCCACGCGTAATAGGATTTTGCGAGTTTCAAACGCACTCCACAGAGCCGTTGGGACGGCACACTATTGATCCACAAACAATTAGCTGTCCATCGGCTTTACAGGAAGGGAAAAAAACGGAAAAAAACACAGGACGCCCCTACATGTATAATGAGCTGCTTAAGTTGTTCAGTATTCACTGCACGCGCCATGGAAACCCTTCACCTTAGGACTGGCTGCAGGATTTAGCTTCCAGCGCCATGCCTTCTCATACAGGGCAGACCCTCACTCACTCCCTCCCTCTTTCCCTCCCTCCCTCCCTCCCATTCCTGCATCCCACCCAGTTCCAACAGCCAGAGGTAACCCTTGCTGTAGAGTAAGAGGGTTCCCCCCCCCCCCCCCCCCCCCCCACCAAGAACTTGATGATCCCAACACACAAACACTCATTAGCAGTCTATTAAGCGCAAAACAGTTATAAGCTGCCCCTTAGTTATAAGCTGCCTGTCGTTAGCGCAAAGGGAGGATATCACAAGCTAGCACGGCTGTGCTAAAGCGGGGAGGAGGGCTGACGCAGCGCTGCATTCTCTACAGGAGAAGTTGTGTGTTTGTGACTTGTTAGTGCCATAGACGTACATGTGCCATAGAAACAGGGATTGTTCAAAAGGCCCCCAGAGAAGCTCGAGGGAGGAGATCCGTCTCTCTAATTGGACACTTTCCACCGTGTCACGTCAGGCTTGTTTTTTTGGCATCGCGGTGGAAGACAGAGGGCTGCTGGCACTGCCTCGTAGGCAAAAGGTGTGATTTCAGACGGGGATTCGCAGAGAAATCCGTCGGTACGGAAGTGGCTTTGGCCAACCGATGCTGCGGTTGGAGTGCCTCCAGATTTTCCAGCAGGATCCCGGCATACCCTGTGCCGACCTTGAAGCCATGCATTACTGAGTCTCTTTGCTAAGGGTCAGCCTAGAGGAGGAGTTTAGGCCACCAGAACTCACTCTCCCATGCTCAAAGAAATCTATTACTGCCCCAGGTGTACCTGTGGCACTATTGGGGGACGGAGTAGAAATCCTCCATCCACAGGAAATCATGACTGACTGACACGATTGTGACACGATTGTGATATGATTTGTTATTACTAAAGTATAATATGTTTCATTTATTATAATACAGTATGATGCAGTATTGTTTTATAGAATTTTAGAGTAGTCTAGCGTAGCATCATATTTTAACATAGTATAGAATGCCAGTATCTACAAAAAGTGTCTGAATACAGTGAATAAAACAGGTCTTTGAACCTATCGTAAGCAGAGTGTTGTGCTACAGAATTCCCTGAATGATCCGCGGGTCCAAAAGATATGAGTCATCAACGTTGACTAGACTGCCAAGCAGCCTCCACTTAATTACCGCTGAATATCATATCAGAGAGGAGAGTAGGACCAGGGCTACACTCGGTTTTAAGTAACATAGAGTTCAATGAACCAGAGGCAACCGAAATGCAAAGAGAGGTATTAACCAGATATAAAAATGTTACACTACATGTATTAAGGAACAGATTTGAGTTAAGCACTTACCTTACTTGCCTAAATTCTCAGCTTGTTATCCAAGACCTACAGGATCTGAAGATGCTGTAGGCTACTGGTGTAAAGCACCGCTTTTGTTTTCCACACTACAAAGCTGTGGTTACATCCTCACACACAAAGTGGCCCACACCCACATCAACCACCCTGTCAACAAGGCACTGCACTCTCTCCGAGGTCGCAAACAGATGGCACAAAGTTCCCTTGTGAGGAACCCCTTCTAGTGTGTGTAACACGATATATGTGCTAATAACATGCTAAGCTAATACCCTGGGGGTGGGTGATCTTTGACGCAATGAGACATCGGCTAATTAACAACATTCACATTAAGATACTCACAAATGGCTGTTTAATTAGTAAGAAAACTGTGAACCATTTGCCCTGATATTTATTCCCGATTAGGCACTGTTTGATGTAGGCCTATTATTTGCCATAATTATTGTAGGAATTAAACACATGCTGGCTAACATCATATCTGTTAAGGATGGTGGTGGTTGTGAAATAACAGTTTCCTTCGCGAACGTCAGCGTGGTGGCAGGCTGCACAGAAAGATGAATTATACTGGAAGCAATACAAGTAGAAGGCAATCATGCCCTTAACTCAAATCTGAAGGCAAAGGGCACAAATGTAATCTCTTTCTAAATTAAGAGCTCAAATCCCAAAAGATTGCCATTGTATTATGAAGCCTAAAATTACCTCAGAGAAAGCCTAAAAGACAAAGCTGATGAGGAGATGATTTTAAAGGCCTGTCAGATTTAACCCACTTCTGGCTTATTACATTTTACAGAGAGCATGTTCGGCATATCCAACATGAAGGTCAGAGCCAAACAATGCAAGCGCTAATGTACAATTAACAAGCATCACACCCCCATGTATTGTTATTGTGCCAAACATCACATTAAGACCATAAAAGTTACGACTCAACTCAAATAAACTTGATGGCAGATACTTTTACTATCCCCATTTTCTAATTATTTTGGTATCAACTAATTATTCTCTAGTTGTAATTTAAGCCTCCGTTAACCAGTTTTGGTAGCGGAGATCCTCTGAGAATCATGTGGCGTGTTGTTTACGCGGCGTGTGGTGGCCGGAGATACGTGGCCATTTAGCTCTTTGTACTGTTCGGTGAGGCACATTATCTTAATGGAACAGCAGTAATGTGATTTTGAACAAAACATTACTTTGGCAGATAAATACCTTTAGAGGAGAATGGCTCAGCACTTTATCAGCAGTCAAACCACTATGTCTAGGCAAGGGAGTTTAAAACAACAGTTTAATGAGTCAGGGGAGTGAGGTGGCAATTTTCCATATTTTATAGTAAACAGAAAAAATACCAAAATGGAATTTGCTGTGTTAGTAAAGACCAAAAATATGGATAAAAATATCTCCAACGAAGAGGAAGAATGCTAAAAATAGGTCTTGAATGCTTCTTTTAATATACATCAAACTAGTCCCAAACTCAGGACTGGAGAGCATTTGCACAGCCACAGACACATAGATAGACAGAAGACACAGCCACAGACACATTCACAGACAGACACAGACACAGCAACAGACACATACACAGACACCGCAACATATACAGACACACCTATAGACACAGTCACAGACATATACACCTACACATCCACATACTCATACGCAGGGACACAGACACATACACAGACAAAGAAACATTCAAAGGCACAGACACATACACAGACACAGCCAGACACACACACACTCCAACAATGACCAAATAATTATAGAATTATAGAGGGGTCAGGGAGTTTTGATTCCCAGCTGATAAGATTCTGGGTTTGAACCCCAAAGTCAACATCCGTCTACCTGCAGAGCCTGCCTGCCGATTACGAACATCACTGCAACATAGTCTCTGCAGGGAAGCGCGTCTGCTAAATAACAAAAAATAACCATATGGAGGGTCCAGCTACACCGGGATCCACTGCCCGAGATGTACCAGAATTTAAAAGTCATTGAACAGTGGACACAAAAATAGAACGCCAGCCCCGGCAACAAAAGCCTTCAATCCACCAACGGGCTGTTGACAAAGTCAACAGCTTAGTTACCCTCTAGCATTGCAAGCTGCGTATTGCATTAGCTTAGCAGAACATCTTAACTGTTTCCTTAGAAAGAAGTTAGGACGAATATCATGAATCGTTATACTATCAATAGCGCATAAGGTGTGTGGTAAAATGTTAGAGTGGGACAATAACAGAAAGGATTTGAAATGGGAACCTATGTGTGGGAAAAATAAACTGCCTGACCAACACATTTCCCAGCTGCCTCCGCATGCTACCTGTTTTCCCATATATCTTTTGAGACAGCAGAAGCTTGCTGACAGTGAGGGAATCGATGCTAGACTAGGCCTGTGTGTGTGCATGTGTTTGGATGCGGGCGTGTATGTGTATGGGTGTCTGTGTGAGAGTTTGTGTGTGTCTATGTCTGTGTGTGTGTGTGTGTGTGTGTGTGTGTGTGTGTGTGTGTGTGTGTGTGTGTGTGTGTGTGTGTGTGTTTGTGCATGGGTCTGTGTGCACACAGACAGACTGAGATTGGAAGCACTGTGGTCTATTCGCCTCCTCAAGCATGAACAGAGGAGAGGGCTGTGTGGTACCCCGGCCATGTCTTGCCCTGCCTTACTGCCGTACCATTACATGACCTCCCTATTGATCGGCTGGGCGTGAAATGCTAAACAATCCAAACACCAGCAGCACCAGAAGAAAAAGGGAGTTTGCAGTTCTCGGATCGCATCGACTGGGTTGACGAACACGTGTGTGTGTGTGTGTGTGTGTGTGTGTGTGTGTGTGTGTGTGTGTGTGTGTGTGTGTGCACAAGTGTGTGTGCGAGTGCGAGTGTATGAGTGTGCCTGTGTGTGACATAGTTTGAGTTTGGTTCAGTTAATTGTTCCACTTAGAGTAAACTAGCTTGGTGAATGTATCCCCATTCGAACTCCATCTCCTCTGGCTCCACCTGCCTGGGATGATGGCGCAGATCTGCAGATCGCCATATCACACCAATCAATACGTGGTCCTTTGTTCAAAAGAACTGGAAAGACTTTATCGCTCCCTTTTTAATCTATGCCCAAGCCGGCTGCCAGAGGCTTTGGAGGTCATCTCCCAAGACTTCTTATCTTATCTCCTCAAAACAACAGTGAAATTGCCTGAGTGTCCTGCCCAAATCACATAGACCTCTTTATTAAACATATCTGATGGTGAAGAGGGGAGGGGGGGGGGGACAACTTAGTTATACTTTGAGGATAACATCAGCTGAACATCTGAAAGTCGGTTATAGAGTTGGCACAGACAATCTTTGTAGAGCTAATCCTGTTTTTCAGAACTTCAGTCTTCATTGTTGCCCACAAGTTTGTGAGGGAAGATATGTTCTCTGAGTCACTTCAGACAACCCAGCCAAGTCTTGCAGGAAGGAGAACCTTAAAATAGCCTCTTCGACCCTTAAGGCTGGAATAGGAATTGCATGAACAGAATTTACTCTGTCCAAGAAAATCCAACGTGTTGAATTTTACGAGAGCCACACGGATTACCCAATCGGATTGCTCTGCGCTTGCACTGTGAAGCCTAGCATATAGGTGAACCCGTGATGTTCCAGCATGCAGGACCCAGGATGGTACATTATTATGAACACAGCGAACACATTCAAGTGGTCGTCTAGGCTTCACCCAACACACCACCAAGCAGGGAGCCTCGAGATTACTCTGACAGGTGCTATCCAGTGATGATAGGCTTCCTCTAAGAAATCCACAATGATACAATGATACATATTTAGCATTTTGTGTTGTTTCTCTTTTACTGTTATCTTTCCAACATGTTATATTCTAAGACATTGTGGTACACAGCCACACCACACCAGTGTAGGTTTAAAAAAACAACAACAACAGGCAAACATAAATGGATATAAAAGACACCTCATAAAATATGTGGCTGCCATGAACCTAAGTTTAAACATATGAACAAGGCAAAAGTTATCATCAATTCCAGACGCCACTGTTTCGAACAGTCTTCCCTTGTCTCTGTGGCTTTCTGCTAATCAGTCACTCCCAGCACAAGTCTCTTCTTTAGTGTTGTGAGTCTCTGGACGCGCCCATCCTAACGGATCAGTGTGTTTTCGCACTCATCTGCCTTCCCTATTAGTACTTCATAGCTCTCCCAGATAATAACAGTAAATTCGTGGCGTTTTAATTACAGAAAAAGGCAAGTGTTAAACGACGCGACGGACTGCACAATATCAATGGGTAGCCTAATAGCAAGGAAAGGCTGCATCTGGCGGCTCAGTTTCTTGCTGTGTCGTAAAGATAGACGTCATAATCGAGCAGGACTTTGATATAACTTAAACACCCGATTTGATAGTAGGCTACAACCTGCAAGAGGTATAGCATCCGTTTCCACCGGCTCAGCGTGCGAGATATAGCGGTCATTGATTGCAATGTCCCAAGGCATACCGTCCCCACAATTCATCCAACACCACGTTTTGCACGAATGGATGTCAGATTTCGCACGTCCAATGCACAACTATTAGTACCATAAAGGCACAACATGCAATTGCTTGACCAAATCATGAATAATTCTGCATTGCGGTAGGCTCTTACCCATCAGTGCATCCCACGCAGCCTGTTGTAAACAACACTGATTCCTGGGCTGTCAATTACCGCTGCGCCCCAGCTTCTCAAGAAGCGCTTAGCGTTTAAACACACCAGAGGATGCAAAGCCTTTCATGTTACCTTACCTCCCGTAGCGGACGAATGCGTCTGTCCGTGTAACCTTCGCGCGATTCCCGCACCTGCTCAGTAGGCTAGAGCATCGCCCGGACGATGGCGAGCCGGGAAGAATCTGACAGCAGCCTCCTCTAGTGCTGTCCCCTTCCGATGGATGCAAGGTTATGACTGTCAACTTAGGGGGGCGCCAGACCAGCGCATTCAGGTCGGGCTGCTGATGTCCCTGCAACGTGCTTCCTGCCGTTGATCAAACACAACGAGCTAATCTCTCAGCAAATCTGATGATGCAATGCATTCATGTAACGTTAGGGGAAAAGTGGGCACTAACTGTATGTAGCAACATTCATTTGTTTCAAACTTATATATATATATATATATATATATATACTGTATATGCCAGGCCTTCGTGTAAAGTGGCCAGTGTGGAGGTTGCTAGATCATCTGGTCTCTTCTGCCTACAGCTTCTCAGGACCATATTCTATATTCTATATTCTAGCACAGCATGCATGTGTCTCAGACGGTAAACAGTTGACTAATTATGAATCCTTAACCCTGGCTATGAGTCACAGGCAAGAAGAAGAAGAAACATGAACCCACTCTATCCCCCTGAGATCGGATTTAATTCTTGAATGTAAACATCACACAGCAAATAATCATGTGCCCATGAGCCTAAGTCCCATAAATAATGCAGGGCGCTGGGAGAACGCATGGGCGGAATTAATTGAGAGACTTAATCTTGTTTGGATGAAATTGGAAGGACTTTCAAAGAATTTGACCCAGAACCTTCAACCTACTTGAGACATGTTCTTGTGTCCAAAACCAGCTATGGTTAGCTCATGAAATTCTGTAAAGCGGTTGCTGCATTAGGTTTAACCGGTGCTTTTAACACCAGTAAAATGCCTCCATCTCTGAGGTGTGAACGAGCGATCAGAAAACCAAACAAACAGGTAATTTCTCATCGATAATATTGAGAAGACACTCTTAAGAAGGGGGTTGGAGCTACTGTGTGTTATGATGGCTCTGGTTGGATGATACCACCGTGTGTTCCTCGGCGTCGTAAAGGGGGTCCTCCTCACTGTAATCTAGTGTATCTCCCAGTGGACGCTGTAGTGGAGGGAGAGAAGGAGGAGCAGGAAGCTTCTTATCCCCACTGGGGATTTTGAGCAAAGGTATCACACACCCTCTCCTTGAAAACACACCCTTCCCCCCGGACTAGTAAATCTGGGGTGGATTGGAAGACGGCTGTGAAGGGTGGGGAGGGGTTAGGGTGAGGGAGGATGAAGGGATCGCGAGGTTATAATCCCACCACGGCTGTCAGAATGGTGCGGTAGTGTGTGAGAGTGTGCATGTGTGTGTGTGTGTGTGTGTGTGTGTGATTGTTTGCATGTTTGTATGTGTATGTGTGTGTGTGTGTGTGTGTGTGTGTGTGTGTGTGTGTGTGTGTACAAGAGGATGGTGTGTGTGTCTGGGTGAGGGTATTTGCTTTCAGAAGGGTGGTGTGCATATGTGTGTGTATGTGTGTGTGTCTCTCACGCTATGTATGCAGGAGCGTGGTGTGTGTGTGTGTATGCGTCTCTTTGGGTGCAGGAGGGGGGCGTCTGTGTGTGTGTGTCTCTCTATGGATGCAGGAGGGTGGAGAGTGTGTGTGCATGCGTGTGTGTGTGTGTGTCTGTCTCTCTTTGGGTGCAGGATGGGGGCATCTGTGTGTGTGTGTGTGTGTATGTATGTGTCTCTATCTGTCTATGGGTACAGAAAGGGGGGCATCTGTGTGTGTCTGTATGTCTCTCTAGGTTCATGTGTGTGTGTGTGTGTGCGTGTGTGTGTGTGTGTGTGTGTGGGTGACAGAGGGTGTTAATGTCAGATCAATATAACAAAGCAGTGTCTCTTTATGCAGCACCCGGTGCGTCCGTGCTCTGCTTATCTTTCATCTGCATCACGGATTGGGGACGGGGGGGGGACAGGGGGGGACATGGGCTCCTCACCTCAAGGGACCCCTGGCACACAGACACCCCAATACCCGGGATGGATTTGACCGTACCGATTCACATTTGTCATTAGAGAGGCGGCACAGCGATAGTCTGCAGTCCTGTTGTCTTGGCAGATGTATGCGTCCCTGGCACACAATTCATCTGCCATATGGAAATGTCACAGAGTAATCATAAACAATTATCCTTCGCTCCTCGCGCTCGGGGCCCCCGCGGAAAGGGCCGCATTTACATAAAGACACAAAGGCGGCTCACGGCTCTTACATTTAGTACGCTCGGCAGCACACCGCGGAGGGGAGTGGGCCCCGAGACGACACGGGTTATTCAAATACCTGCGTGGTGCGAGGACCCCTTCAGGCACACGGCATCGTGGTCACAGGGCGCGTGGCCGTCCACGCACAACGCACAACGCACTCTCCGTCGCAGGCGAGGTGCTGATGCTCCCGGGGGAAGACCTCGATCAAAGGGCCGTCTCTTTCATCATCGCCTCTCTCGTTTTGTTTTTATTTTGTGTCCCCACCCCCCACCCCCCTCCTCCGGTTAAAGTGCAGCGGAGGTGGACGTACAGCCAGTCGTATATCACTCTGGAGCGGCGAGCTTGTCCGCCCCCAGCAGTAAATCAGGAAGTGTGGGCCGCGAGGGGGCCAAGAATGGCTAATGGATGTCAGGGCAGACGCACTGACGACGCTCAATGAATCCACCGGGGACTGAATGAACAATGGGATGATGATGATGACGGGGGGGGGTGAGGAGAGGGGGCAGAGTGGCTGGATGGAAGTCTGGAGGTGGATAAAAGCCAGTAGGCGGTGGTGGGGGGAAGGGGGGTGGAGAGGGTACTTTACAGGGCCATCCATGGGGGCAGATGCTGGTTTAGGTTGTAATGATCACGGATGATCACTGGTAATGTCGTTGTGACAATAGGGAGAGAGTCCAAGTGCCAGGCCTCCGACAGGAAATGCCTCTGTCGTCAAGGAGACCAGCCATGTCGCCAGAAGGCCACACAGAGGTCCTCAGAAGTGAATTGGCCTGAACAGGCTGCCATATTGTAGAAGAAAAGAAAACCTTGAGGAGACTCAACTATTTTGGTATCTAACACACCTGTGTTTGGCTGACATGGTGACATTGAGGAGCCTCCCGCCACATGTAAACAGCACCCCAGAGCTCCTGTTGCTTCCGACACTCATTAGTGTAATTGCCTTGTGATCACTAGATGGCAGTAAAGTCACTGGGGAAAACCTGACCCTCAAGCAAGCACAAAACAACATTATTGTGTTCTTGAGAATAGTATAATGTTAATAATCACAATATAAAACATAATCATGTTAATAATATTCTAAAGAAATCTAAGAAATATAGGTTTTGCTTAAATTTAAAATAATAAACGTTTTTTTGGACCTACTTTGACTTTCTGCTTTGAAATGGCAAAAAAAAAAACATCGTACTCTGGTGAGGTATACAAATTAACGTAGAAAGAAAAGAAACAAGGAACCCACAAGAAAAGGCAGTGAAACCATCCTGAACGAGCAGAAGCGTCCATGCTAGGGGGGAGAAGTCTGTCCAAGAGTCGCCCCTACCCACCCTCCAGACATCAGACACACACAACAGAAAATGTGTGTGATAGCGTAGCAGATGGTGAGCTAGGCTCGGGCGATGGGAATTTAATGGAAATGGGAGAGCTACAAGTGTAAGCCACACAAAGATGGCACCTAACTGTAGCGAGTTTACAATTGAGCAGACTGAGGCGGGGGCCAGGCAATTTATTCTTCCTGAAAATCGTCTCTTCCTGTTTATACGCGCTGCAGGTGGTGATGCTTCCACGCATGTCTGTGTGTGTGTGTGTGTGTGTGTGTGTGTGTGTGTGTGTGTGTGTGTGTGTGTGTGCGCGTGCGTGCGTGCGTGCGTGCGTGTGTGATTCACTACTTTATTTATGGTGTTTTATATACAGTATATATTCAAGCAGCAGGAGGTAATGTTGACACATTCCAAGAAACACACATATAATCCTTAATCACACGCACACATACACACACACACACACACACACACACACACACACACACACACACACACACACACGCAAACACAGACCATGCCAATACACTAACATACACTCAAACACTTCTATAAACACACCAAGACACATACAAAATAAACACGCAGTCACAAGTAATGCCTGTGCCAACACACACACACACACACACACACACACACACAGTAACTACTATTTCCTGATGCTGGGAGGGAGTGTGACATGAAAGTGGTCCTCCTAGAGGCTCATTTGTGTGACTGTAGTCTTGGCACACATGATGGAGGCAAGCATGCTGATCTATGACAGATAATCACTAAGATCCTTCAACAGGCTGCATTCCATCCAGACACCAGTCTCACCAGCTCAATCTCACACACACGCACACATACACGCACACACGCGCATGCAGACGCACACGCACACGCACACACGCACATGCACACACACACACACACACACACGCACACACACACACACGCACACACACGCACAAACCCACACCTCCAACCAACCAACCCTAATTAAGCAACAAACAAACAGCAAATGGAAGGAGGATTGTAATTTATTTTTTATTCATCATATATTCCATTTTGTGAATGTCATTCTTGCACTATGTGAATAAACTTAAATAGAGAGCGCGAGAGAGAGAGAGAGAGAGAGAGAGAGAGAGAGAGAGAGAGAGAGAGAGAGAGAGAGAGAGAGAAGAAAATTCATTGTTAGTACAAACCAAGGTTTATAAAATACAAAGCCTTTTGCAGTCTTTGCAATCACCTAAAGGAGACTATGAATTTTGGCAGTAGCTAGTAATACTGCTCAACATAATCAGAATATAGGAATAATGTACATGGATGGGTTATCGTGAATACACCCAAACTCGTATTATACTGAGATAACAGAACTCGCTCATGTCCTATTAGCATATCATAGGAATATAAACATATGCAAACCTTCTTTATAGTTAGTTACAGTACAATATACACTATGCACAGCAAAAAAAAAAAAAGAGAAACAAACAAAAGTATGCATAAATTCTCTAGAGGTTGGATACAGTCCTATTAACAAAATAAATCATTTCCATGCACAATCCTGCCTCTGGGGCCGCGGTAGAAGCGCGTTGTCACTGTACAGTCATTTAGGCTCTATTTACACATTCAACCAAAGGTTCTACGCGTCTGTAAAAAAAACGAAAACGAAAGAAAAAGAAAAATACACAAAACACAAAAACGTAAAAACTTGATGCAAGTTAAGTGAACAAAAATCTTGTCGGCAGCATCCGTCGGTCCTCAGGGTAAGTTAGTAAGTAAACGGTTCTCCTGGAAAATGAACTCTATAAACGATAGCCTCGACACACGCACACACACACACACACACACATGCGAGCGCTCACACACACACACACACACGCGCATGCACGCACACGCACACACACTCGTGGTTAAACAGTCACACCCGTACACACTGCAGAAATACAATCATAAAACTTGTGGAGTGGAGCCAAAGGGAAATGCACTGAGCGACACTTTTGACAGTATTTCTTAACATAATGACAGCCCAGATCAGTAGGGGTGTTCCCTCGGCTTCTTGTTTACCAAGGCATCGTTAGGCGTCTCGACTGGGGAGAGCAGTGACATGCTCTCGTCTTTATTAAGGGTTTGCTTCTGCAGGAGGAGAAGCAATCTTCTCTGGAGGGTGAGCGTCACACACACACACACACACACACTGGCACACACACACACACACACACACGCAAACACACTTGGGTTTGCCTCCTGACTCGCCCATGTCATCAGTGATTTGTGTTTTTTTACAGGATGGGACCATAACAGTGCCTATACTGGGAGTGCTGCCCTGACCTGTAGCGGCCCTAGATTCAGCCTTGTATGCGTAATAGACAGACATGGCACTCGAGGCAGAGGTCATGTGAGGTGAACCTCAATCTATATCTAGGTCAGATGGCGGGGACAAGAGGTCACGAGGTCAACGGGTGTGAATGATGACATGCCATGCAGCGTTGCAGTGACCTTGGCCACATGGTCACAGGTGAAGCATTCGACAGAGTGATGGAGGGTGAGGATGCGTGTGGCAGACACAGGAACACGCTGTTCCAAGTCATTCGCTCTCTGCGGTTGGTTACCAAAGTCTCCATTTTAGACTTTCCAATTAAATGAGTTTATGGATGGATGCTGCATTTACGGTGCAACTAAAAAGAGAGATGCCACTGCTTATTTCATCTTGGGGAAGAATAATGTGTTATGATCATTCTGAGGCAGATGTCTTCTTAGCATCCACTGCATAAATAGATAAGTATTCATGCCTTTGGGTTTCTAAATAACAAATGACAAACTATTCAGTGGTTTTAGAATCCAATTAAACAGAAAAATGAATCTCCCGAGAGACAAAATACGTCGGAACACGAACAATTAAATCAGGAAAAAACTAGAAGAAACCTGATTCTAAAAAAAAACCAACGATTTTGCACATTGTTTCACCTAAACCCCCTCTTTTCAGTTTACAACAACACAGATTCACATTCCACACAGCCTGGGCGGCGGCCATCTTGTGGACATCGACGGGGTCACAAAGCGCCACTACAGTACAGAAGCAATGGGCATGTCATGGATGAAGCGGCCATGCAGTGCCAGTGGGACAGGGCAGTGTTGTGCAGGGGGTGGATGGGAGATGGGTCGGTCGGCGGGTGGTCTGGGCCGCGACTCTGCCGTCCACAGGGGGGCCGGTCCACCAGGAGGGGGGGGGGGCGCTAAACAAAGGAGTTGAGGGAGTTCATGGCGGTGGTGATAGGGGACGGGGCCCCGGAGCTCTCCGGACCCTCGCCCTGGACGGTGTCCCGTCCGACGCTCTTGCCGCTATACTGGCCGATAAAGGATCCGTCCTCGTTGAACTGGCCGTCGCCGCCGCCCTCGGTAGTCAACTAAACTGTCGTCACTGTCGCCACGCTTTACCGTCCGGCCGCTAGACGGCGTGCGGCTGCCCTTTAGCGGCTTTTGGTCCTCGCTGTCGCTGAGGGAGAGAACCACATGCAGGCGTTACAGGGGGTGGAGGGTGGGGGGGGGATGGGGGGGGGGGGTGAGGTGAGAGACGCGGCGAGGAAACCGCGCCCTTCCATTTCGGTTCGATTTTTTTTTTAGATTGGAGCATTTTTTTTTTTTTTTTTTTTACTTTTTACATTTAAAGATAGCTAGCTAGAGATAAGTAGATTGAATTTGTTACAAATGATCCTGAAATATTCCTGTATACAGCATATTTCACGTAATCTTGATTCCGTCAATGTGTTCAAAATATTATACTAAGATACTAAGAATAGATAGAAAGTTTTTAAATTTGTTTTGCTCCACAGCTAAAAAAAAGAATGGCTGCTATGAATTGGTTTCCATCAGGCAGACAGGGAATATAACTCAAGCCACCGTACTGTGTTTACATTCCCTCTGAAACCAAAGATGGAGTGGAAGAATGTGGGTGGGTGACACTAGCATTTCCCCCCATACACAAAGGTTGCAGTGAAAAACAAAAACCAAAAATATGAAAAACACATCTATGCAAAGTTTCAGCCTTCACCCCCACCCACCACCTCCCCCAAGCATGATAAATCACATTCACAAACAAGAAAGAATATGCACAAAGAACAGCGTTCTTCAAACAACGGTTAGATAGCATACATGAGTGGTGATTTGATTAATAATAACAATATGGATGACAGCCTTCAATCATAAAGCCAGCGTAAACATGACACGACACCAGTGATCATATGATATATGTCAACACATATATTTACTGTATATGAACAGTTCCCAGGAATGAGTATCTCACGCTCGATCCAAAGAAAAGTAAAACCCACCCAATCAGATTCTGAACTATATATATACGGCACATGGCATGATTACGAAGGCTTTATGATCCAATCTCAGACTCAAATGGGAAAAATGTCAAAGTCTGCCAGGGATTTACTGCAAGTCATCATGTCTACCTTTACCCTTACCTTCTCTTTACTGAGACTACACCCTCTCTCTCTCTCTCATACAAGACACCCACACCCACACGCACAAGCACAAGCACACACACACACACACACACACACACACACACACACACACAGTGTCCAAAGGAACAAACAAAGTCATCAGAAAGAGATTTACAGTATATAACAAGCTATTCTGTGGGGGCAAACAAAGGGCTTAAACAGCCCACTGTGTCAGTCCCAAATAGTTCACAAACAAATGCCCCCAATCCACATTGTGTGTGAATCCACAGAACAAAAACTGAAATAAACTGATGGTGGAATGATACATCCAGCAAGCAGTTTACCACTACTACTACCTGTTGTCATTGGAGAACGGCCCTCTCTCTCTCTCTCTCTCTCTCTCTCTCTCTCTCTCTCTCTCTCTCTCTCTCTCTCTCTCTCTCTCTCTCTCTCTCCGTCTCAGTTGAGTTATGTCTGTACTATTACCGTTCAGATTTGAAGGACCTTGAGGACATGGCATAGATTGCACATAGTGTATACGTTCTCCCACAAAGGCACTAAAATACTGGAGCACGTTGCCTTGTGATTTATTGTTAATCTCATGATGCGTGAATTTGTGAATTGATGATGGAGGGACCGGTGTGTGTGTCTGGCATGTGAGTGTGTTTGTGTGTGCGTGTCTGTTCACATGCGTGTGTGTATGTGTGTGTGTGTGTGTGTGTGTGTGTGTGTGTGTGTGTGTCTGTGAACATGTGAATAGAAGTCCCTCTTTTATGCTCTTGAAATAAATTGATTTTTCAGAATGACTGGAAGATTGGTATACACAGGACAAAAAGGCGTAAGCTAGTAGCTCACAATGGTCTTTCCCACATGCCAAACACCGACCCATATATATCTCAATCCTTTATAACGATTTACATATTTATATATATCCATGATATACTCATTATTTTAACACACCATTGCCCATAGCAACATTTTATAACACATACATTTTTTTTACTCCATGCATGTCACATGAACACACAATGTTGTATCTACCACAGCGTTGAATCCATAGATGGTCCGATTTATGCATATATCATACAAAAAGTAATATCAAATATAAAAGAAAGAACATCTTAGAAATTTGACAGATAGAAAAAAAGGTTGAAACGGTTATACAATAAGTAAAGTGCATTTGTTTTATCTTGCGATTGGAGAAGCAGCATTTAAAAACAGAATGCTTGCAAGCATAGTTAAATCTTTGCAGTTAGTTAGAGGTTGGAATAATACTGACGTTATTTCTAGGATGAGGGCCACGCCTTGGGTAGCAATAACCTGATCGACCCCCCGTAAAATCTTGTATACTGTACATAAACTGTTAGCTTATTACCTGTACGTAGTTTTAATGCTTTGGGTGGTAAACAAGTTAAGCTTATTCGCTAAAAGATTGCAAAACGTCCCTCAAATTGACCCATTTTCTTTAGCCAAAGGAGGAATCTTTAGCCACTGGAGCGTCGTGCCTCGCTGAAATGCCGAAATATAACAGTGTCCTTCCAGGTTGCGTAACACACACACATCGCCCCCCATGTACAAAGGGTCCTGAAAGCAGGGGGAGGGATGATCAACTTGTGCTTTACTGTAGTCGCTCGCTCACAGCCGGGAGCCAGCTTGTCCCGTTGAGGCGTTGACCTTTAGTTCGTTGGGAGTTTGTACGTTGCAGGGTTGTAAACGGTAAGGGGGAGGAGGGGGGGGCAGGATGGAGTGGCATGGGCAGGGACAGGGGGGGGACGGGACGGGGGGCTGGCGGGGAGGCCTCCAGGGCGCAGGGCGGTGGCTATGTTCCTCACCTGTATTCTCCGAAGGTACAGTCGTCATCCTTCATGGGCTGGAACTCTGGGTCTGTGTGAGCGTCCTCCTTTTCTTTCACTGGAGGGGAGAAACCAGGACAGGTCTAAACATAACCCCCATGAGCAAGGGAACGGCAGGACGGCTGGTTGTGTGAGCAACATTGTGAAGGGTTGTCTGTTTGTTTGTGTGTGTGTGTGCGTGTGTGTGTGTGTGTGTGTGTGTGTCTGCCTGCATGTGAGTGTGTTTGCATGAGTGCATGTGTGTATCTTTTTCTTTGCGTGTGTGTGTTTGTGTTGCCCATGTCTGTGATCATGTGTGTGTGTGTGTGTGTGTGTGTGGTGCATAGGTGTGTGTGTGTGTGTGTGTCTGTGTGCGTGTGTGTCTGTGTGTGTGTGTGTGTGCGGTGTGTAGGTGTGTGTGTGTGTGTGTGTGTGTGTGTGTGTGTGTGTGCACGTGTGCGCATGTGTGCGGTGTGTAGGTGTGTAGGTGTGTGTGTGTGTGTACGGTGTATAGGGTGGTGGGGTGAAGGTGTGCGCGCGGGCGCATGCCTGCGTGTGTGTCTGCGTGCGTGTGTGCGTGTGCGTGTGCGCGCGTGTGCGCGTGACCTCCAGCGCGACCCACCAGGGTATTTGCCGCCCTTGTTCCTCTGGATGAAGCAGATGATGAGCAGGATGAGGATGAGCAGGGCGATGGCGCACATGAGCCCGATGAACCAGCCCTGCGTGGCGATGTCCACCTGCCTGCTGGTCATAGCTGCTCAGAGGGGGGGGGGGAGAGAGAGAGCGTCAGAACCTGGGCGCCGCGTGCGCTTCCACTGGAAAGGAACAGGGGGGTCAATGGGTCACGTCTGAAACGTCCTCCTCCGCTACGTTACGCTATGTTAAAATGTGTGGCGCACGCACGGCCGCCGCGTGAAAGGTTTAGTATCGGCGCGAGGGCACAGTGTTAACAATATGTCAAGGCCGAACATATTGATGTTAGGTCGGGGTGTTAGACGGTGCAGAGGGTTACTGCCATTGCTGTGAATAGCAGATTTTATTAGAGGTTTGAGTAAGGTTCCAGTCCACAGGCGTGCACTCACACGTCAAGAGACACACACACACACACACACACACACACACAAGCAAACACACACACACACACACGTACACAAATACACACACACCAACACAAACACACAGGCACACACACCGTTCACACACTCCCAGTACAAACATACGGTTCGTTACGGATCTACGGTATGTTGAAGAAGTGAAATGGCGTAGGTCTATATTAAAAAACGATCACAAGTCTACATGAGAAGGCGATCCGGCCCGCAACGCACACAGATCGTCGGGGCCGTCACAGATCCAGCTCGTCTCCAACGCAACGGAAACATGCACTCCGCTACACACTGTGTCTACGACCACTACGGAACATGCCAGAAACACAGAAAGTATATCCAACTGAAACTCTCCGGCTCACAAAGAAACACAAGAACAACAACAGACAAAAAAAACACCCCACGACCGAAAAACGAACAACACAACGCACAACCTCATACTGTACGTCTGGCACGGGGCGGGGGGGGGGCGGGGCCAGGCCCAGAGGCTACAAGGCTGAGCCTGGGGTCAGGGGGGGTCATTGACCTCCAGGGACAGGGCGGGGGGCTGGGCTCACCTGGCACCGCGACCACCAGCTCCTCGGAGCGGTGTGGGGGCTGGTCGTCCAGACCCTCAGCCACCACCCGCACCCTATAGAGCAGGCCCTCCTTCAGGCCTCTCAGAACCACGCTCTGGGAGTTGTTCACATACTCTTTCTGCCACACCACCTTCTCATCCTCCTCCTGCTCCTCGCCTCCACCTGCGGGACGGAGGAGGCAGGGTGTTTTCGGTTCGCCGTCCCGAGGTGAACGTGCGGCGGGCGGACCGATTGGATCGGGTTGGTGGTGGTGACAGGGTGTTGGATGAGGACTCGCAGTGTACGACTGCAGTCGAGCCTATCTGTGTTTTGTGGTTGCTTTGGTGTTAGCTAGATTGTGTTGTACATGAAATTTCTAATGAGTTAGGTATGATATTTTCAATTTGGCGTTACTATTCGTGTTGAGGATGGGACTTGCCTTTATGGAATGTATGTGATGATCTAAAGGTTAACTATGGAGTTGCATGGTTTGTTGTTATGTTTCTGTGATTATGTTCACGAGCAGGGGGTGAGAGAACCATACTACAACTGATTAATTCTTTCTTTTTCTTTACTTTACCGCAGGTGGGATTCACAAAAATAACTTTATCAAAATCAATTGCAACACCCGAACAAATGTGTGTGCTGCTCTGCCTGTTTAGCGTTCCATTTGAGGTGATAGCAGAAAATTAGCAATTAACAATCTGGCTCCCAGCCCGTGGGCCACGTTGAGCCAACATCAACACGACCAATTCGTTCTACACCTGCACACGCCAAATAAGATAGGAGTAGGAGTCTCTCGCCCGCTCGGTAAAACCAGCCAGTCAAGTGGAATAGAGATGCTTACTGTTTTTCAACACGTATTCTAGATACACTTTCCTCTCCGGGCCCCAGTATTCCCAACTGACCACAGGGCCTTCCACGCCCGGCACGGAGCTAACGTTCCCAAACGACGGAGCCACAGACGCCACTGTGCACACAAGAGGGGGGAAAAAGGCACAACAAAGCTCACCATCACCTCCCTCAAGGTCAGATCCATCACATGCCACAGAGACGACTCCTTTGTTAGCTCTATGAAGCTTGCTGGTCTCGGTGGTTAGAAATCTATTAAATAGTAACAACGTCTTCAGAGTTACAATAAGGAAGATTGTTTTTCGTGCACCTTTGTGCATTTCAGTCACATTTCAGTACTTCAGCAACGTTACGATGCAGTGGAGGTTCTTCATGAAAGTACATTTACGACCAAATGCGATCTTCCTTCACAGAGGTATTCAAATATACAGTATACCGCAAAAAGAGATTCGAAAATATAAAATAAGTCAGTGTACCTCCATCAGGCAATAAATGTCGTAGCTCAATCAAAATGTAGTGCAGCTATAGCTGCGAGGGAGTTGGCCAAAGGTTTTTACAAATAGTGAAGCCATCATGACAGACGAGGCGAGGACAGACAGGAGCCTCAGTACAGGCCAGCATCACTCAACACGTTGTCACACTGTATCCATCACTGTCTAGGAAGCTGGTCTATGATTATGGGCCAGGCCCCACAGGGCGATGGCAATACAAAATAGCACCGTACACTGCGAACGCTCCTGAAATTCTGAAATGTAACCTTGCTCATGCGGGAATCCCTACACCAATAGATAACTCTCCAAAGAACGGCTACAGCTTGCAATCAAATTAAGCTTGAACGCATTTATAGGGAATTCTTCATGAACCTCGAAGAAATTCCAAGCAGAGATCAAATCTATCAAAATGACAACTACATGTCACTCAAGCCCTTCCAGAGGCTAACGAGGTGGACATCACAAACGGCTCGGTTCGTATTAACGTCTGTACCCTTGCGGTGGGGGAGGCGGGGAGGAGACGGTGCAATGGGATGAGAGGCTTGGATAATTCCTGAAACAACACAGAGAAACGGTAAAGACCTCAAGGTACACACAAACACACACAGCCACACACACACACACACACGCACATACACGCGCACACGTGCACACGAGCACACAAAAACAGAGACAGAGCAAGACGCAGACACGCATCAACAGCAGCCAGGTGGATACAGTGTGCAGCACAGTGGTGGTTATACATAAGCCTGGCGTGTATTCACTGGCATGCCAAGCCAAACATCTCCAGCCATGCATTGATCAGCAGCATCACTGAGCAGCAGCCCTCACACAGAGGGAGAGGGAGAGAGAGAGAGGGAAGTCTTACAAAATACAGCATTAAAATGTGGTAAAAAAAATAAAGCGTTATCATCGAAATGCTATGTGGTCATTGGGCAAAAGGCTTTAGAAAAAGCGGCTTAGGGTAAATTTGGATACCTTCCCCTCCTGTTAATGACACGTATCTGAATTCACAATGAATTGAGACGCCTGCTTCTCATATTAATGACATGCCCCTGCCCCTCATACGAATGACATGTATTTGTATTCAGATACCTGTCAATCATATGAGGAGCAGGTATCTAAATTCACGGTGAATTCAGATACCTGCTACTCAAATGTAATGATATGCACCTGCTCCAAATACGAATGACATGTATCTGATTCCTGTCATTCATATGAGGAGCAGATATCTAAATTCACCGCAAATTCAGATGCCTGCTTCTCATATTAATGACATGAGCCGCAGGTGCATGTCATTAATATGAGAAGCAGGCATCTAATGACACGTATCTGAATTCACAGTGAATTCAGATACATGTCATTCATATGAGGAGCAGGTTGCATGTCGTTACCCCCTTAGCGCAAACACTACCCCCGCCCCCATCACACATCTGAGACACCCCCTCTGGTGCTTCATCAATGTGTTGCCTCATTATCGCAGGTCTGCATGAAGCGGTGCAGAGACAGATACGGAGGCTGGGGCCGCATGAGGGAGGACATGCTGAATGTATTCAGGATGGTAAAATCATGCAGATTTATAACGGCTACCATCGGTACCTGTGTTGTCATCTATCTGATGAGGCATAAACGCTTGTGTAGAGAAATGGGTCAGAGAGACACATGTCAGCCAACAGTGGAGTATGGGGTTGAAGTTTTTTTGATTAATGTGGTTTCATTAGGAAGTCGATAGAGGAGCTGTAGAGGCGGAATAATATCCAAGCACTGCTTCATTTCCAGTGTTTGAGTCCAATCTTTGTGACGTGCGCAGTGAATCACGATAAACTGGGTCAGCAGACTTGACGTGTGCAGAGTCATGTGTTATGTCATGCTGTGCAAAATAAATGCACATTGTGTAAGAGCACACTCTGTGAGTACGTCAATGGGCACAATGTACGTTATGAAGCACGTACAAGATAAGACATTGTGAAGAAAGTGTCCCACGACAAACGATCCACGGAGAACGCAAACCGACAGTCTCCGTGGATTTTGTGGAATCCTTCAAATCGGATCTAGCAACGGTATCTCCCGGAATACGAATCTCCGGGAATATACATATCTCACATAAACATCTGAGAAATGTTCTTATTGAAGTATTTTGGGTGGGGGTCATCCACTTTAGGGGGAGGGGGGGTCTCCCAGCTTACCTTCGTCCATGATCGTGACAGCCTCCTGCGGGATGGCGGGTCCAGCCCCCTTGGCTGTTTTGGCGCTCAAATAGAACTTGTAGCGAGTGCTGTACTTGAGGTGGGGCAGGGTGACGTTGGTCTCGTTGGGGCCCAGGGACAGCTCCTTGGTTGGGCCTGGCTCGTTGGAGCTATTGACTGGAGGAACCAGGAGAAGCCAGGAGTGAACCAGACCCAAGGAGGGCCGGCGGAGGGGGGGGTTGGGGGAGATAGGGGAGCAGGAGGGAGGTAAACGAAAGGTGGGGAGTTGGGGGGGGCGATGGTAGTGATGGAAGGGGCGAGAAGATAAAAGTGGGATCCGTAGCCCGGAGACGTTGCGAGATGGGGCGGGTGGGAGGTCGGGAGGTTGGGTGGGAGGTAGGGTTGGGGTGACGGAGGGGTTGAAGTCAGAGGTTAGGGGGTGTAGTGAATGGGAGAGGTTGGAGTGGAGGAAGTGGCACAGGGCGCAGGGTTAATACGTATCATCTAACCCGGGGAGGACTACACGTACGGAACGCCTACGTCTGTTTCACGGAACAAGCCCCGTGTTTTTTTCCCCGTGTTTCCTATTACGAGCGGTTAAGCCATTCCCAACGGGATGCCCGGAACACCGCCAGACCTACATACTAGTCTGATGAATTCAGACGCGGAGTCACGGCTCAGCGGTTATATGGATGTCCTATTTAAGCGCGGTGCCATTATTAATATTGCTGCGCTTATGAAACCTTCGACTCGACCGTTATGAAGTAGATTAATCTGGCCTAATCCGCTCTAATGTTGTGACGTCATACCTGGCTGGTAGGTGAGGGTGTAGCCGGTGAGCCGTCCGTTCTGGTCCTTGGGGGGACCCCACTCCAGGGTCAGGGAGTCCAGGCCCGGGTCGGACACCGTCAGGAACGACGGGATGCCGGGGACTGGGCATGGGAAAACAATGAGCACTGTGTCAGTCTCACTGCGTAACGCTGACGTCTGTCTCACCCTCCTACTCACGGAGGAACACAACACCGCGTAGACAGGAGGGAGACAGCCAGGGCCAGGAGGAGGATAGTGGATTGTACAGAGAGACGGGTGGCTATTTATAGACAGAGATAGAAAAAAAAGAGACAGAAAAAGATTAAAAGGGGGAGAAGAGAGAGAATGAAAGAAAGACAAAGAATAGCACAGACCGGAGCGAAGGGAGAACGAAAGAGGGACAGAATTGAACAGATCAAATCCGACGACATTCAAAAGTGTAGAGAAAGATTCTAGCGAGACATTAATTTTCCACATCGCCCTAGAAACCGAAACAACAACAACAACAGCAACAGCAACAGCAACAACAACAATAACCAGGGGGAACCATAGCACAGATATCTCCTCCAGCCGCACACGGCTCCCCAGCGCTAACCCACCTCCTTCGGGGGTCTCGAAGGTCTGGCTGGCGCTGGGCGGGCCCTCTCCCTTGCCGTTGTACACGCGCACGTTGAGCGAGTAGTGGCTGGAGGGCTTCAGCCCGGGCACCATGCCGTGGGTGTGGTTCCCGCTGAAGTCCAGGATCTGCTTCTCCACGTGGTGGGGGTTGTGCTTGTGCAGGCTGAGCTCCCTCCAGTAGTACACCTGGGGGGGGGGGGGGGGGCGTGGAAGGGTGGGTTCAGCGTGAGGGTCTTGTCTTGAAGCGTAGCTTGGGACACTTTGTGCATCAAGGTCGTGGATCTTAACATCCACATGACGATGCGTTTTTTCCATGTTCCTTATCGAGGACAGCAAAACAGCACTGTGAACTGACTGTCTTCAAAGTTATCTTGGAAAACCTCTTGAGGATACCAAGTACACTGTGTGTGTGTGTGTGTGTGTGTGTGTGTGTGTCTGTGTGTGTGTGTGCCTTGGTGTGTTTGTGTGTGTGCGTGTGTGTGCGTGTGTGTGTGTGTATGTGTTTTGTGTGTGTGCATGCACATGTGAGTGTGTGTGTGTGTGCATGCATGCATGCGTGTGAGTGTGCATGCATGCATGCGTGTGAGTGTTTGTGTGTGCCGTTGTGTGTTCACATGTGTGCATCTGTGTGTGTGTGTGTGTGTGTGTGTGTGTGTGTGTGCGCATGCAAGTGTTTGTGTGTGTGTGTGTGTGTGCATGTGCTCCTTATTGCCCCTCACCTTGTACCCCCTCAGGTGTCCCCGTATGGACTTGAGGGACACGGGGTCCCAGTGCACCTCCACCAGGGTGCTGTTCACCACCAGCACCTGGGTGTTGTCTGGAGCCGCCACTGGCACTGAAGGACACAGCGTGACACACCACAGCATTAACACACATACAACACATACATATAGAAATAGAGATAGATCTGTAGATCCTCATATAGCCTGAACAGACCATAGCTAACAGACCAGATAGCACGCACATAGTGTGATAGTATGACGTATGTTTCGGTGGGTTCACTTGCGAGGACATACAGGTGATAAAGTATCTATCGCAAATCAATACGACATTTTGATTTTTTTTGCGAAATTCAGCATCGCTTCTGAACGGCATCCGCGCTGAACTCACGGTCCTCTCCGGAGTGCCCGTGGGCCACGACCGGTTCGGGCCCGCTGCCGTGATGGTTCAGGGCCTGCACCATCAGCTCGTAGAGGGAGTAGGTGGGCGTTCCCGACACCACGAACTTGGAGACGTTGGCCACGACCACGGAGGTCCAGTCCGTGTCCACGTCCTTCAGCCTCCACATGACCTTGTACTTCAGCATGGGCCCGTTGGCCTGGATCCCCTTCAGCGGCTGGGGAGAAGGCGCGGAGGACGCACGTGTCATGTTTGTGTTTCCGCTAAATGAAAATTGAGCTCTTTGAAGGGCCAAATTGGGATGCCTATAGTGGAAGCGTAAATGGGTAAATGGACTGCAATTATATTGCGCTTTTCTATCCACTTTGGCCATTCAAAGTGCTACAATTATTGACTCCGATTCACCCAATCACACACATTCACACACCGACGGCGGTGTTAACCACGCAAGGCGACAGCCAGCTCGTTCCAGAGCAGTCAGGGTTAGGTGTCGTGCTCAGGGACACCTTCACACTCAGCTAGGAGTTATGATGTAGTATTAGACCAATAACATAGCTTCCTCTGTAATCCCTTGCCGGTTATCGACAAACATCACGGTGAAGCTCTACCATAGCCACCCCGACAAACCCTCCCACTTTGTGAAAAGCTCTCGGCCCGCCAAAACCCCTGAATGCCATTTGACCTCTGTTAAGGCTGCTCTTTCATTAAAGTACACCCGTTTTCAGTCGTAAACATCTCCTCCCCCGTTTCATTTCCTCCCCCCACCTCTCTCTGGTCAAGGCCGGACCACTTCAGTCCGCCGCTGATGTCTGGGTCCCAGCGGCCCACTCATCACGTCACTGTTTTCCGAACCCACCACATGACAACGGCCTCTTAAAACGTATCCACTCTGTGCCCGCTTCACCCCAGTTTTTAGTGGACAATGGCCAACAATCAAACAGTGAGGAGAAAATAGTGTCGGTAAAGGGCTTTTCTTGCCTTCCACGATATGACCAGGTTGTCGTGTTCGGTTCCATATCCGTGTACTCCAGTGGGGTTTTCGTCAGGAGCTGGGAAGAAAAAAAACACATGACTCAGCACCATGTTTCCCCCCCAGAGTGGTGCTGAGGAGCCGTAACTTGATTCCCTATTGTCGACATAAAAATGTAGTACACATTTAGTCATTAGCCAATCAGCCGACGCTTTCAGCCGGAGAGACTTTCAAGGCAGGCTGAGAACAACCGAAAGCATTCAATCGATATCGGTAGCAAGGAAATGCAAAGCGGTTCAAAACAAACCCAACCAGATATTAAGAGTGCAACAGCAGCAGCAGTCAGGTGAACGTGAGCCAGTGACACACAACAACAGCGCTATTAGAAACAGAAAGGTTTGTTAAGGTGCTTCCCAGTAGGAATGAGCCTTCAGGGTGGATTTCAGCTGTTCAATATTTCACCACGGTATGAAATATTTAAAGCCCATTCAATACAACCGGTCTGCATCACGGCGGGCACTCCATCACAATATATTTCACCCAAAACATCGAGAGACGTCTCGCTTCTGATCGGATCTCTCGACCGCGGAATACATCTTTCTTTTTCAAAGCGCGCAGCGATGCAGGGATGAGCACCGGCCCCCCAATAACAGCGGACGGCTGTGTGGTGGTGGTGCTGCGCGCGGCTGAGCAAGGCAGCGGCGATACTCACAGGCGGGCTCGGTCTTGTACATCCTGGAGGGCGCGCTGGGACGGCTGAGGCCCACTGCGTTCAGCGCCAGCACCCTGAAGGTGTAGTGGGCGTAGGGGGACAGCTGGAGGCTGGCGGTGGTCCGGGTGCCCGGCGCCTCCGTCAGGTTGTGCCAGTGTCCGCGGTGGTGCAGGGAGTCCTCGTACTGGATCAGGAACTCTGACACCCCCGACGGAAAACACGACGTTTAAACATCCGGTGATTCTATCCATCACATGGATTTGTTGATTCTCATATTTCCTTTCTTTCTCTTACATATTTCCTTCATATTTCCTCTAAATCCCTGATTGGAAAATATATATTGTATGATGATCATCAAAATCCAAAATCATCAAATCCACCATGACATCTCCTTATGGATATATATCCTCTCTGAAGGAAGATCCTGTTTTTTTAATTTATTTATATGATACAACTGAAGCGCTTTGAGCTTCAGCACAAACATGATTACGTAGCACTCATCGGAGTGCTCCCATCGTAAGTAGGCGTCACTCAGGAGGACTAATTGGACCCTTTCCAGTTTGTTTGCTCGACTGTGAGCAAACAAAATGTAAATACACACTATGTCCACGTTCTATATATGCAAACATGACAATACAGTCTTCAGCGAGTGAGTTATGGGCCCTACTGAAAAACACACATCACACATACGCCATCATCATTAAGGTAGCGTTACGGACAGACTAACACACACTCACTCACTCACTCGCCCACAGACACAGACACGCACTCTCACACAAACTCTCTCACACACACACACACACACACACACACACACAGCGGGGAGGCGTACTCTCGATGGGGGTGTTGTTCTCGTCTCCCGGCGTCCAGGTGAGCTGCACGCTGCGCTCCTTCTTGTCCGTGAGCTCCAGATCGGTCGGGGGATCCGGACGCTCTGCGTAGGAGATACAAACAAACAGAACCTTCAGCCTTCAGCCAACCTTCCAGAACGCACAACCACATATACACACAGTGCAGTACGAGTATCATGCAATGCCACAGATGGACCCCGCAAAAACAGGGAAAGCGCAAGGAATCGGATGGGTACGTCAGTTCACTCTGATCATCTCTGCTCGGCCCTAGCCCCGGAGAACTGGTACTAAGTGGTTCAACCATCAACCATCTCAGAGTGCAGGCTGGTTACTTCTATGCATGCTTTGTACGTTTGGAACTCCCAGAACGACCCACAATGCAATCTGGCAGGGTTTTATTTAATGAGTAGGACAGTCAAGTCAAGTAAATACCAGCATTCAGCATAACAGCCAAGTCGGACTATGGACTAATGGTATGGTAATCGGAAATGTAATAATTTACTTCAAAGTACCACATGCACATGAAAGCCTCTTCAAAACGGTCTCCTGAGACGATGCTGGGGTGAGGTGTGAGTCTGAGAGCTCAGTAAACGAGCCGAATCATCACTTTCAAATGATCTCCAATGATGGGACGATTATGGTAAAACACAGTGTTTAAAAAAACGTCAATCTTCACCTTCCAAACGCAGTTCAAAAATAACTGCCAGCCAGCTCAGTCATATCATTTTAGTCTCTCTCATATCTGGGATCCAGCACTATAACTATGTTATAGCACGACTTCTGGGGGAGAGGATGAATCCTTCAGAAGGGGATTTGAATAAGTGGGTTTTCTACAGGGGCCAGTCTACACAGTCTTGATTTGAAACCTTTCCAGACCCTTTTTCTAAGAACGTAGGTGTCCGGACAGGAGCTTTTAGCTTTTTAGCTTTAGCAGGGAAACGTTTTCTTTAGCGGGGAAACGTTTTTCAGTCCGAGCAGTCCGAGTTTGTGTTTGCTGTCAATTTACGCTCTTACAGATCCCTGCCTACAGACACACGGCCGGTCAAAACAAAAGCAAAAGTGAAGTGAAACTCCCCCTTTCACCCAGATTTGAGCTAGTCCAATATCAGGCGCGAGATGATTCATTTGTGAGACAAGAATGAATAGAATGAATTGCACTGTTCAGAAACGAGAACAAAAATGACAAAATAAAACACGATACCCAACACTTGATCACAGTCACATGACATTACAATACGTTACAATCCCATGCCGTCCCGTGCCATGCTATAACACCCAGGTCTAGACAGCCAAACCGGCACCCAGCCACATCTGGACGCTCATCGCTTTACCGTAGACAACAGCAGGAGTGGGCTCGGCCTCTGCCGCACAGGAAGGCGTAATGTGCAAAGGGTGGGAAGCGAACAAGGGTTTAGTCACAGTCAAGCGGTTTTTCTAGGAAGACAACAATGAAATATTCATCCACGGAGATAATAGCCCGGTGGAGCCACGTCTCAGAGTCTTAGGACCCTGACCGAGCCTGGAGGCAATTAACCTTGATGAGGCTCAGAGACACATCCTGGAGGTGAGCGAGACGAGAACAAACACACTCAGCGGCTCACCGGAGGCTGAGGAGGACGCTTAGGAGAACGTCGTCGGGAGGGAATAAAGAATTCATGAAGTTGTTATTTCAGGAGGAATAGGTGTACAGAGCGCTCCCCCCCCCCCCCCCCGGCCTGGCTAGGGGGGGGCAGGCGCGGGTCGGGAACGTACCGACGACGGAGAGCTCGGCGCTGGCCGAGTCGTGGTCCAGGGTGGTGTTCATGATGCAGGTGTAGACGCCCTCGTCTCCCTCCGTCACCTCCGCGATGGTCAGGGAGTCCGAGTCCACGATGAACCTGTTTGAGCCGGAAGGAGGTTAGCGCAATAACAGGGACAACAGGGTCGGTCCAGATCTGTTGTTTATACGTTCTGGATACACAATGAACATGTCCATTATCCTGAATTCACCGTCTGGGATTCATTTTTACAAAGCATGTTTTGAAGAGAATACAGCTATAGTCAATAATAAACGTTTGATTGCTATGACATCTGAACTTGACAATGCAATAAGTAATTCAACATTTCCAAGAAAACGAGGAAAGGGGTTTGAAACAAAGTGAGAACCGGCCCCAAGTTCAGACAATAAGAAACAAGCGGTGGAATAAGCAGTTTCTTTGTTCCGACAGGTTTGATTTCAGTTATCATTCAGTCGCTCTTTAAAACCACACCGACGAATAAAGTAGGTATTAAGGTGACTGTGACAGAGGAGCATTTGCTTGGGGAAGGTACAGGAAGGTAGCTGACCTTTCGTCGTCGGGCAGCTCGTCGTTGTCCTTGAGCCAGGTCATGGTGGGGATGAGCGAGGGGTCGTGGGTCACCTTACACTCAAACACCGCCGCCATGCCCCTCTGCACCACCTTGTACTCGGGCTGTCTCATGATACGGGTCGGATCTGGCGGAGAGGGGGTCGGAGGTGATTCACCACGGATCACGTTTCACAAGATCATTTCATTGCGAGGGTTCAATTGTAATACGGGCCGACCTCGTTTCTCGTGCGTGGGATACCAGATACAGAGTTCAACGCACCTACGGGCTTGTTAGTAGAGACACGAACGCACGCAGAGCTGCTCAAAACAACAGAGATGCGGCCAAAAAGGGCAAAAATATATCCAAGGTTTACCCCCGAAGGAACCAAAATAACTAAAACACTAACCTTGTGCAAACAGACAAAATAAATAAAACTAGAGAGTGATTAACCAGAACAGGGATGTATTTTCAATATGTCGGCAAAGATTACAGAAGGAATGCTAATCAGGAGCTACATGCTAACACACCTTTGACCTCCAGGTAGACGTGGTTCTCGTAGGTCCCCAGGGAGTTGCGGGCCACGCAGGTGTACTTGCCGCTGTACAGGGCCTGCGCCATGTGGACCTCCAGGGTCCCGTTCTCATGGATCACGTACGGCTCCCCGTCCAGGGTGCTGGAGCTGCCGTCTTTGAACCTGAAGGTCAAGGGTCAAGCGGAACAGGGTCTGAGTCTCCGTCTGTGTACCAGTGTTTGGGGGTTAGCCCGAGACCAGCAGGCCAGTCTGTGTACCAGTGTTAGGGGGTTAGCCTGAGACCAGCAGGCCAGTCTGTGTACCAGTGTTAGGGGGTTAGCCTGAGACCAGCAGGCCAGTCTGTGTACCAGTGTGTACCAGTGTTAGGGGGTTAGCCTGAGACCAGCAGGCCAGTCTGTGTACCAGTGTGTACCAGTGTTAGGGGTTAGCCTGAGACCAGCAGGCCAGGGAGTGTCTGTCCCAGACAGTGTTTGGAGTTAGCCTGACACAGGCGGTTCTTGCATGCAGTGTCTTGCGAGGGACTCGACACAATGGATTAATAGATTGGATGTGATAAAACTTAATAAAAACATGAGACAAATATGAGACCCGCGACGGACATAACGATGTGGGGGAATGTTAAGACAAATTTTACATCATACGAGAGAGTCCTCTAAAGTTCACAGGAGGATAGATCTGGAAGCTATTAATACCAAGGAC
>NC_140283.1:17560348-17567848 GCF_964030765.1 Micromesistius poutassou
TGTCCGGCCTCTCATTCAGCCGGCCTCTTCAATTAACCCATTGTCATTTTCCGTCGGCCAGCTACTTCGCCATCCCTAAACTAATTGGTTTTATGCTGGTGTCAAAGGTGCTGCACGCGCGGTGTGCACACACACACTTGTGCGCGCGCACACACACACACACACACACACACACACACACACACACACACACACACACACACACACACACACACACACACGGCCCTGGAGCGTGAGGGTGCGTTGCGTGTCTCAGCACATACAGAGTTGACGGGGAGGGAGAGTGAAACCTCCTCGCGTGGTGAAGGAAAACTCCCCCGGTGGAGGGGAAATACTTTTACCCTTCGTTTCATTTAACTTGCAGCATCGGTCGATTCAGCACCATGTGGATCTGGCTTCAAAAGGAAAATTGGAGATTCCGCCACATGAGACAACGGTGATGTAACATCGCAGCCCCGATCGCGGCTTGCATCAGTAATCCAAGGCACTCAACGCAAATGTGATGAAAGACCATGCAGGGTTGTTGTTTTTTTAGGCCACAAAACCCCTAATTAACCGCTATAATCGGCGCCATTGATGGTGCCTACAATCAGCGTTCTGTGAGCCCCTGGTGCAACAGCAGGGTCCCGCCTCTCCTGCTTAAAGATTGACTAGGTGGAAGGTAGTGGTGAGAAAAGCTTACCACCCCTTATAGAGAGGAAGGGGTGAGAAAGGGGGAGTGTTGCTCTTCCTTAGGGGAGAGGTTCTCTGGTTCGGGACGGGGGGTCCGTGGGCTGGAAGCTTGCCCGGCAGTGGGATCGTTACACAGTTGGAAGGCTTAACGATTGGGAAGAGGGGGCGGGGGGGGGGGGGGGTGTTTGGACTGGTTTGGACCGGTCGGCTGAGAGGTTCAGCATCAGAGGGCAATGATGATGATGGCAGCCCTGGGCGTGCCTCTGTATAGGAAAGGTAACGATTTGGGGGGTGAGGGGGGTGTTTAGACTATGAAATCGTACCGTTAACCATTAACTGTAGAAAAAGGTTTGAATAAATAAATAAATAAAAAAAGGTTAATAAACATTTGCCAGCATGAGGCATTGGCTCCATGAAGTAAGGTTTCAGAAGTAAGAGTTCACGTGGCTGGCGCTGGTAATGAACTGGAAGAATCAGGGATCAAATCTGGCACGTTTGACGTCTGGAAAAGTTTGACAACTCGGGAAGGCCTCATCCCTGCGGTCACAATGGACATTCCTCATGCTGGCTTCAGCATACGTTTCCCATAATCCTCTCATTAGCTTTTATAATTGTGGGGGTGGGGGGTGGTATGCAAATAATTGGTGTGGTTAACATATGAATCGAGGTCCTGTTGTTTGGGAACCCTGCGCCCGAAGAACAGGCTGCAGCCCTTCATCTGCGCGGTGCAAAGGCTCACAATAAGAGCTATGTTTTATTCATTTGCTACACAATCAACGTGCTATTTGTATCCTCTTCCTTGTTGCTTTTTTAGATAAATACTGATTTGGCCGGAGCCAAATCACACCCACCATGTTGCATTTTTGTAACGCACACATGCAGATCACAATTTACTACCAAACTCTGATATATCTTCATTTAGTTTGTACATGAATTGAGATGATATATTATTAGAGTCTGCCCTATAGTACACATTACAGTTATACCACACAGCAGTTGGGTGACAACACCATCTAAATTGCGTTGCGTTGGAAAGAGATCATTACGAGTCTCAAGTGTGTCTGCCTGTTCTCACACACCCTGTATGTAAACATGACGTTACGTCAGCGTGTCCGGTCACCTTCCCTTCACACAGCAGCACCACCGCACATTGGCATTCACCAAGGTGGCTCTTCTCCGTCGCTGCCCCCGCCGCCAAACACTGTGGGATTCACTCACTGTCCCCCCCCCCCCCCTTCGCCGACATGCTAATCACTGCGGGCACCGCGAGTTCTGAAGAGGCTCCGCTCATTAGCATTCACACGGGGAGCGGCTCTCCGCTAAACGATGCCAGAGATGAAGGCACTAGGGTGGAAATTCCTGCCCAGTTCACCCTGAATCGAGCAGAATCGAGCCATTTCACTCTCCGCCGAGACCAGACACCCGTCTCGAGAAGCTTACTTACATGTCAACAGCGATCGTTTCGGACAGGGTTCACGATTGATCATGCACTGTGGGAACTCTTCCCCAGTCGCTATTTTTAGCAGGTTGTTAACTTGCAAGGGGTGAATTTCGAGATAGCAAACTATGACACACAATGTTAATACGTTATTAAGTCGCTCAAACTGATAATAGTGCACTTGGAGCATGCAGTATCTCGTTAATGAAGAATTAAATCAGTGTGGATATTAATGGGGGAATTCATTCAAATGAGCCCTAGGCTGAGATGGAGCGAGCATATAAAGGCATACAGAGGATTTGACCTTGACCTTCATTTAATACGATCTAGAACCAGCACAGTCATTACTGAATTACATAAAACAATGTGCTGCCATTACCCTCTAAAACAAACTAGTTCCCTGAGCATCTGTGTATGCGCACACTGACTGACTGAGATATAGTGTATAGAACGCTGGAGAGTACTTTCAGCCCAAGCCCAAGTTTATGGCTAGATGCATGGGGTTATGTTATAAGGTGAGGCCTGTCTCTATGCAGAGATGCCAGTCAATACAATCTGCTAACGGAGGAGGAGAGTGGGAGGAACGCAAATTTCCCCACTGTGGGACTAATAAAGGATTATCTTATTATCTTATCTTATTTTCCGATCATTAACATTATAGAAAGGATCCCTATAGAGATATTGAACTTTATTCTTCAACTTGCTTGATCCAGTCTGTTCGGCCTTGTGTACAGCCAACTCCCGCTCAAGGTGAAGTCTCGTGAGAGTTTGGCTGTTGCCTTGTTCCAGGAAGTGTCCCTATTGTCATTACAATCTCCACAACTCTCTCCATCACCCAAATCCTTTGGATAACACTAAGCCACCCTTTCTGTACTTCAACACAACAGCCTCTCCTCGCTGTAGCTCCCACCGACATTCCCACCGTTCTCTGCAACAACTCAACTCAGGCAGGAGTTGCCCTTGAGCGAGACTCGGTCTGACGCGATAACAGACTGGAGCAGGCAAAATGTAAAGAAAGAATGTGTGTTTCTCTGTAGGGATTGTGTCCATAATGTAAGAATTTAATCGGAGCCTGCCAGATCGAGCCCTTGTGGAGGACATACATCGCCGGGACGTTATTGGCTCACAGGATTACGTCGCAGCCCATTTTTGTGGATTACGACTGCAACGTTTTCGCTTAACTACAAACCAATTTCAAAAATTGTTGTCCGGATTAGTATCTTGGACCGGAAAATGGGCTCTGTGTTAAAACTCTTGAACCTTTAAAAGCCCAGCACAACAGCCACTATGACTTAACGTATACAGGTAAGTCATTAGCACATCCTGTCAAAAACACAATCATAGAAGTGACAAAATGTGTAAATATAGCCTATTCTGTATCGTCAGGTGGGGGGAAAAGTTCACCGGCTGCACAGATTCCATGTGAACTCATTTCAGTCGAGAAGTCGAGAGACCGAGAGACAGAGAGACCGAGAGACATAGAGAGAGAGAGAAATTGCACTCCAAAAAAAAAGGCACTCTGTGTATCCATGGCAATCCTGCAGTGTTCTCCCAATCCTCATGCCGACAGAGATGTCAATCCTCTCCTCAGACACAGACACATGGACACGGAGAGAGAGAGAGAGAGAAAAAAAGAAATAACAAGGAGACACCGCCGGACAAAGTGGCTTGGGCCCATTTGTCATCCTGTGGCTGAGGAGACAAACTGTACGCCTAACATCTGCTGGGCCCCGTCGGATAAGAAAAAAGAAAAAAGAGCACCACGGCGCTGAACAAAAGGGCCGTGATTAGAATCTCAGCGTGGTCGGCATGTCTCGACCGGATGGCTTACTCCGTGTGAAGAGCTTTCTGGAGCCGGGGGCCACGATGTCAGGTTTACCTAAAGCTTAGGGCTTATGAGCAAAAAGAGTCTGCTGTGAGAGAGAAGGCTACATATTGGTGCCACATTCAAATTCACGTTCACATGCACACACGCACGCATGCATACACACACACACGCACACACACACACACATGCAAGCGAGTACACACACACACGCACACACACACACACACACACATGCACACTCACACACACACACGCACACACACGCACACACACACACACACACACACGCACAAAGCCCCAGCTCACAGCACAGCAGCGCGCCGACACACAACGGTGGCGCTTGTTGACAAACTCGCTGTGCTGCGCGGTGGCGGCACACAAGACACACGTTCTAGCCCGCCCTGTGTACGCTCCCCCGTGACGGTTGACGACACCAGAGCTTTCTGGTGCAGTCCTCCCTACTGTACTTTCCCAATAGACGTGCTGTGCAGTGAAAGTTGCATTGTGCTGATATGCGCCGGAGATCCGAGAGGGGGGGTCATTCAAACGCACCCGGGCGCATTGTTGTGGTGCCATTCAGTCGGGTCGAAATCTGCCGACAACATCAGATGCCTCGGTGTGTATCTGCAGCGTAAGAGCAACCCGGGGGAACAATGTGTTATTAACCCGCGTTACCGCCGCGTCCGATTCACCCCCCCGTGGGAAAGCAGTGTGGAAGGAGAGAGAAACCCAAACAAACCCGGGAGCAGGTGGAGGTCCTAGCCGCCGCCACCGCCGCCGCCGTCGCCGTCGCGGTAGAGCTAGTGTTATTAAGGGCCACCTCCGCCTTCACACACACACACGCACGCACGCACGCACGCACACACACACTCACACAGCTCCACAAAAGCTCAGCCCCCACCACCACCACCATCACCCCCCCCCCCCCACCCCCCCACGGGCTCCACTTCAATCCACCTGTCTGGTTAAAAAGGTCAGCATGGAGAAGGGTCCTCCTCACCCCCATTTAGAACCCCCACCCTACCCCCACCACCCCTCACCCCCACCACCACCATCCACACCATCACACACAATGAGTCTCTCCCATAACACTGGATCCTAGTGCTGGGGAAACTCAATCAAAGAAGGTGGTGGGTGGTGGTGGTGGTGGTGGTGGTGGGGGAATATGGTGGGGCTCCGGACCTCTCCAAACCCCTCCATTGTGTACAGCAGGACCTCCCCACACCGCGGCTCCTCCATATGTAACACTGTAAGAGAGGAGCTGCTCATTACTCCCCGTCCCGGGGCCCACTTTGTCTTCTTTGTGATTGCTGAGAGAAGAATTCCCGCTCCCCGGTAGAGTTAGAGAGAGAGAGAGAGAGAGCGAGAGAGAGAGTGAGAGAGAGAGAGAGAGAGAGAGAGAGAGAGAGAGAGAGAGAGGGACAGAACGGATGGTCTCTGTCTCTCACTCTCTCTCTCTCACTCTCCCTCCTTCCTCCAGAAGAGAAAGAGAAAGCTTTATGCAAAAGGAAAACACAGGGAGACTGGAAAGACCAGGAAATTAGATTTATTGATGCATTCTATTGGGCTTTTGGAGGATTAGTTTGTTGTCGGTTTGTTTAACACTAAACCAATGTGGGAATTGACCGGCTATGCTTGATAAAATCGGGAATAAGCACAGAAATCTGTCTTTTAATATAAGAAAAAATGTGGGTAGTGGCTGTCTATCTCTCTCTCGCGCACGCTCTCACTCTGTCGCGCTCTCTCTCTGTCTCACTCTCTCTCTCTCTCGCTCTCTTTGTCTCTATCTCACTCTATCCGCTCAGCCCCATTGAGTGGAGGCAGGTGAATACAAATCATTTCCACCCCAGTGCTTCCTCAAAGGGCCCAGCGTCCAATCTAAGACAGAGAGGATCCAAACAATGGGCTTTCATACTGTGAGAAAATATACATTTCTTCCTTCTTTTTTTTTTTTTTAAAGGATTGACAACAACAAATTAACCTCTCCTAAAATCCTAAATAAGTGACATAAAAGCAATAAGATCTATTTTTTAAAGCTTCAAAGGGTGACCACATTGTACTATAGACTTTTGAAAACAATTAATTATGTCTGTAGGAAAGCATTTAGGATCTCAATGAGATGCAAAAAGACAGACTTAAACGTGTTTGTATTTAAATATGAATATAAAAGGAGGGCACAGTGTTCAAATATTCCCTCTTTGGCAATGCGTGAATGAGCTTCTATTAGGCCTGCCGTAGCTAAGGCCTCTGCTCTTCACAAGCCATGTGTTCATATGCTAAACTCAACACACAGCAGAGAGCAACATTTCACAAAGCCAGCACGGAGTAAAGTCATCTGAATCTTTCTCCAAACTCAACAACATCGCTGCGTTCTGCAGATTTCCATTTGCTTCCCATCTGAATAAAAATAACGTGATTTAATTAGGTTCTGTGGCTGGGCCAGGCAGTCTGTGACACTCCACCAGCGATGAAGTGAGTTGACTGGATTAATTGTAATATGGATGACCCAATTTAATTTGCAGGACTTGTCGTGAAACTAGAGATTGAACATTCAATAATATCGCAGTTAGTTTCTGTTTCTGTTATGTAAGCGGCCTGATGGATGGAAGCCAAAGTTAAGAAACATGTTTTGTATACTCTGTCTCTTGGGTCCATATTTGCAATGATAATTTATTTACCATCCGCCGACGAGAAGCGATACTGCTGCAATGTCATCACAAAGCCGACGACAAAGTGAGAGTAAACACAACAACTCAATCGACAAGTTTCCCAAACCAAAAAAAAAAAACGCCCTTCACTTTTTATCGTGCTTACTTTGACTGAGTCGGGCGACGTGCCTGTGGTGGAGTATAAATCTGCTGAGGCTAAGTGTTCTATCTCTGCAGAGATCCTGCTGTCTGCCTCCGTCAGGAATAATGGCGCCCCCCCCCCCCAACAAGCCCTGCTCCCCACTGCCGGCAACATCACCCCTCATTTGTCAAACCGCAGTTCCAGTGGAAACACGGATCCTATTTAACACTAACAGTCCGCCCGGCTTCCGCCATAACATCCATCGTAACATCCGTGGCGGGGCCTATCCTTGGCTGGAGATCGAACCCGGGCCCTGGCCCTAATGCAACACAAGTGTCTGCTGCCGCTGCAGAGTGTGGCCCTAATGGGCTCATGAAGTCACGCTGGAGCCTGCAGGGTTTCAACCAACTCAACCACTCAGCCATCCGTAGGAAGTGGTCCTGGAGCACTGCATTAAGGCCCTGACTGACTGACTGACTGACTGACTGAGGGACTGGGACAGCCCGGGAAGGAGTCCTTCTACAGGGCTAGGGATGCAACCGTGTCCTTCTACAGGGCTGGGAATGCTACCATACTGGGAATGCTACCATGTCCTTCTACAGGCCTGGGAATGCTACCATACTGGGAATTCTACCATGTCCTTCTACAGGCCTGGGAATGCTACCATACTGGGAATGCTACCATCTCCATCTGCAGGACTGGGAATGCTACCATACTGGGAATGCTACCATGTCCTTCTAGAGGGCTGGGAATGCTACCATCTCCATCTGCA
>NC_140283.1:17572848-17577848 GCF_964030765.1 Micromesistius poutassou
TTGCTATTCAGTTTGTCCATTTTGTTTTTCTGCCTACCCTTTTTATCTTCACTAATAGCTAGCTCTGGACTTATTTAATGGCTGCTCCTGCTCCTCTCCTTTTGCTCTCTAATCTTCTCACTATTCCTCTCCCTTCCTCACCTCTTCATTGTTCTTCTCTTCTTTCAATTGTTTCTGTTGCATCCTCCCTCCCCCATTATATCTCATCTCCTCTCATCTCATCTCCTCTTCCTGATTCTTCTCCTCTCCCATTTCTCTTTTTCCCCCTTCCTTTCCTCCCCCCTCCTCTCCCCTTTCTCTCTCCTCTCCTTCCCTCCCCTCTCCCTTTCTCTCTCCTCTCCCTCTCCTCTCCTTCCCTCTCCTCTCCCTCTCCTCTCTCCTCTCCTTCCCTCTCTGCTCTATTCCTCCCCCCCCCCCTCTTCATTACGCTCCTATCACTCCCTGACTTCCTGATGGACCAGGCTTGATGTGACAGTGTGTCTACCAGGGAAAGTGGGTAACATGAATCAATGTCTGTGGTCCGAGGCATCTAATCGGAGTACCTGTGTCACAGCAAACACAGAGATACCCATCGGAATCGATAGGCAAAATGATTGGATAAGCCAGTTCAATTCACTTCCTGCAAGGGCTTATCGACTTCAGAGGTGGCGCAAAATACAGTGGTGGAGGAGAACCCTTTGAGAGCCCCTTCTGTATTTCCACTCCATTACATACAGTATGTACAGTGTTCCACACCAGTACACATATATAATTGGGAACTCTGACTTGGATACGTTCAGTTGGATACGTTCAATTTTCAGAGATTTCCACAGAAAGCTCATAGGCCTTTGTCTTGAAAACTAAAAAAGATGTTTTCGATGATTGTCTCAAATGTGCGGTACCATTTGCTGATTCTGTGACCAAATTTTGAAAACCGAAAGAGAGAGATTTTCCTGCTTTTAAAATATCCCATGATAAAAAATGTAAGTTGGTGGTACAGTATATATTGTTGTATTCAACCCCCACAATAGTGGGGTAAATATTGATCATTTATCATTTAGTCAAAGCAACGCACAGTGAACTCATCCATTCGGGCGCAGGTAGGGTTGGGCCATTTGCCCCGAGGACGCCCCCATGAAGAGACTGAACCCGGTTGAGACTGAACCCCTCTCTGCTGGGAGCCAAACACCCTGGACCCTACGGCGTCCTGGCTCTAGTCCCAGGACACGCCCGGCTCCCATAAGCACCCTACTAGAGAGTGAGGACCAGGATTCAAACCTCTCTGAATCTGCCCGCCTGCATGCAGGTACAGCAATGTAGACACAACAACGGTAGTGACTATAGTGTCACTTTGCATCGTCCATGCTGCTCCTCTGCTTGGCCCAACATCCCCTTAAATGAACGTGACAAGCCGCACCTGAATTAAAGACTTTAAATTCCCCCGGTTGAACTGTTCTCTTACATATGACATAGTGTAACAGGCCTGGGCTCTGGCCTGTTGTCTGCAGAGATCTATAAATACAAGAAAGCGGGAGGTGACCTCTGCCAAATCCTGTTTGACGGTGCCCATGCCGTCAAAGGCTGCCTCTCCGTCTGTGACAGCTAGCCTGCCAGAGTAAGACGGTCGAACCATCCCTGCTGTCACACCTCTACACCCCTCCCATCCACCCCCCCCCCACCCCCTCTCCACACCAATCCATCCGCCATCACCCAGTCCTTCCACACCCTTCCACTCCCACCTCTCCCCCCTGAACATGTTAGAATCAGTGCTGACACACATGTCCAGTCTTGGCTGCCATGGTGATGGGAAGAGACGGGATGGGGGAGCGGAGGCTGAATAGCCCTGAGAGAGAGAGAGAGAGAGAGAGAGAGAGAGAGAGAGAGAGAGAGAGAGAGAGAGGTAGAGAGAGGTAGAGAGTGATGGAGAGGAAGAGAGAGAGAAAGGTAGGTAGGTCGAGAGCGAGAGATGATACCAGGTTGCAGCAGGCTCCACTTTACCAAACCCTTCACAGCAAGACAATGGCCCTAATACCATAGGCTTACACAGCGGGTCAGAGAGCCACCACTAAAGTATTTATGTAAGCATGTATTTTTGTACGGTCTGATAGCAATGATTTCATGCAACACCAGTGGGAATCAGGAGGAGGCCAAAGTGTGAAGCAATGAATTTCCATCTGCTGTTTTTTCTGTTTTCTATATATTTTCTATATTTAGTCCTTCCCTTCAAGCTCAGTCCTATAGCATAAGGCATAGGCAGTCATCATCCAGAGTAGATGAGGAGTGCATGAAGGTGTGTTTGTGAGGCATGGTGCGAGCAGAGGGGGATGTGGACCGCTAGAAGGTACGAGAACAGCCAGTCTCAGACCAGCCAAGGTAGCAAGGTGCAATTTTACATTTCACTAACAAGAGCCAGTTCCTCCTGGAGAAGTGTGTGTGTGTGTGTGTGTGTGTGTGTGTTTGTATGTGTGTACATGAATGTGTAAGTGTGTGGGTTTGTATACGAGTGTGGATGTGTATGGTGTGTGTGTGTTTTTGTGTGTTTTTATATGTGTTGATGTGTTTGTGTGTTTTTTTCTGTGTGTGTATGTGTGTGTGTGTGTGTGTGTGTGTGTGTGTGTGTGTGTTTCTGTGTGTTTCCATGTGTGCGTGTTTGCTCACGGAGCAGAACAACAACACAGCAGCCTGTAGGTTTAACGGTATAATGAGAAACCGAGCGGGGCCGTGGACAACTCTTCCAATCAGGCACCATTATGGGGAGCTGAGATAATTAGAACGGCCAAACTCACACTCACACACACTCGCATCACAGGGTGGCGACTCCAAATATAGAACTGTTGTGTATTATCATTACAATGGGGATAGGTTCCTCCAATGCAGCAAAAAAATAACTAACTAGCAGGTTGATCAACGGCTTGAGCCATTACTGCATGGCAACAAACACCCTCTGCTCCTGGGATTATTGTGGATATGGAATATTCCGGTCCAGAAATATGTCCCCTCCATGGGCACAAACACACAACTCGGACAAGTGCGCACACTGAGCCGACGGCACGACTGACAATCGACGTGCCCGGTATAAACCAAACAGAGCGAATACATCACCTTTTATTTATGTCTGTAGCAGAAAACACAGAAAACAAGCAGTCCCTCCATGTACGGATCGCCAGAGTGAGAGCTCCTGTGAGATCCTGAGAGATCCTGTGAGATCCTGTGAGATCCTGTGAGATCCTGAGAGATCCTGAGAGATCCTGCTACTCCAAGCGATGCTGCGCTCCTCTCACTCACACACAGAGAGTGAGGGAGAGTGAACAGGGTCCCTTTCACTCGTATACTCCCCCCCCCTCCCTCCCTCCCTCCCGGCCCGTCCCTACCCTAACCCCTATCCCGACACAGAGGGACACGCCCCCTTTTACCCCCCCCCCCCCCCCCCCCCCCCCCACTCCCCCTCCCCAGCTCAACCTCCCGCCCACCCTGGCTCTCACAGTGGGATTAAAACTGGCTTTTGTCTCTCCACAATAGGGGTTAAACATTTCCTGGTATCAGTTGAACGCCACCACCGTCCAAAGTAACAGCGCAGGTTGCTTTTTTTTTCCATCCTTCTTCCAAGACCCGTTTTTTTTTTAAACAAAGAATAACTGAGAACATAGGAAACGGAGGCAGGCGACGACTTTTTCGTTCACTTGACCTATAGGGGGAAATGAATGGGGCAGCCAGCAGAGCACATCGCGTGGCGAAGTCTGCCATTAAATGGCGTTTCGCCCTTTTATGCCGCTAAACCGACATCATAATGCCTTGTCAAATTGAATTGCACAAGAGCAGAGCCAGGCAGCCCCCACACCCCCCCCCCCCCACGTCCCCGGGCTCCAGGAACGTCCCTGATGCCTGGCGGATGGGCGGAGGAGGTTCCAGCAGAAATTAACCAAATGAAGAGGTGGATGCCTCCGGGGGCCCCGGGCCACCACCACCACCAATACACTTCCCCTGTCAGGCAGTGGGAAGCAGGGAGAGCGAGAGTTCACCTTCACACAACAGATGTCCTCTGCAATCTAATCTGGCCGACCCCAAAGAAACGGAAGCCGGTTTCACTGGCCTCTCCTCCTGGCCTGGCAGAATCGCTATCCTTTAAAAATAAAAGAACAGAGAGAAGGGAGCTCTTTTGACGCCCGTTTGCTATGGTTGCGGCGGGGGGGACAATGGAAGGAGCCGGCCCTTTGAAAGAGTCACAATTCATTCTCCCCGCACCTCTGAATAATGTTTCTCCCCTAGTACAAAGCAAAAGCAGAACGTAACATAATCTACCTCAAAGTACATTGTCTCTGCCGCACAACAATGACCCAGCCCTGCGTTTCAAACCCTCGCTTGTGGTTTCTTTTGGTCGCTTCCCATTAGGATCGGTGGCTCTGTCGTCGTGTGTTTTGGTCTGGGAATTTATTCACGTCACATAGGCACAATGGGAGACAGTTCCACATTTTTATGTATAATATCATGCAAAATGAAATGCATAATTGATATCCCATTTCCATAATGAAAATGGGGGTGAATCACATTATTGCGGGAGTTTTATCGGCGATCAAGAGTACTTAATTTCTTATGTGTTATAACTAACATTAAAAGAGCCATGAAAATCACTTCATTGTTGAGGCGAACGCACAGAGCTCAAAGTCTCGTGGAGCGTGCTTGCGTGTGCGCGTGTGCGTGTGCATGCGCGTGCGCGTGCGTGTGCGTGTGTGCTTTCTCAGCGTTTAACCGCGCCACATGGGAGCTCATTCATTTCACAAAATTCATAAAGTAAGCCGTCGATCAGTTTGGTAGCATGCGGAAAAAAAAAAGGGACAAAAAAATGATGGATAGCGTGGCGGAGGTATATGGATTTACTGTGACATGCGTCAACCGGAGGGGGCCGTACTTCACAGAGCGAGGAGGGGGAGAGGGACCAAGTCTAATGAGCATTATTTCTGCACATTGACTCCGTTGAGCCGGAGACACTGGGCCAACCCCCGTGGCCCATTGGTGGACCAGCC
>NC_140283.1:17582848-17655348 GCF_964030765.1 Micromesistius poutassou
GGCTGCTGACGGAGAGCCCACCGCTAAGGGGATCTGCTTTACATTCTGCAGCCGGACCCACGAGGTGCAAACACCTACCCACCTGCCATCGACCAACCCATCAACCCCATGCACCAACCGACCTGACCACCACCCACCCATCCACCAACCCAACAACCCACCACGCACCACCCATCCAGCCACCCACCACCCACCTCCCATCCAGCCAGCCACCAGCTCATCACCCATCCACCAATCCACCAATCCACCCATCCACCAACCCATCCACCCGCCCGCTCCATCCCACTTGGGAGACTGCAGGTGAAACAGATGGCCGGAGCAGCGGCAGGCAGTAAACCTCTGCAGGGACGACGGTAAACACTATAAACACTTTGGCTTAAAGCGTGTTCATGCAAAACGTTTCAAATGCAAAATAAGCCACGGCTCCTTCCTCGGAGGAGCTGACGAAGGCGTACGCCTGAATGACTCGAAGAAACATATTTTATTCATCTGCATTTTGTCATTGAAACCAAAGTTTGTAAGTGTGTGCGACGTGTGCAAAACCAATGTGTTTACACTGTAAAATCTGATATTTTAAGGAAGCGAAGACAAGAGCAGATGCTTGGAGGATGTATGCCGTTAATCCCGAGAGCCAGCGTGGTGTCAGAAGTGCCAATCAATAATAAAAAACAAAGTTATTCTTGGTGTGGATGAGTGCGCCCCACTAAAGGTGCAGGAGAGAGAGAGAGAGAGAGAGAGGGCAGGAGGCGGGCAGCAGACAAGCCGAGTAAAAGGAAAGCACACAAACGCACGTGCACGTGCACACACGCACACACACACACACACACACACACACACACACGCACAGAGAATAGGTATAGGAAAACCCACACAAATGGTTTTTCGAGGAGGATGTCAAGGTTTTTCTGCTCCTGCTAACACAAATACCCACAACTATACCTGGACATGCATTCTGCATCCCTCCATCCCCATCCCACCATCCACCACCAAGTCCCCGCATATCCATCTCTCTCTGGTCCAGCGGAGAGAGACCAAATGGGGCTTGGCAGGCTTCTGGAGCCAGGCACTGTCCTCTCAGAACCAGCGGCAGGCTGCTCTACTCCCTTCCCACCGACCCACCCACCCCAGGACCTCTGGCCACCTCAGTCCACCTGCCTGGGCCCCTGGCACCAGCTGGGCCTAGCTCCTTGGTGCAGGAGACAGCCCGGGGACAATGGGAAGATACCATCTCGTCTGCCCTGCCTCGCAGAGGGCGGCACACTGCAAGTGTGTCAGATAGGGAGGAGAGAGGGAGAGGGCGAGGGGGAGGGGGAGGGAGAGGTAGAGGCACAGAGACAGAGACAGAGACAGAGGGAGAGAGAGGTAGAGAGGGAAAGGGAGAGGTAGCGGCACAGAGACAGAGACATAAACATAGACAGAGACAGAGGGAGAGACAGAGAGAGGTAGAGAGAGGTAGAGAGAGAGGGAGAGGGAGAGGGATACAGACAGAGACAGAGACAGACATTTAGATATATGGATATATGGATATATAGATAAATAGACGGATGGGAAGAGAGAGCGAAAGAGACAGTGAGAGAGGGGTGACACCAGAGACACAATACGGAAGGAGAAGCAAAAAGGCAGAAAAAAAAGAGATGATTGCTTTCTGTGAATCTGACTTTAAACCGACATTCAGCAGCGAGCGCTCTGTATGTGTTTGTCTCCAAAACAAACACACCGTATGCCTCCTGTTTAATGGATAACAGTGGGATGCAACGTGGCCATGCTCTGTTTAATTACAACATTGACTTCACTTGTCCATGAGCATGCCTCAGACGCTTTTGAAGACACACACACACACACACACACACACACACAGTCAACAGCACACCTGCCACAGGGTAGATAGGATTTACCACTGCATCAATAATTCACCCGCACATGTAATGCCGCCGGCCGGGGCCTGCTCACACACACACACACACACACACACACACACACACACACACACACACACACACACACACACACACACACACACACACACAAACACACACAGCTATAATCCCCACACACCCTTAACCACACACACAAACACACGCACATACGTATAAAACCCACATGATCACACATTAAATCCCCCCCTACAGACCCATTGCTTTTCTTTAGGTAACCAATAGCTTCTGAGGCCCAGGCTGTGGTCACCAGCGGTGGCACCTCAGCCCGCCGTCCACGGAACAGCGGGTTCCCATTGTAGGAAGTGACCGTGCTCTGAGGCAGTCACGTTCCCTGGTGATTGATCTTTTTTTAATCAAAGAGAAACGAGGCTGGTTTATAACAACCGCTCACTGTGTGCTTTGCAAACACACACACACACACACACACACACTCACACACACACATGTACAGGCATGTGCACACACATTAGACTACACACACACACACACACACACAGACCTGCACAGTTGTGAATACACATAGACGTGTGCACAGACACAAACATGCACACCTACACGCTGACAGTCACACACACACACACACACAAGCACCCACGGACACGCATGCACGCACACATGTAACAACATACACCGACACACACACTGACTGACACCCTCACACGTAGATGCACACAAACACGTATAAAACAGTTTGAGGGGGTAGTTGCAGGTGTCAGCCTGCACTATTCTTAGAACCACCTGAATACAAGCAATGCTCCTGGGCTTCCTTACTCCAGAACCATCAGGCGCCTCCCGCCCACAGCAGGCATGACAGTGGGCCACACACACACACACACACACACACACACACACACACACACACACACACACACACACACACACACAGCATCTCCGCGGGAGACAGCGGTGCCTTCATCTTCCGCCCCACACGGCGCCAACATCGTGAGACAGCAATTGTCGCTGTCAATCACCAAATCAAACACGCAAACAAACAAACAAATTGTGAAAAGACTTTCTGCACACAACAAGAGCCAAAAAAAAAGATTTCGGAAAACCGATCCGGGGATGGAAAAGTACCGCTGTATTTATTACATTCCCATGCAGTCGATATGCACCCCCGGCTAGCCCTGAGTTGGTATGGCTGGGCTGTCGTTCCAGTGGCCTCCTCCCAGTATTGGATTCAGACTAATGGGATCCACAGTCTATTTTTTCTCCCGATGTTGCGTCAGGAGGTCCAGTACCAGGAACCCGCAGTGGACTCAGAGGCCCGACAGTCAAACAGTCAGTGATTGAATCAAAGGTCAAAATGCAATGTCCTCTATGGACAGAAAATGTCCTCTGGCTGCTGTACGATAAAACAATGACGTTGTTCTTGTGTTCTCATCAAACAACGCTATGAGTTTGGCTTTAATGTGCAACAGTGCTCATAATGATCAAATGACACGTGAGCACTTTCACTGTCGATTGGAATAGCTTGAGAGTCAATACAATACAATACAATACAACTTTATTAATCCCACTAGGGGCAATTAGTTTGAGTTTGAGTCGAATGTTTGCAGGATATAAAATCGGGGACCTCCCAGCATGACGTAATGCAGCTACTGGTGATGGTGGTTCTCATTAGCCTCTAGAAGGGCCCTCTAGAAATGATCAACAACATGTGAACATTCATTTGAATGAATGATTCATGTTTGGTCAAATTTACAGCTTGTAAATATACAGCCGTGGGGCAGGCTATTTGAAACTGTTAAGTGTGTTTTTTTAACATTAATTCACAAAATTGTTTTTTTTCATTTTCCCTCCATTCAAGCATGAGGCGGCTGGGGCAATTTGTAAAGTTGGGAACAATTGGGTTGTTCTTTTTTTGCCAAATCTGCATAATTATCGAGGTTAAATTCAAGCTTGCGTGCCATTGTCTTTGAATAGGCCTGCCCCAGCTAAACGGAATACATTAGTGACATACTGATAGATTAGTGAGGCTGACAGACAATCCTCGGCTGGACGGAAGGCTGCAGAAGACAAGTCTCTCCATGGATGAAGGTGCAGTTCTACTCAAACAGCATTGTGTTCTATATTGCAGCCGCATTAAATACGTCTCTATTTTCTTTTGGAATAGTACCGCTATATTATTAGACTTCACCAACGTGATAATAGCAGACTTTGTAATTAAAGAAATGTGTGTGTTCGATTATGTTGGATAGAACTGACAATTTGCTAAATAAATTATTTGATAGCTTTTCAGATCAATTTTTTGTGTTTAGAGGACTATATTCTTTATGATTGCAAATGAATCACACACTTATTTATTTTATGAACAGAATAATATTTGGGTAAACGGTAGTGGCTCTGTTTTTCAGGGTTGAAAACAATATCAACGTAATACTGTCCCCAACCAATAGTAAGAATGCTGTGGGTTGGTTGGGGGCAAGGGTAGACCCCTAAAGTGTGACATACATTTCCTAGCCCAATAAGGAACAATGGTTCGCCTCAGTGGATGTGACATTAAACAATTGCCTAAAGCTATACAAAATGTCAATACTGTGATTATGTAGGGAATGGTTTGCAAGTTGCATTAAGTAACAGTGAAAATTGCCAGCATGATAAAATATATTATGATGACAAACAAATGAATGGGTTTACCTTGTAATGTTTCCAGTGCGCTGGTGTCACAACAACTGTACAACCTCTATGCATCATAACTCTCCCACTCTCCTAATGGAAATATATGCCCAGATCCAGACCTCTTGTAAATGTATTAAAGCCTTCCCCTTTAAAACGACATAATTTGTGTTTATGACAATTAGATAAGTGTAAAGTCTCGGTGAAGAGGGGGATGGAAACAAGTCTCTCTTATTTAGAGGCAAGGATTGTTCTTAACAGCAGTACAGCTGCTGCTTATCTCCTCTGCCTCAGCGGTATCAACCAGGTGCACTGTCTTACTTAGCTGGCTCATCCAGCAGCACCCTCTGCCTTATTGCGCCTGGTGACGTCCATTGGTGTGCCTCCCTCCCTTCCGGCCCGGGGAGCCGGGGCTTAATGTACTCAGCTCGTCTGTGACTTGTATACAATCTCAGCGCCGCACTCGACCCTTCTCACGTCTTGACATGATCGATGTGTGGCCTTGACATGACAGAAGGCCAGGTGGCTGTCTGAGTCGTGAGTAACCTTGGAGAGCTCTTGTCAGCAGGGATAAGCCCTCTGAGTGGTTAGTGCCTCGGTCCCCATGGCGGCAGTGTAAGTGCTGCTTGTCTCCAGGCTGTCCTTGTAGGCCCCTGAAGTCACAATCTCAAGTAGGGGAAGGTGCGGACTCTCAGCCAAAGACCAGTCTGTGGCTGGAAGGGGGACGCATGCAGGCCTCCATGTGCTTAACGCTTCAGTAGTCAATTAGAGCCAGCGGGAGGCCTGCAGACAATGCATCGGTGAGGCCGACCGGAGTCGGAGCTCAACGTTGATTTTAGTGGCGTCGTAGAGGAGGGTGTAGTGGGGGGGTGCCGTATGCCTGCATCACACAGAACAGCCCTGAGGCCAGACAACTCAGTACATAGTGAGCCTCTTCATGTCTTTATTCAAAATCTACAAACAACAAACCCCAAGACAACAGGTACTAGTCCAACAAAGAATGCTAATCGTTTAACTAGAGGGCTTTCTTTTCAACCCCCCCCCCCCCCCCCCCCCGGTTAATCCTATGTAGGTAAGTTGTTTGAACATCTCCCGGCTCTTGATTTACTGACTCTTAAATCTTGGCTGGGGTTCTCTTACAGGAATACAGCAGCCATGGTGGAAGCCACGTCAAACTCTTGCCAACAGGGACAATGTTCATTGAAACTAATCTCCCTTTTTTGCTGAATACAAGCGTGAAGAACCAACACCTTTGGAAATGTATTTTAAGGCAAATTCGTCAATCCCTCAAGTTTCCTGCCCAATTAGTTTTGGTCGCAAGTGCTGACAGACCCATTCCTCGGCCACAGTGCACTCAGTATTCTAGGAAGTAGAAATGTCCAGAAGAATAGCCAAGATCAGCACTTTACATAGCATTTCCCCTGCCTGTGATGAAATCACAATACCAGTCCGAATAGCCCGCTCATTTTTCCTTTTCCAGCATACACCCATTATAGAGTGGCGAGTCAAAAAGCCCCACACAGCGGTAGGCATCCCCGTCCCGGTGAGCTTTTCATATGGAAAACAGTTTCCAATGGGCCCTGCATTGTGCCACTATAATACAGCGTCTGCTTTATGGCATGGAAAAAATGCATTGTCCCTGAGGGGCGGTGAATGAGCCATTGAGGGACTGCCAGGGTTTCTCCAGAGCACCGGGACTTTGACCATGACACATGCTAGTGGGTGGCGGTCAAACACCCAGCGCAGTGCCCCCAACACAGGGGCTGGTGTTGAGAGGAGGACGGCCTCTCCGGCAACATAGCAGTACCTGTGTGAAGTTGGATGAGGCTAGCTTTCCATAGCTCAGTCGCGTTAAGGGTGATGCGGTAAAAGGTCGCCAGAAAAGAATACCCAGAGTGTACTGTTGTAACGCACAAAGCGAGACATGTTCTGCATGAGTGAATGGGGGCATGAAGTCTCAACGTATCAGGCCTCTAGGACTCACTAGGAGGCAAAGTGCTGCAGTATGACCTGGAGGCCGGCCAGGTGGGAATGAGACACTATGCAGTCAGACGCAGAGAGAGGTGCACTACTACGGCCCCTTATTCCCTGTAACTCTGCATTAAAGATTTAGTGCAGCACTCGTATATGCAACGCAGCCAAGGGCTCCATTGTGAAGTATTGCAATAAAACGTCTCATTGTGAGAAGTGCTTGGTGGCACCATAATGTACATGTTATTCTAAATCTAAAGTTCAGAAAAGTTTTGATTAGTTTTGAGCAGACTTTCTTTTAAATGGACAAACAGGTTGAAACTGCATTTTTTGGGCAAATATTGTTCCTCCCCAGTGAAAATGTACTGATCTTCATTAAAATGAAATGGTATGTAATAATCACGTAACATTCACATTTCTTCCCAGTATACAACAACCTTGAAGGGCTGCTCTTGAATGTACTCCCGGCCCAGGAATGCAAATTGAAAATCAAATAGCTAGGCCAAATGAAAATCAACAATCCAACGCCAAATTTTCTTTCCATATTACCATATCAAGCACATACCACAGTGGTAGCTAATTTTAACATCACAAAACAAAAATGTTGAGGTCCCTTTGGTTGGAATTTGCTGGGGGCTCGAGTGAATGAAAAGGACTCTTGTGCAATTGTCCAATGTTATGTAAAAGAGACACTTTGAGACTATTATACCATGTCTGATGAGAAGAAAGAAGTAGCACGTCAATCAAATTGAAGTGCTATGACAAGGTGTCTGTGGAAGGGTTCCTTAAAACCATTATGTTTGGACTGAGCACAATGAGTCTGGGAAACCAAAATGGAGGATTGACCTCCATCATATCTGCAAATACGGTATGTTTGGGTGTTTATTCATGCATTCTTCTTTATTTGTCACCTCGGAATGGATTCGTTCAGAGGGGCCTTCAAGGGCATGGTCTTACTGTTGCCTTTGTAAGGGCCCACCAAAATAACACATAAGAAAATCTGATTTGAACCGACCCACAGCCCAAATAGCAGTGGAAACAGCCTGGATGGGCTTTGTTATGGAGACACCAAAAGGCCGAAAGAGTATTGTGGGTCTTTTTCCTGTTGCTATGTTCAAGGCTAGACTGAGACAAACAATGCAAGCATAATAGAATCCCTCGGGGAAGACTTACAAGACCACAAGCCCACCCGAGGCTCGACTTAATTTCCAAGTCAAGAGGTAGAGGGATTGTCTGGGATACGGCTAGCAATACAATAACAAGGGAAATATCAGAATACAGCTACAATAGGTGGAGGCAAATGACACCGCAAAGACATGAGAAAGGGCAGAGAGGACGGAGGGAGGGAGGGAAGGAAAGAGGACACATGGGAGTGGGACATAGCCCTGAGGCCCCCCTACAGGTGCATTGTCTCCAGCATCAAAGAAACCCAGCTATATTTCAGACTGGCTGCACTGTGCATCCTGGAGAGACGGAGAGCATGTCCTGGTACCTTCTCTCTCTCTCTCTCTCTCTCTCACCCCGTCCTGACCCCTCATCCCCATTTACCGCCTGTGTCCGTAGCTACTTTGACAAACACAGCACCCCCAACCCCCAATCGACCAGCAGGGGTTCCACGTAGTTTCCCTTGCTTGAGTTATTCACTTGCAAAATGTATGGGGAGAAGTAATGACCACACTAAATACATTTACTTTCTCATTTGACCCGCACATAATGAAGTAAGAGGGGGAAAAAGTCAGTAAAAGTTAGTTGGGGACCATAGCCTGCCCACACCATAAAGATGTTCAAAAAGGCCAGGCACCCCCTGCCTGTTTCGGTGTTGTCTTGCAATGCAGATTGGAGGACAGAAAGGATTAAAGTCTGCCAGGGACGCTGCTGTAGCAGATCTGTCTCCTCTGTATACTTGTGTGTCATTGCTACTTCTGATCTGGCTTCAAAGAATGGAAATACAACAGAACATTTTCAAGAAATGCTGTGCTCAGTTTTTGCCATCATTATCTCCGGAAAATGTTCCAGTATTTGGAACAGAAATAGTTTGAACTGCTATGTTATAAACATCAACAAACAAGAACATACACATGGGCTGCACCTTGGTAAAAGCCAAGCCTTACCCATCATTTGATGCTTGACTGCTGCTGGGAGGGTTGTGACAAAGTGAGGCAAGGCTTACTAGCCTGATCCAACCTAGACATCTTACTATGAAGGTGGTGTCACACTGTTGCATTAAGGCAGACCCTGAAGTCAAAGCCTTGAGTAAACTCAAGCTTATGCGGGTTGAATTATCGGCTCCTTCCAGGATGTTTTTTTTTTCATATACGATCTGGCTAATCCAGGAGAGTTTGACTTGCGGCGCCCGATGCTTAATTGGATTTTTTCCCCTCGAGGAAAAGTGTGGAGAATCCTATCAGCCAGGCCTCCGTCGTGTAGCTCCTCCATTTTGTCTGATTAGGTACGATACCACAGAGCAACGCCTACAACTGTTAGAAAAACAAGCTAAATTGTAGCCATGAATCCATAAAACATACATATTTGTTTACTTCACACTTCACCTGAGGCCTTCTGGGGGCCGGCAACAACAACGCAAACAAAGTATTTCTGAAATTCTTCTAAACTAAAGTAGAATTGTAGCACACATTTAATGGAAGTGAACCCACAACAAGTGGAAACCAGAGTGCACTGTTTCCGATAAACCCGGTGAGTAGTGTTGCATTCACACAATACGGGAAGTGTCTGATTACGACAGGGAGTGTTCTGCTTCTCTTATCACTCATTAGAAGAATGGTGAGCAGATACCTGAGAGGAGCACCGGGGAGATGCCTCACCTTACACTGCACTGTATCACGGTGAAGAAAATACAGATAAGGTATTTGAGCAAAAATGACGGACTGAGGAAGAGAGAAGCTTGTTGAAGTGATTACATGAGCACAGTGCATGTCGAAGGTGCAAGGTCTAGGTTCCCTGCAAAAAATACAAACCGCGCCAATGGAGTCCAATGTTACACATGGCTTGAAATGAAAAAGCATTACATGGGAGACAAAGACTGAGATGATGGAGGTAGAAAAGAGGCCGGGAGAAACCAAGACAAATAAAAGTGAAACTGATCTGGACACCGAGACAAGGGCAATTTTCTCCTTTATCAAACAGGCATGTCCGTACAATTTGGGACTTGGTTTTTACAATCCAGTAAACAAAGCACCATCCTGAAGCAAGCGTGGCAGAATTTTCTGATCCGCATGCAGCAACAATCTCTCCTTTCATACCGCGGCAAGCCAAATTACGACAGCAGCAGAGAATGTATTCAGCACTGCTCTATGACTCCAACCCCCACTCTACTGTACACCTCTGAATGTCAGCCACGATTGAAAACCTGACATCCAAACCCAGAGTGACTCCTCAATGAAACATCACAAGCGACAGAAATACAGACAGTGTGCTGTTATTCCCTCACAGCCGTTTGCAAGGATTGTGCTTTCTGTCACGAATCTAGCCGCTTTGAGTAGCATGCCCATGGCTCATAGCTCTCCTGGTCCATGGTTGTGCTCAAAGGCTGAGGCGGTCATGGGTCATTGTGCTTCAGGCTCCAAGGGGCCCCTAACCAACCAACCTCGAAGACCCACGGTTTAGGTCTGGCTCCAAGCAGAAAAAAAAACCTTTAACCTCCATTGGCACAATGCCATCTACAATGGATATATTGAATTCTCATTCATTTGAGAAACAACCCTGAGCTGATTTATTCAAGCAGACATTACACAAAAGATAAAATGTTTCATATTTCAATAGAAAAATTGTGGCCAAGAAAACATAATTCTTCAGCTCGTGTTCTCAAATATAAGCCTTTATTGAAGCTCTGAAACAAATAGCATGAAGCTTAGGACTCAGACAGGCCAGTGGTGGCCAGCAAAAAGGGTTTTTGCAGACTTGCAGCGTGTTTCATAGGGTTATCTGGCCAGCCAGCCATTCGAGAGACACTGATAGATGAAGTCACCATTCGTTCATCCTCCTTCTCCTCTCAAGACCGGGCTCAGCCATCCCAGAGCAGGGAATTATCCAAGTGACAATGACATTCTTTCAGACACCAAAGAACGGCGGCTCTGAGAAGCTACAGCGGGGCAGACATAGAGATTACACTGATTGCTATGCCACTGCTTCTTGTTTGATCTCAAATTGCTCTGGCGTAGGGACGTGAGAATGGCCTGGATGATGTCCTTGAGTTGTTGATTAATAAATTGCAGTGCTCATTTGGACAGACTTGTGCAGACAGCTTCATGTTCAACTGCTGCCTCTTTTCACTGTTGTTTATTGTCCGAAACTCTTCTGTTTGTTATAGTTCACTCAAAAACAAAACAAATGTTTTTCTAAAGGGGTTTATGAATCCGAAAAGAAAAGAAAATAACCAGATAGGTTTGGTTGTATGTATGGTTTTGAACAGATAAAAAAAAAATTACAGGCATCAAGCAAGTCTGTGAGTACACAAGTCCACATTGTGCATCTGATTAGAGTTATTGGTCCACTGGAACATCCCTTAATGTGATCTCTCTGAAAGATAAGCTGATCTGTGTTGGAAAAGGAAAGGCAAATGCTTTTAATGCCTCCATTTTATGAATCTAATGGTTTTTTGACCTCAATCTTCCATAAGCAGAGGCAAAGATTATCTGAGTATAGATTATGCTTGTGCACAACATGTGGTATTAGGACAATAGAGCACATTGCCATCGGCGGAATTTGTATTCCAGTGTTCGATGATTGGAAGGACATGAATGTCCTGACAAACCTCAACATTTGTTTACCATCCTGGCTCTTTGTCGCTCCGAGCAAGGGGAGATGAGTTTTTCCCAGGATTCCTGTGGTTGTTTTTTTAGGGGTGCGTACATGAGGTACACCGAGGGGGGAGATGTAAAAGAGAGGAAGAAAAGCCCATTGGTCTCAGGGCCGAAGAGACAGCATGGAGAGCCAAGCTGTCACCCCGCTGGGATTAAGGGCCCTTCAGTGGTGTGCTGCTGAGCCACTAACATGGTCGCTAACCCCGGACTGGGGGGGGCCCTGGGTGGGGCAGAGGGTGCAAACAGAGGAGTGAGGGCATTAAGGACGCCTGGCCTTAAATAAGACCTCGGGGTCACGGGGCCTGCTGAACCATGGCAGAGCCACTTTGTGAATCCCTGTCACCTTTATTCATCCTGTGACAGCGTCGTGTCTCCACTCTTTCCTGTTGATTCAATCACTGTCACGTCATGTGCTGGAAAGGTTTGGGGCAATGGAGGAGGATCAAGATTATCGAGCACCTCTGCTGATTCTACCCTAAAATCCTCCCTGGCCAGTGGATGGGAGGGGGTGTGTGGAGGAGCATGGGATTGTGGAAGAATTCACCGGGGTTTATTTCGGGTTTTTTCCGGCAGTGCTCTGTCTGTCAAACCCTCCACCGTGATCCTCAGAGAGAGTCCTGTGTGTATATTTGTTCAACGATACCGGAAAAGTGGGATGCACCACTGTGCCAACCGAGAAGGGGGTGAGGGGGGCAGTGTTGAGTTTTTCTCAAGCACTATACAAACGAATGAGACAAGGAGGCATGAGAACAAGCGGGACTGCATTTAAGTGCATGCCCTCCCTTCTGCTTGGGCTATGATGCACTCGGCTGATGGAGCAATGCCCATCTCCGTGTTGTGGGATTGGGCCCTCTGTTCTCTCGAGTGGCGGCGGCGGAGAGTAGCAGCAGTTCCAGTCCACTTGCCAAGAGAGACTTCCCTGTCCAAAATCTTCTGCTTATCCATTATAGCTGGCAGGGGTTTGTTAGCGCAGCACTGGCTGCTTGCTAAACTCTTTAACAGCCTCTTCAAAACGAGCGCCTGTGTGTTAAAACCGGGGCTCTGTCTTGCAAGCTTCTATTGTTGTTCATCGAGAATACACCCCCCTTCCCCCTCCCACCCCCCAACTCCCACCCACCCAACAACCCACCACCCCTACCCATCCCAAACCTTCCCAGCCGACCCTCCAAGAAACGGACGGGAACAACAGCCCAGCCAGTGTGGATAGAGAAAACAGACCCCCTTTGTTCCCTCGGCCCCCCACCCACCGCCCCCAAATCTGAACCCCCTTCTCCTCCTCCTCCTTCTTCGGCACCACCCTCCCTTTTCCAGTCCAGTGGGTGGCACGAATGCGAAAGACCTTGAGAGGACGCAGCGACAATGCGTCGGGCGCACATCTTAAATCATTGTCACATCCGCGTTTGTTCCAGACCCAGATCCAGGTCCCGGGCTTTACCCTGGGGAGGACGATCAAGAGGTTTCATGCTCCATCAACACTGGTTAACCTGTCAGCTGTTCTATGGGTGTCTGGGGCTGGGCAGGCGTTGAACCTACAACGGTTCCATTAAGCCCTGCCTCCCCACTTCAAAGGGAAGGCCTCCACTGCCGTTGAACCCTGGCGGTGGTTTTGCGGTGGTTTTGAGAACATCTCTGGGGGCGTGAGGGGTGTGATAACCTGACATGGGTAATAAAAAGTGTTCCCATGGCAACTTTAAATGGTTGAGCCTGACAAATCTCACCAAGTATTGGTCTGGTAATCATGCTGGGAGAGCCCCCCGACTGCCCCCCCATCTGCCCTAGCAACCTTACTGCTTACGTAGGACCTGCAAAGCACCTTTGAACACAACATGACAGCCCTGCCTACCATTGGTGAGGCGGATGTGTCGCTAGGGAGCATTCTGCAGCATTGACGACTCTCACATGCATGCGTGATGCCCTGTATTGTTTTGTTTCAGGGCCATGTAGGGAAATTATTAAACCTCACCGCCCACAACATAACATAGACAGACAACATACATCCCTGTTGGTTTAGCATTCAATTTGAGTCCAGCTGGGAGCCAGACATAAATTGGAGCATGCCGAGCGGTTTTCTTCGGGGTTGTCAGTCTTTTGTTCTCACATTAGGGTTTAATTCAAGTCAGGGGTATAGCCATCATCAACAGATGCAGCTGGGTGGAGTGGACTCACAGGAATGTGTCAGTGTCTATTAAAACTGCTGCCTAACTGAGCACGCAACTCATAATTGCATGGAGCAGCTTCTTCCACAACACTGCATTCCCCGTTTACCACAAGGACTAAGAGAAGCACAAAGCATGTTTGTGAGTCTTTGTTGTGTGTGCATGTCTGTTTTCATGCAGTTGTATTGTGTACACATTCAGGTCTTCAGCATGCCACGTGTGTGTGTGTGTGTGTGTGTGTGTGTGTGTGTGTGTGTGTGTGTGTGTGTACACAATGAATAGATCTGATTGTTACGGCTAAACCAAAAAATAATTATAATTAAATATCTGTACAATGGTATCTAGATATTTTTTTTAATAGTATTTTAATGCTTTTGTCCTCATTCCTATATTCCTATTCCCGTGTTAACGTTAACGGCAGGTGGAATCTTAATTAGCTGCAGAAATAATGATACGTTTGGAATGTGTATTAATCAAGTTTACCAAGAAGGCCAACAACATTAAGGGCAACTGTTTTCTCTCATTTGAACAGGTTCTGCTGTGTGAACGCAGCTTAAGACCTTGATTCAAGTGGATTGATCATTAGGATTGAATACAAAAGAGTACAACTAAAGAGTTGGTTGAATCAGTCAGCCATTAAGCTTCACAGAAAAAAGATTAACCAGTGCATACTTACCCACCTGTTAGTGGCACATGCACTAAATGTTCTTAAGATCAATGCAGGTGTATGTGTAATCTATTATGGCTGGGCAATATGGATACGTTTATTATCATGATAATCATGGGTATTTTCACAATACCGATACACAACGTGCGTATGAATTATCAATATAATTTTAACAGTCTAACTTGATTATTTAAAGGGCGTATCTTCTCATCGTAATTAATTTAGACTTCATAAGTAGCTATCTTAATTTCATGATACAGCAATACAATTCAATGATGATTTACGATAATGCTGAATTATAGCCCAGCCCTAACATCCATGCACCCATTTAGCGAGAAAATACATTACAGTGTGCAAACAGTGGGACACACACACACACACACACACACGCACACACACACACACACACACACACGCACGCACACTCAGAATTCCCTGTGAGGCCCTCCTAATGAGACTCTCATCAGTCCAGAAACAGGACAAGCTCGTCTGGAGACAAGAGGCTCCGGCCATGTAAATGTGCGCAGCGGCTGTGTACGACAGGCCGGCAGCGACCAATCTGCCTGGTCGCGCTGACACTAATAGATGGAGCGCTGGCCTCTGCCGGTCCCCAGAGGGTTAACCCCATCACAGGCCACGCGCCACAGCGCCAATCCCATTCACGTACACCCCGGACAGGCATTACTCTTCATTCTAAGCAGGTAAACATGGTCTTCTTCAACTCAAAGTGATGGGTAATGGCCTGTATGAAATAGGCGGGGATCCCCACGGCGCTTTGGGTTAGAAAGGAAGCCGGCGCCCGAGGGTTAGAAGACGTGAGCGATGTTGCGGCTTGATGAAAGTGCGCGCGTGATTGGGATTCGGCAATGTCACCGCTTTGAAGGAGACGCGACGTGACTTGTGAGTAATTGAGACCGTAAAAAAAAGGCCCAGCCTTTCAACGGCGTCGACAGCCTCCGCTGAGTTCGGCACGCCGGCTGAGATAAAACGCCGCACATCAATGGACACGCATTTACATCGACTTCAAGCGGGAAAGAAAAAGCCAACGGAAGGTCGTCCCTGACAACGCGACCGTCCGCCCCGCCCGCCCCGCCCCGCCCGCCCGCCCACACGCCGGCCCGACGCCTCGAGACATCCTAGGTATGGCGTGACGTACGCGGAGGAGCGTTGATGTCATCCTCCCCGGGATGACTGGCATGAGTCGTCACCCGGGTCCCAGTGTGTGGGACACACATTGTGCAGCAGCCCTGCCACCGGGTCGGCCCTCCCTGCTCCGCAGACAGATCGGCCCGATCCGCCGGCCGCAGAATGATGTGCGTGCCTCTGCAGCCCACGCACTGACATAAGTGGCATTTTCCTGCAACCACCCAGGCTTTTCCCATAGCCCCCAGAGGCAGCGGCTGGCCCGCCATTTGGTATTAGGTCAACAGTGGGAGAGACAAACTGGTGCTCTCACAATAACACCGGCCGACGTGTGTCCTGATAATCCCTTAGTTATGCAAATCTCGGCACCGCCTGACGGCCTGTTTTAGGCAGCTGAGCGGGAAAGTGAAGATGGAGGCAAAAATGTAGGTCGCTATCTAGTTCTAGTGTGCATTCCCTTTGCTTTATCTTAACCCTGATGCTATCTTTGTGTTATTCTCCCAGTGATGAAACTACAGACGCAACGTGGTCCGCCGGGTTCGGCAAACCGGGGGTCCTGACGCGAAGAGTTCCCGGCGCCATGGTGACAGGGAGGGGTGACACATACGCAGGTCAACAGTCATGTGACGGGAGCACACCCGCCAAAAAGGCCCTCGAACCTCAACAACAATAGAGGACACGCAAACATACACGGCTGCCAACCTTTTGCCGCCCCATGCTAAACGAATGCAAAGACGGCATACGGCATCGGGGATATAGAGAGAGAGATTGTTATCTGCTCTTCGGGAGGAGATTAACACAATAGACTGCTTAAGAGTGAACAAACAGGGCTGGAAAGTGTGTCAGTGCGTTCACAGAGGGGGCAGTGGTTGGAACAAGGCCGCCAGACAATGGAGCAGTCATCATTAGCATTGCATTAATTGAGCTGATCTCAGGCAGGAGTGAAAGTGTGCAACCCCTTCCATATGTGTTTGGCTGTGTATGAAGTGGGTGTCTGGGGAGGAGGGGGGGCTCAGCGAGGTACATGACGGATGAATGAAAGTCTGACTGAGGGAGAGAGAGAGAGAGAGAGAGAGGGATGGGTGGGGGCGGGCGAGGGTGGGGGCTGAGCTGGAGGGAAGGGTGGTTATGTTGATCAGGGAAGCAGTTGTTATTGTTAGGGTTAGAGTGGGTAAACCGCAATGAGATGTAATGCAATTTGAGAATAGTTTGGCAGGATGTTAGAGGTGTCGGTGTGTACTTGCTTGAAAAAAAGAGAAGAGTGTTTTTTTTAAGGCTAGGGATTTAGAGAAAAAACAACGTATATACAAATCAGCTTAGGATGTCAGGGATTTGCCGGGTAAATCCTTGACACTGACAAAAGAAACAATCGTTTGTCAAACCATCCATCTAAAATATTCACAAAATGTAATTGCGTTGTTTAATCTCAGTGCAAAATAATGGTATAAATAGGGGCTGCCAAAGAGCCACCTTTACGACAGCCAAGTGCTAAGCGACTGAACTCAGCATCTTTAGAGCGCCATAACAACACGCGTCTGTGAGCCAGCTTTGACAGCTGCGGAACCGGACGTGAGAGATGCGGACAGTGCACCTGCCTTGAGAATAGACCGTTCCGATCACAGAGACAAGCATCCCAAAGTAGCTTACACCCAGCGTCCTTACACACACAGCGACTACGATGCCACATAACACTGAGTCAAATGAAATTTACACGTCTACACATCATTTTGGACCCATCCGTTTGAAACTCAGGGTGACTATCTGCGTTTCTAAAAACTCGTGAGAGTGCAGCCATCCCATATGCGCAGATGTTCTGTATCTTACCTTGTCTGTGTGTGTGGGTCTCTGTGAAGCCTCGATCTGAAGACCCTCTGTTTGCAGAGTCCTGCGACAGAACTGTAGTGGCAATGTCTCCCGTGTTTATTTACGTCAAGTCCCGTCCACCGCCGAGCCTCTCTTGCACTTGTCTCTGCTTTCTCCCCTCACTGCTCCTCCTTTCCTCCTCTTCCAGCCGCGGCAGCCTACTGACACACACGCGGGCACGTGTATCAGCATCGTAGGCGCACGCCCAATTGCGCGCGGCCGCCACCACAGCGCCGCTTCCACTGAATGGTGGCCCGAAGGCACTGATTAGTGACAGCGACGACGTGTTTTTTTTTTTTTCCTCACTCTCTCTCTCTCCAGATATGATCATATTATGTGTGTCACTACACCCTGCAATACACAGATGGATGACATTAAAGTGATTGGTGTGACGAGTTTATTTCTAGCTAGAGATTATGCATCAATAAATAGTTCGTAGATGTGGGGTCATCATGACAGCCCCTCCTCCTCGCTTGCTCAATGCACTCAGTAGGTGACAGTATAAACACGCAAAGCCTCACACACGCGCGCGCGCGCGCGCGCACACACACACACACACACACACACACACACACACACACACACACACACACACACACACACACACACACACACAATCGCGTGGATGAAAACGCTAGTTGTTGAAGCATTACCATCATAATCTTGCACACAGTGCTCTCCAGATGTGCGAGGGCCTTCTGATGGCTCTTTGGCATTTGCATGCTCTGATGCTCTCCACATCTTCACCCGAGGAGGAGGAGGACTGCAGCTAGAACCACCGAGCGGCCGCAGCAGCCATGGGATGGGCCAAGCTCTGTGAAAAAGAACATCTCCTTTCCATTCAACTCGAATAAGCCAACCAGGCAGGATCGAGCTCTCAGCATGTTACACATACATCAATTCGACGTCACGTGACGTTATGGCAAAGGACGCCATCTGCGGCCAGAGAGCCAGACACGTTTGCAGCAGGTGACTCGCTTGATGTCCGGGGTGCGCTCGGGTCGACGGTAAGTGAGCGCCTCCCTTCACCCTGAATGAGCGGCCGTCCACCGTCCACAATCTGGCCCGCTCAGAGGAACCGACACGCTGTCTGTTGTAGTGTACCAATTCAATATTTGACTTATGCCTCGGCAGCTCCCGTTCCATATTGGAGAGCAAGTCAGCATTGCACGAGCAAACCAACGTTTAAAAATAACCCCAGCGTTTTATTGAAGTGTTAAGCCTGGGTTGAGGTATTAAGCGTGTGCTGAAAACACCACACCAGCGTTCCGTTATCTGGTCCACCCACGAGTCTTATTATAATTATTGTCAAAACGCTTCTTCAATTTAAGACTTTGACACTAAACATGACCAAAGGGAGAACATGAGAGAGAGAGCGAGAGAGAGAGAGAGAGAGAGAGAGAGAGAGAGAGAGAGAGAGGGAGGGAGGGGGGGGGGACGACGACGACGACGACGACGACAGCCCGACAGACAGAGAGGGAGGGGAGGGGGACAGGCAGACAGAGAGAGGGAGAGATAGAGAGAGGGGGGGGGGGGGGGGGGGGGGGGGGAGGGGGACAGACAGGGAAAGAGAGAGAGAGAGAGAGAGAGAGGGAGGCAAGAATGACATTCAAAAAGGTCATACTCAAACTAGGACCCGCCATACCACATGCACACCGCACCTCGCCAGCTCCCTGATAAACCAAATTTGCTCTCATTATAGACTGGGGGGGGGGGGTGTGCTGGGTGGGGTGGGGGTGTTGTGGTGCTGGTGGTGGTGGAGGGAGAGGGTGACGTTGGGATGTGTGCTGACGTCAACAGTGCCACACTGGAAAAGCGTTGTCATATTGCCACCTCTCCTCGCAGAACCCTTACCGATATGTCTGTGTGCTGTTTAGAATCCTATTTAAATATTCACTTAATTTTCCTTCACGCATATTATGTGTAATATACTTTCAGGGATTTCCATTAGTTCGGGAATATAACAGCAGCAGGTTGGGTTATAAGTATAACCCTCAAGCAAATCTAGTTTGGGTTGATGGTGAAATGCAAATCCTCCAAATGTTGGCATTGTCTTACCTCTCATTGATATTTGCTCGTGGGCTTCGTACTCATGGAGACTCATGGATGCAGAAGCCAATTACATCTCGGGGTTTTCTATTTGAGTTTTCAATGGCATACACAAAATATGATGTTATGTTATTAAACTGCTCAACTGCGTGCAGGACAAACTAGCAAAATAATAAATCCCTTGGCAGTTTTCTTTATTTTTCCTTTTGTTTGTATATATATTCATGTATCTGATTGTTTAAATGTCAAGTATGTTATTCTGTAAATGGTCTGTCTCAACTGTCTCCTTGAGTGGGAAAAGAATAGCAAACATCTCAGGGATTAAGACACAACAGATGAAAACACACAGAAGCACGCAAGAGAGATAATGGACACATGACAGACACTAATATATACAAACTCAAGAGGCTCAGACGATGGTGTGAATAAGAATCAAATTACTGTTGGACGCCACCAGAGTCTGTTGTGTTTACATCAGAATCAGGCCCCATGTACCCTCATAGCCAGCGGGGTGAGCCTTTACCGGCGGGATAACCTTGTTAGTGAAGGAACACACGATGACAGGGGTCTACTAAGTGCAAGGACAATGGCCATTGGACGTTGCTCAATGTACGTCCACGTCAATACACTCTGAAGCTTGTGATATGCTAGTGTTTATAACCTAAGGTAACAGTAAGCATATGAGAGGGGGGGGGGGGGACAAGAAACTATAGGTTGAGGCATATCTTCTTGACTTGTTAAGTTGTGTGAGTGCATATTTAAACCACATGAGCTTTTCCTAAAATCAGTACATTGTTCTATTTGGGATAAAATATAACATGAAAATAAATAAGACACTAGGCGAAAACCATGATGGAGATGGGTTTATAGGGCATATTCTGATCCGTAACAATTTGTGAACAGAGAAAATAATAAACCAAAAAATTTAATATATAATATAAAAAAAACGTTGAACACATCTAGCACGTGTTCACCCCGTGATGCTGATCAATACGGGCGAGGGACACGTGTTGTAATGAGCAGTACTAATTGTTCCCAGTATAACTCCTGCTGCTGCTGCTGACCACCCCGGTATTGATGTCCACTGCCATGTGCCATTGTGCAGCCATTGCTGTGTTCCCGTGCACGGAGGCGAGGTGGCTGGGAGCTTGTGCCAGTGACGGCTGTTTATGCTGCGGGGGAATGTGATCCATCACCGCTCCTTCGGTCATTTATCTATTTTCTCTCCCTGCTCCTTCGCCCTCTCTCTCCCTTCTAGCCCTCATTCGATCTGCTTCTCCCTTCCTCCCACTATCTGTCTCACTCTCTACTCCTCTAGCTTTTTCCCCTCTTCTCCCCTCAACTCTCTTCTCCCCTCTCTCCATTCGCCCCTCTCTCCCTTCTCCCTCTCACACGCCTTCCCTTCTCCCCACCATCTCTCTCTCCCTTCTCCCCACTCTCTCCTCACAGGCTTCCAGCTATTCCTCCACTGATGACGTCTGCCAAGTATCTTTGAATGACCCTGCATCTTAACTGTCCACTTATTAACAAAACACACACAGCAATGCAAAAAGACCACACACACACACACACAAAATCAACACTGTAAACATATTGTTATCGCTGTTGCTGAGCAATAATACAGCAGAGTTGAAGGTAACAACTGCCTCCCCTACCTCCCTAATGAGCACGAGTTTCCCTAAGCAATGGAAACAGCCGCTTTTCTGCGATAGCACCCGTGTAATCACACGTAATTAGGACACAGTGAGGTTCAGCGGAAAGATTTTAATTAAACACTCCAAACACTCCTTGCAGGGGGATCAATGGGGAAAATGGTGAGATGCAACAACAAATTGGCGCTTGTCCAGCTCTATCCTTTTCAGCTTAGGTCAGTTTGCAGTGACCATGACTCCGTCACACGTCCTTCTGTTGCAGTCAAGTCAGACGGGTTAAACGGGGGCAACAGACCAGGGCTTTAACAGCAACAGCACATTGGGTAAAAGTGATCCACAGTTAATCCTTTAAACCTGTAATTATATTTTACAGTGCAACGTCGTTAAATAAAGAGAAACTATATTTTAAACAAGCGTAAGCAATCTTTTTTTGTTACTAGAATTACACAATGTACATCTACAATTGTTACAACTTCCTTTGGGATAATTTGTCTGATATAGATTTTAAAAGTGTTACATTGGAGTGACGGCATTCATTATTACTTCAATATTAAACTACATGGACCTGCTGAGAGCAGTTATACTGGACTTGTGGTACGGTAAGATTCCCAGTGAGGTTAGTATCAATCATCAATAAAATCCAATTAAAAAAAAAGGTTAAAAGTGTTAACACACTGCAATTCCCTAGAATTACATTACATTGTTTCTTCCAGTGGTCATTGGTAGGCAGTGACGTTTAGGAGTACCAAACAACACAATTAATCACATAAAGGTCCTATTATTATCTTTTCATATCAACTTATAAATAAAATCATTCTTTATGCAGATATACATGTATACAAATTGTGTTTTTTTCAATGCCAGAAAAACATGCCAGAAGAACAGTGTTGGGCCAAACTGGTCGTAGCTGCTCTCTGTCAGCAGCTGTATGTTTTCTACAGTTTCTCTGCTATGTATTGCATGACTAGCGTTAATGCAGGGAGGTGCGCTTCCAGCATGCACACCGAGTGCATTAAGCTGCTGAGGCAATGCATGCACCAATACTTAAAATCAATTGTCAAGTAAAGTGGTATGAAAGAGTTTTTTTTTTTTTTTATGTATTATTTACAATACATATCTTAAAAATAAGATAAAATACTATCTTGCACTTATGATTAACAGCACCAGGAGTTAATGCAACGGTTGTTCCTGAACTCTTGTTTCGGCTTTCCAGTCATGATTCCCTATAGGCTGTGTGCCACCGAGCCCCATCACGTGACACACAGTGCCCTCCGTTCCTCCATCTCTAATCAAAGGAAAAAAAAAAAAAATCACCTGGGGTCGGTTGAGTTGTGCTCCAGAAAACCACCCCCCCCACCCCACCACCTGTCCCAGAGGTACATTGGTGGGTTCAGCCTGGTGGGGGATGCTTTTTCGGTTGAGGTACGATGAGCAGCTTGTGGAGGTATGGAGGGCGGTGGTCCACGTCCACGTCCCGCACATTCCGAGCGGCCATACTGGTGCTTCTTCACCATTATAATAACCACAACAACAACAACAACAACAACGGGTTGCTTGGTTACTCTAGATAACCCCCATCGATTATTTTACTCAAGAAGCACCAAGATGGCGGGCCCTACACCGAATGTGCCGGAACATTGCTTCTCGGGGCCCCCTCGGACGACGACACCGCCTTGGAGCGGTCACCGCTACGAGCGCTTGGCCCTGGACAGGGCGCGCAGGCCGCCGTGCATGTCGGCCCTCAGCCCCGCCCACTCCGTCAGCCGCTGGCCGGAGCCCTTGTCCCGGGTCAGGATGGCGGCGGCCTTCTTCATCTTCTCCTCATTGCGGCCCAGGTAGCGCTGGGCCTCGGCCTGCAGCAGGTTCAGCTTCTCCTGCCGGCTCTCGTCCAGCGTGATCTCCTCGCTCATGTACGGGTTGAAGCGGAAGTAGGTGCCGGTGGGGAGGAGGCCGTCCAGCATGGTGTGGACCTCTGTGTGTGTGTGTGAGAGAAAGAAAGGGGAGGAGGGGAGTGTGTGTGTGTGTGTGTGTGTGTGTGTGTGTGTGTGTGTGTGTGTGTGTGTGTGTGTGTGTGTGTGTGTGTGTGTGTGTGTGTGTGTGTGTGTGTGTGTGTGTGTGTGTGTGTGTGTGTGTGTGTGTGCGCGCGCGTGGAGAAGGGGAGAGGGGAGCGGGGAAAGGTATGATGAAAAAGAGTCCAGGCATGTACATGAGGTTACACATCAGCGCATAAATACATGCCTAATACAGCCCAGCGTGTACAAACACAACGCAAACAGAGATTACAGTCACAGTCGGTGGAGCGCACAACGCCAGAACAATACGTCAGCCGTTTCTGACAGCTATACATGGGAACGCAAAAGCAAATGTTTCGGGGCGGCTTTTGGAAATGTGTGAGTGTGCCAGAATGAAGGTTATTCAAAGTGCACTGGTACCGAGATGTTTATACTTTTCTTCCTGGGAGGGAGAAGGCTGTCATGCGCGATTCAAAGAGATGTGGGTCTGTGAACGGAAAAATGGAAATGTATAAAATATGTATTGTATTGAAAACGAAGCGCATGAGGGAGAATAACTGAGGAGATGTGCTTGAAGGCGCACAGAGCAGCATGTGTGAGCGTTGCTGCTCTCACAGCACTCTGAGGTGAAGGGAGGTTCAGGAGGTCAGACCAATCAAATCAAAGCGGCTGGCCACTGGGTTCAGTGAAACCTGGCAGGTTACCACTGAATAAAACATTGGCTCAAATCTCCTTTTGGCGTAATGACGTGGCAAATTATACAATTAACACGAAAAGTGCACACAATAGTGAAAAGCCGTCTCCAAAATCAATGGATGTCGGAAGTGCGATGGTTGCAACCCATTAGGGTTGTTTAAGGTTGCTACCGCCTGCTCAATGCGGGGTGGGAGGAATGGATGAGTCAGATTCATGGACTGTGGGATTGGGTGTATTGTTTGTATTTGCCGGTGTATGCATCGGTTATGGGTCACAAATGGGTTGTTGTAGGGGTTGATTCTTTACACTACAATGCTTTTGATTGCACCTTTACTGGGCTTGCCGACCCTATAGGAAAACTCTGAACATAATAATATTAAATTCATATTTTAAAAAGCTATTATATAAAAAAAACAGAATCTAAAAAAAAAAACCTGATTATACCCCAACAATTTTCAGTTCAATGGTTATTAAACCGAAAAATAAGAAACGATCAATGTTAACCATGTTTGAGTTTGGATTTCTTATGATTATGGGTGTTTCTATGATAACATAATATTTGTCTTCACATCTCCCACCACACCACAGCACCGGCTGCTGTTTTGTGTGCGGTACACACCCTGGAGGAAGCATGCGTACAATTAACAGCTGGGACCGAGGTTTACGGGTAGAGGGCGAAAAATGGATGATGAACACTCCACTAATCTGCTCTCTCTAAATAACAAGAGGCCCAATCCCAGAGCTTAATCCCAAAAACCAGGGGGGGGGGGGGGCGGGGGAATCGGGCGCCAAAACCCCTGCATCTGGGTCACGCCCCAACCCACCGCCGCCACGGGGACACGCTCCCTCGCCAAAACTAGGGAGGTACAGAGGTGCCCCCTGCCCAGAGGTGACCCACCACCCACCGGCACAGGGCTTGTGATGAGGCAGGGCTCCACCACCACAAATTCAGCCTGCGCCAGCGGAGCTCTCGGCTGGCCGGTGATACGGCGAGTTCAAAACGCCCCCGGGCCTTTGCTTTGAATGTGACACGCCGCGGGGGGGAGGGGGAAGAAAAGGATGTTGTTTGTTTATGTGTTTCTCGGCTTGTTTTGAAGGGTGTCGTCTAGGGTGACCTACCTTCCGTGTCGGTGGCGCTGCTGATGACGTTCACCAGCTTGGTCTTGAGGCTGGTGTGGGTGGCGCTGTGCTTGCCCGGGGTGGCGAAGCGGCCCGTGCCCAGCGACACCACGCACTCCAGGGGCGTGCCGGGCCACAGACACTGGCACTCGTGGATGGCCAACGCCGTGGGGTTGTTGATCAGCAGACCTCCGTCCTATGTGAAAGTGAAAGTGAAAGAGAGAACACGAGAGCGAGAGAGAGAGAGAGAGAGACCATGAGAAAGCAGCCACATGAAGGAGAGCGAGAACATGAGAGAGACCGAGAACATGAGAGAGAGAGAGCGATCGACTGTTGTTAGAGATTCTCTTTCACTGATTTTGTCCAAACGAGACCACGTCACACTAAAAAAAAAGCTCATTCATTAAAAACAAGACAAGGGCTTCCTGTTCTTAATATCCCACTTATGTGCGTTGTCGATGGAACAAATGGGCCGCGGCGGTACAGAAGAACCCAGAACCCATCGCCTTGATGTTCCACTGCCGCCCCGCGGGCCCTTTGATGCGAAGCGGGTGCCAAGGAGATATGTTTGCTGTAGATCCATAGTCTCTCGCCCAAAGGCATCAGGGGCGGAGGGGGGGTGAGTGTAGGGAAGCTGTGGGGAGCGTTGAATAGGCATGAGGGTTGAAGTGCGGAAGGGGTTGTGGGCGGTTGGGGGGGTGGCGGCTGGCAGCCGGATCAAACACACACGGGGGGCGGAGGGGGGGGGTGGTGGTGTGTGGGGTGCAGCCTGATTAAAGAGGCCAGGCTTGGGGTGTGGGGGATGGCGGGAGGGGGTGGTACGGGTGGGGGGAGGAGCCCCAGGGTGTCTTGCGTCTTGGGACGGTGTAGGCAGTGGAACAAGGTCCTTGCTTGTGCGAATGCTTTTGAAGCTATGGCTATGGCGGCTATGTGAGTGTACATCTCTGTCCATGCTGTCCATGTATGTACAGTATGTATGGATGTACAGTATGTACAGTATGTATGTATGTATGTACAGTATGTAGGTATGTATGTATGTATGTATGTTTAAGGCTGTAGTAGGGGTGGGGGGTGCATCCCCATCCCTCCTGCTAATGCCTGAGCAGCGTGGCATAATGAGATTTCTTCCAGCACAAATCAATGTCGGGGGCACGTGACCTGACAGGGAATGGAAGCGCTGCCTAGCGAGAAGCAGGTCCGTTCATCACCCAGCGCACTGGACGGGCGAGGAACTGTGTCATCGCCTCAGGCTCTGAAAGATATATAAAATATATATATATATATACTGTATATATTGCAAAAAGGGCAATTGGAAGTGGTCGGCGGATTGGCGCATCAGCACAAAGCAAACACTCTCCATTGATACATGAGAATGCACAGGCGATGGCAATCCGATGATCTTTTCTCCATCACAGCGCATTGTTGTCGTTTTTTAATACATGGACACGATGGGGAATGGAGTCCATCAATGTAGCAGAATGAGACAAAGGGTTTGAGAAATCCCACGTGACGGCCAATCCTTTCCGTTCTCGTGGCGTTTTTTTAAAATAAAGGATTGGAACGAGGAATGATCCTTTTTATTATGATGCACTGGATGAGTCGTTTTTATGTGCAATCCAAATCCCCCTCAGACCCCCTCTGGTCTCTCCGACTGGGCCATGAGTCACACATTGGTCCCTGCCTCGTCCCAAAGCCACCCCCAGAACCGCTGACACGGAAGTTTTTGTGTCCGTAAAGCAAGGCACTATGCGGCAGCAGGGCTTTGGGCACAGAAGGAAATGAACCACGGAAGGGATAAAAAATAAAAAAAACTCTGAATTAAACTTGTTCCCAAAGTAAAAGTATCACAGAGGCTCTCTCACAGCGCCCAGCTCCGGGCGACCCCATCTGGAACCCAAACAGCTCAGCAGTTTTCCTCACAGCCCGCCAACCAGGCTCAATTTTCCCGAACTCGGGTGGCAAGTGGAAGCACTGCTCTGAGTCAAGTCGTGGCCAGAGGCCAGTCTGTATTCACAATAGTCTCCTTTGAACAGAAGCAGGGAAAACATCCGTGTTAAGTCGTGGACTCGAAACACCTGCTCCTGCAGTTCAGACCTTTATACAGGGTCCCAAGAAAAGTCGTTTCAAGGCGCTGGGTCCTTAGGGCTTCGTGCCCACTCCAAATGAATCCAGGGCCATTGATTCAGACGATAATTTGCATCCTCTTAGCTATTTTCACAGCCAGCAGTAATAGGCATGCAATCCTAGAGAGAGAGAGAGAGAGAGAGAGAGAGAGAGAGAGAGAGAGAGAGAGAGAGAGAGAGAGAGAGAGAGAGAGAGAGAGAGAGAGAGAGAGAGAGAGAGAGAGAGAGAGAGAGAGAGAGAGAGAGAGAGAGATGCTCATTCCCCAGTCAGATTGCTTGGCAAGATGCTAAAGCTCACCAATCTTTTTGCAAAAGCTCTTTTGAGGGCACTTGTGTTATGATCAACTAATGATCCGCTTCAACCAGAATGCACAAGCCTTGTACACAGAAACGACAAACTGGAGCTGGCCATCCACCCTGATAGCACCAAGAATACCTCCGGTCATTGAAGATATATGGCAGCATCTGGCCACTCCACATGCTTCTCGCTATTCCAACCGTTCCAACTCTATCGGAGGGAAGCCGCCTACACAAGTGTAGTCACTGACTTTGGAGGAATCTAAAGATAGAATGAATACGCACTTTTGGATGAAAGCCTTGAATGGCCACGGCCACGTGTGTGTGTGTGTGTGTGTGTGTGTGTATATATATACAAGTGTTTATATTTGACAGAAGGCAAGAGAATGTAACGAGCGGACGGATACAGTATCAAGAAGTCATGTGGACGTGTGTCCTCAACTCAAGGAGCCAAAGCAATCCAGGAGTCTGTCTGGGAATCGGGAAGTCTCCATGCTTAACACAAGAGGGGCAGGATAATGTGGTGGCGTTGGACCCAGGCCCTGAAAGTCTGATCCTGTCATGGATGGCCATCATCCTTGAGCGAGCTAACTCTTCCCCCTGCTCATTCATTCATTCATTCTGTTCAATGTGAATAGTTTTTGGAGAAAATCCTGAATCTCCTAAAATAAATGATCAATTGAAGCCAGTCCTGAGGAGAAGGAGGAGGCGGCAGAAAGACTCATGGACATCTGCTTCAATAATGTAAAGGATGGCTGTTCTGTGAGGCGCTGGCTTCCTGCCCCTGGTGGAGTAATGATTCTCAACAGAGCCGACTCTCGGCTGCTCGCAGTCCTCTCCTCCTCCAGGGACGGGCGGCTGACGGGCGCAAATCACCCCCTCTCATTTTCATATGCCTTGTTAATTAGGTCTCAACTAATTAGGGCTTTTGGCACATGCAAGATCGAATTTCCCTTTCCACAACCTTATATGATGAAAGTTAATTGATATATATTTTTTATAGAGAAGGGGGGAGAAAAAAAAAAAAAAAAAAACGAATGCGATGATAAACGGAAAGAGATAAAATTATGGAAAGCGTGATTTAACAGGCCTCCTATATTGCTTCTTTCATCTCTTAAACCACCATTAACTTCAGGGGCGCACATCATCCTCCTCAGTTTAATCCGTCTGGGGGGGGGGGGATAGGTGCTATCGGCAGGATCGGCAGAAGTCATTTCATGCTCGAGTGTGTGTCATCTTCCATTAGCGGGGGGGCAAAACGTCTACCTCTCCGTCCTGCGTGCACTGTGCGTGCCATCGTTCTCCTGTAGCCCCACGGCGATGCTTCAGTGCTGCATTGTGGGACGGCCGTGATGAGCCACAGAGCGAGGCCCCCCCCCCTTTTTGTCTAAACGAGTAGCTTATGACGGTGAGCTTCTCTCTCTCTCTCTGCACGTGTTTAACAGGGGGGCTTCACCTCACTGCGTCAATCAGCAGCTGTCACCGTGGGAATCGACAGATTTGACGCAGGCCCGCCGAGCTCCGCTTGGGGTCGGAGGAACCTCTTTGGACGCGAGGGTTGCTCAGGGTACGAAAATAACTTTCATAATATTCCGCGCCTAGCAACACTTCTCAGAGTGACCAAATAGTTTGATTTACGATGGTTTACCCCCATAGAATACCAAAGCTCATTCTCAGACGTCAGAGTCAATGTTCCATGTTTCCGTGTTTTTCCTCCGACATACAAGCATTCCAGACCGCATTTTTTCAAGGCCGTCATGGAAACAGAAATCTCCTCCGTACCACAAAGGGTGCTATTGTCATCCACGGGGACAGGAATGGCATCCGCCATTGAGTGAGATGAGCCATCCATCAGGCGTGGCCCAGGTCGCGTCAGGGGTCTCCATGCTATATTATGTAATTACGCCGACCAGCTCCTTTTTCTCCGTTGCGTTCCTGCAGGTCTCAGGGGGTCAGCATGAGGTTCAAGACTTTTCTTTCCCCTGGAAGTCGACAGAGCCCCGGTCCCATCTGTGTGTGGGACAGAGAGCCGGGCAACCCTGCCTCGGGGCATGGAACGAGCGCCGATTGAGATATATTGTCTGACACTGCCCTCCGCTCAACACTGTGTGTGTGTGTGTGTGTGTGTGTGTGTGTGTGTGTGTGTGTGTGTGTGTGTGTGTGTGTGTGTGTGTGTGTGTGTGTGTGTGTGTGTGTGTGTGTGTGTTCCGACAACCGAATATTGAAACACTGAATCATCCCCGACTGCTGTGACCCGCAAAGACTGAGCGGTGAGGACAGCAGCCGTGCTTCTACAGACGGGTGTGGCTCCCCCGCCACACACATACACACACACACACACACAGCACAACACCCCCCCCTCCCTCCCCCCCCCCAATCCGGGGCTATACAAACACATTTAACCACCTCCTTGTACAATAAGAAGCACATTCTTTCCTGCCCATCATCATAAGCACACTAATGGTGTGATGGGGAGCTCATTTCCCTAGGTGTGCATTGGGAGAGATGGTGGAAGGCTTTGCATGCATATCAATGCGCTGGCATGCTGTGAGCGATCTGAGCACGCCCGGGGATTTGCAAGGTCCAATATAAAAGATTTACTCAAGGAAATCTCATTTGGAAGCCGTTGCATATGAGCGGCTTGTTAAGCACCATGTCTGCTGGGAGGAAGCACCAGAGGAGGCCGAAGGGTGGTGAGAGACCGAGAGAGATAGAGAGAGAGAAACGGCCCGGCCTTCACAAAGCAGCCAGTCAGCGGGTCAGTCAGACAGTCAGTCAATGTAATCAGTGGACTGGCCTGATTCTCAAGTGTACCCGGCACAATCAAGTGGCTTGTGTGCATGCGTGTGTTTGACAGTAGACAAGAGAAGGCAGTGAGTGCATTGATGAGGATGTGTGTCAGGATTCAGGGAAGAAGACGAGGAGAGGGAGAGGGGAGGGGGGGGGGGAACCTAGAGTCTGCCTGGAAGCCTGATGCTGTATTGGGCGGGACCGAGAGGTTCTCAGCACCCTACTCAGGAGGAGCCATCCGGGATGAGGAAGGTGAGTGAAAGCTCAGACTTAGAGAGCACTTTTTGCCTGAGGCATCTGTCCTCACTACTCATCTCCACTCTGAGTGTGTGTGTGTGTGTGTGTGTGTGTGTGTGTGTGTGTGTGTGTGTGTGTGTGTGTGTGTGTGTGTGTGTGTGTGTGTGTACGTGCGTTTGTGTGTGTACTAGGTGTGTCTACATCACACATACTACATGACAACTACTGGCAAACGCACTGTATGGCCATTCAAATGAAGAAACAAAGAGTCAAGTCAAGTCAGTCATTTGTATTTGTATAGCCCTAAAACTCAGTTACAGTCTCAAAGGGCTTTCATGTGGTGAAATTAAAAAGCTATCAAAGGGATCCCTCCTACTGCTTTTAGTATGAAGTCTCTGGAGTTTCCACCCATCAAAATGCAGCGCAGCTGTCAACGCATAGACTTGTGCGTCGTTTCCTTTGGCGTTTAATTTCCCGGTGACAGATATAAGTGTTTTCCGGTGGTCTTGTGGCAGGCCTTTCAGGGGCTGTTCAGTTGGAGGGTGCCATGTTTTCTCTCTCTCTCTCTCTCTCTCTCTCTCTCTCTCTCTCTCTCTCTCTCTCTCTCTCTTCTCTCTCTCTCTCTCTCTCTCTCTCTCTCTCTCTCTCTCTCTCTCTCTCCTCTCTCTCTCTCTCTCTCTCTCTCTCTCTCTCTCTCTCTCATCTCTCTCTCTTCTCTCTCTCTCTCTCTCTCTCGGTGTTGGTCTGTGGGTGGTGGTGGTTGAAGCAAAGATCCCAGGGTTCTGATCAAAAGCTGGCAGAGACGGGGCATGAACCAACCCTCCCATTCCTCCCGGTCGCCCGGGGAGGTGCCATGGTAACTGGGCATGGAGAATCGGCCTCTCCTCGCCATTCAACGCATGCGAGGAGGAGGGTCTCATGTATCGGTGGTCTACAGCGTCGAGATAACAAAGGGGGTCTTAATGTGGAACATGCTCCTCCCATGCTCTTCTCCAGCCCCGGTGTCTATTCTAGAATTTCTCTTTTTTTTTTCTTTTCTCTCTGCCGCCTCTCGCAACAGCGCTCTATCTCGTGGTTACGGTGGCCAGTGTCGGGCTGCGATTATGCAATGACTTCACTGCTTCAAAGCACCCAACAGCCCCCACCTCCCCTTCTCACACGCCAGTTGCTATTTCTCCTCGTCGTCCCCCTCCTCCTCCTCCTCCTCTCTCCCCGTCCTCTCCATATTACCGCCGTCCAAATCTACATTTCTGGCACCCGCTTGAGTTTCCGTCGCTGCTAGAAAACCTGGCAGAATTTGCAGCAACATTAACAAACAATCCAAACTTTCTTTGAACCCCGCTTGTGAATTCCGGCATTCGCTCAGCACATGGTGAGCCCTCTCTCATTCACGTCGCCTACAAAAGGATTATTGTGTGGGGTTTGGGGGTGGAGGGGGGAGGGTTGTGGGGGGGGGGGGGGATGCCGAGCAGAATACTGTGTGGGTGTCGGTGGAAAAAGGGCAAGATGACTCCCTTGCCTGAGAATCCTGACAACACACAGAGGACATGCTATGCTCTGCTGTCGCAGTCTGGGTCCGGCGTGTCCAAGCCGCTCCAGTGCAGAGAGCCTGATGACTATGACGTCTGTCTGGGGGGCCACTCACAAGCTGGTCCCCCTCACTTTTGTGGTGTGTCAGGAAGTGTTGACTGTAGGAATTTGCGTCAGGCTTCAAGTGCCCGATTAAGAAAGAACATCATGTTGGGATTTGGACTACACGCCCTCATTTCCAATATTCATCATTTTGGCAAAAGAGACAGTTGAAGGAAAATACAATTGGGAAATGTATAATTTCGCAGTTTTCCCAAACAGAGAATTTTCAGTCTCATAGGCATCATTTTTAGAGATCAAAAATAGCTTTGCAATTCTTGGGGAGACACTGCAATAGATACAATAACATTGTAATAGTAATATAAATAAAAGTTGTACAAAAGTCATACATTTTGAAAGAAAATCTACATGTATGAACTGAAGCAATCCAACAGTTTTTTTTTAAAAATCACAGTCAAACATTTGTTTTTAAACCGGTTTAGCGCATATACCTAGAGTATTAATAACCAGGTTCATAATCCAATTACAACGTTCGCCTGTAATGCTTAACTCCATAGCGATTGCGATAGCTGAACAAATAGCCGCAAGGAGCTAATTTATGCGTCTTCAAGTACCAGCAGACGTGTGAGATGGCACTGAGGAAATCTCTCACGGTGCGTGTGCAGTGTGTGTTTTTTTTTTTTTTTCTAAATCAGCCAGTCTCTTTCATTCTGCCTCTCCTCCGCCGTCTGCCCTTCCCATTCCCCTGCACACCTCAACACGACTTCCAATTAGGACCGGGGAGGGGGGGTGCCTGTCTGTCTGCATGGAACCCTTCCCTCTTTGATGTGCATCACCTGCCCCGTTTCCTTTGGTCCCACCTGCATGTATTTTTACCCGTCGGTTATCCGTGATTCCGTGTGTGTGCTCTCACTTGCGCTTCCCATGTCAAAGCTCACGCGCAAGGTCCAATGAAGGTTACATCACAGTCCAATGAGAATCAGGGGGGGGGCGGGAAAAAAACTAAACACGATGACTCGATTCCAGCTCAGCCGATCTGAGACCTTGAGCCATCACAGGAGCGTTCCCGGCTGAAGCCATTGATCCAGAGGGCGATCGCTACGGATGTATTAGGGAGAGGATGGGCGGCGGAGTTGTTGTTATGGCAGAGCGGCCTAATGCATGCGTGTTCAGAGATATGAGTTAAGTGCATCACGCTCCGCCTCCATCACTCACTCAGGTCGGCCGAAATGTGACTGCCTGGAAGACGATGCTGACAGCACATTAAAACAAACCTATAAATCATAATTCTGCTTATCAGGGTTCAGATTCACTAGGCTTACACCAGCCTACTAGTGCTAGGCTAATGGGGTTCAAGAAGGTAAAGAAGTGAACACCCTTCATCATCTTCAATGATGTAAAAGACCAAAGATAATATATTGCTTAAGGTACTCCAGGCTTTCTCTTATGTTGCCATTAATAGCTGTGAAGAAATACTGCAATGCTTGAAATATTTATGTAAATGCATTGCTTGCGAAACCATTAAACAGGGAGTAAGGATATCCAGTAATAACTAAGGATGGGTATTTTCAATACCACTAACAACAGCACTACCTGGGATTCCGTTCAATACTTGAATCAATACTTGTGTCAGTGCCTTACCTTGAGTGTAAACGCATTTCATTCACATGACTTCCATCGAGGGGCTCATCCAAAATTCATAGACCAGTATTTAAGTGCTCATCTTATCTTTCGTTAAGTTTCATGATTTATACACAGCCTATATATACACTGACTTTACTTATACATACCGATAACCATGGCTACCTCAGGTCCATTGCAACAAAGCCATGAGTGTACAAAAACACAACGTAGCATTAGGAAACGGACACTGACCTGGTGGAGGTCAGGGCCCAGGGCGAACTCCTGGAAGTAGCCGGGGGCCGCTGAGGAGGCCCTGAGAGCCTGCCACAGCTGGTGCTGGCAGCCCCCCAGGTAGTGGGAGCGGACCCCTGGCATCAGGTTGTAGTTCCTGAACACATAGGCCTTCAGGGGAGTGCCTTGATTCACTATGGCGCTCACTGCTGACACCTGCAGGAGAAGATACGTCACAATGTGTAATTTATATATTATTATTTATATATTATATATATATATATAATTAAAATTTGTACATTTGGGAGGCATCTACTAATGACCGGATTAGGATTAAAAATGCAAGTCGTCCACATTTCCATTATAATGGATTTTAAAAAAAGAACCGAAGAAAATGGGAAATGTACGTAATCCACACACAAAACAGAAAATGTTAACGCAATTTCCTGAGCAGGAAATTGACATATCTATGCAAACACAACATTCATATGATGCAGTTGACATCAGTATGAAAATATTTTCATTCACTAATTAGTTTTTATGTCAGTTTGTGGAGTTATAGGAGATAATGCCAATATGGACTTTTACCAATACAACTACTTCATTTTCCCCTGTGCCAGAATGGATTTTCAAAACCGTCTCCCAGTTTTCATGGCACCTGTCTCACAGTGAAACTCATGAGGAGAAGACATGTCTATAAAACTTTATTATTACCCGAAAGGGGCCCAGGCAGCAGCTTCTCCCACCCTCATTATAAACATAGTGGGATACAGAGCTCAGTGGTCTGAACAGGACTAGATGGGAGAACGGGCCCTTGCTTTCAACTAATGCTCACCTTGGGGCATTTTTCATTTCTGGAGGTTTCCACCAGAAGATCAGAGCCAATCTTCTCTCTGTGGAAAAGATAACAGGGGTTGATGGGTCTTTTTGATGCGTCTGTGAAGTGTAGACACAATCAGGTCTAAATCGGGCCCCTTGGCCCCAAGATAGTTATAATAGTATACTCTCTGAGTAATACAAACGTAAATAAATTATCCAGCAGAACAATTAGATACATTGCATGAAACATAAAAGTTTAATTGAAACTCCTTTTTCATTACACCATGTTAGTGTATGTTCCCAAAAATGTATTTAAATGCAACATTAATAACGGTGGACATGAGGTACTTCTATTCTCATTTCCTCCTGGTAAGTCAGTGCATTCCACAGTCCTGCCATGAGAATAACTGGGAGCTGTCCTCGTTGCACTAATCATTATCTATAAAGAACCAAGAGCCCAGGGGAGACAGCCTTTAGTGTCTATGGTCCTCGCCTCTGGAACAGAGTCTGCTCAGGCATTGAGGGCATCCGTCATGGGTCGATAAAAACTCTAAAAAGTAAAACCTACCCTTTGAGTTTAGCCCTCTCCTTAATTGTTTATTGCCTCAGCATTTTGGCTTCAATCTCGCTCTTACATGCCTCTCTGTGATTCAGATATTCCATTCATATATTATAAACTAATTTCATTTGTTTACTGCTCTGCTGTCGTTTCCTTCTCTAAGCAGCTTGTATTCGACGGTCATCTCCCACGGTGGTGGGACCATGGAACCTACTTGAGGATCTTCTCCCAGGGCTCGCTGTCGTAGAAGGCGTGGTTCCAGCCCATCTTCACCGTGCCCACGAGGCGGTTCTGCTTGAAGACGTCGGAGCCCAGCTTCCTGTACATGTCCTCACACTCGCTGAGGGGGTACTGGAAAATACCCAGCATGAAGCCCAATATAGCCCCTGGGGAGGAGCACGCAGACACAGAGAAGCTGTCAATGGCGCCTTGGCGATGCGAATACAAAACAAGATACAAAAATGTAAAAATAAGCATGTGTAAATAAAAAATTGGATGGCGGATTATGCTAATACCACTCCATAGTAGAAACATAAGACAAGATCTCCAATTTTTCACTTAGTAACACATACAAATCGGATTTGTTAAGCGTACTATTATTATAAACTATTATTGTCCAGAGCTCGAGGCTACCTCTGACCTAGTGAGGGAGAGAGTTGGGGGAAGCCAAGCGACTGATGAATTATATGCTTAGGGTGACGTTAGTGTGAAATGGTCCATGTAATGCAATTTAAATGTGATTAGCAGGGGTCTCACAGAGACCATAGACACACAGCGATGCATTGATTTGTGATGATTGTGCATGATTTGGGATGGGGGGGCATTTGCTGATAAGATAATAATTCAGTGATCTAATCTTGCGAGAAGTTCAGAGGTACTAGATTTGAATCCCAATGTCCACAGTCTACCTGTACCTACCCCTAAGCTCTCAATAACATCTATCTAAACATGTACCTAGTTGCCTGTGCTTGCTAAAATGACTAAATACACCATAACTAGCTCATGACTTGAGCTTTGATTGCCTCTAGTTATGCAACAGTTTGCATAGATCTATTCATTTTCGAGAGAAGATAAAGGAAACAAATAAAGTTGAAGTAGAAGAAACAAAAGTTGTTTAAGGGGTAGAGTATGGCCCACTATTACCCCCTTGTGGCTGATTTGCATGGGGAAACCATTTGGATTACGAGAGACAGCTAAGTCATTAAAAGAAAAGTTGGTTCTATTTAGCAAAGCATTTATAATACAGCTCCTAGCAATTATAATAGTGAAAGTTAAAAATAAAAATAACAAGCATTGCATTTCTCCAAAATAACAACCCCAAAAATATAACACATTTTCCATGCACACAAAAATTTAACCGTGCCTATCAGCAGCTATCAGAGCGTCCAGATGGGACTGTTAAAGCCAGATGTAGGAAAGAAGTAAAATGGGTCAGACCGGCAAATGCTGAGCTCTGATAATCCGTGACCCACAGGGCAGACACCTAAATTTACAGTACACATAACCAGGACAGGGGGACATATTTACCTGTACTGACACCACAGATGTAATCAAACAGTTGGTATATGGGTTTGCCCGTCTGGGCCTCCAGTTTGTGTAGAGTCTGAAGGGCAAGAAGTCCTCTAAAAAGGTTTAAGAGGAAACATAAAGGAGACACACGGAGACGGACAGATGCAGAGAGAGAGAACAAAACAAAGCAAGTGAATAAGAAATCTCTGGACGTTAAGTAAGTTCAAGATTAAGCTTCAGGCTCAAATGGTGATGGTACTTATAGATTGGGTGCGTTTTGAGCCAAGCTCATCGCTTTGACCATAAGTACTCATACTGTATTTTGTGCAAAGCAGTCCACTCAGGATTAGCCTCCAGCAAACGGCAGGGTGTATGGTGGGGCGTTTGGGCATAAAACATGTAGTTGAGTTCATAAATGTTCCGATGGTTTTAGAACATGAAAAAAGCTTTTATCTGAATGGACACGCTTCGAGAGGTCAGCATCGACAGTCAAAGTTGAGAGTGTTTGAACTCTGACCGCAGGGAACCACTGAGGCTTAAAGCTCATCATATGCTCACTGCTTAACAAGGAGAGTGTGTATGGTTGCTAGGAGACATAAAATCTGGATTTTCTAGATTTGACTACATAGTGAGAATAGTGAGTATTAATAGTACATCAGATTTCTTTGGCAGCCACAGTACACCAAAACAATAACAAACAAATCAACTCGCAATCCGTAACGGAGCGCCGTAACATTATCTAAGAGTGGAGGCTTCCTACCGTAACCCTCCTCCGTCTATGGACAGCAGCCGTATGCCGCGACCTTTGACGGGGTCATGGTAGCCCACCAGAGACAGGGCCTCCCTTACGGCCGCTCTCAGGCCAGGGTCGCTAGCCTGGCGCAGACGCAGCAGGCATGAGACCACTCTTTCCTGCAGGCGCAGCACACAGAACACACACTGTCAGACAGAAACCCGCCAGCAGTGGTTCACAACACTTTAACATAGCCTGCTCAGGATGGAAGGAACAATGATCTGGCTTGAAGTGAAAAAGGGCTCATACATGCTGACCAATGCTTTGGTCAGCAGCGTTCAAGATCAAACTGTAATACTGTGAGGGTTAGGCCTGGGCGATATGGCTGAAAGATATATCACGATATAACTTGATCATATTGATCGATATCGATAACTATTGACCTTAAAAGACTAGGAATTACCATGCTGGATTTAAACACTTGTGTTTAACACTTAATATGACCTTCCACTGTTCTTCATTGATAAATACTCCAATGTCGATACAACAATGAAAAGAAAAACACTCAAATACTGTAAATAAGTCTGGAACCGTGTTTGTGTAACAAACCCAGCTGCTAGATTCAGTGGTCCAGTCTCTTATCGATATATATTGAAGATGTTTTATATTGATATTGATCAAAAGTCTTTTTTATTGTCCAGGCCTAGTGAGACTACACCAACAGGCATACTGAAAGCATGGCGAAGCAAAAGAAGAGTCAGAAAAGTCAGGATTAAACAAGACATAACTGGTACAACAAATGCGGAAGTTAACATTATACAGACAAGGTTGCGTCATAGAAAATAACTTGTTTGTCCGACTGAATGACCATTCAAAGCAGCTAAGGTAGTTAAGTATAGGGTTGGCCTGGAAAAATGATTTCAAGCTTAGAATATTTGTCAGTTTTCCAAACAAATATCTTAATATTCAGATATTTGTTACGGCAGAGATTAAATGCAGCTTAAAAGTTTCCGAACACAGACGGTTTCCAAAGTATGAGTAGGGATTAGTGACAGTAGTATGAAATTCTGATACCTAACAAACGAATATCCTGGCTCAGCCCTAGTTTAGTATAGTTAGGATTTTTTAAATAAATAAATTTCTCTTGAAATTTGAAGAAAGGCAAACCTTCACGGCCACACCACGGGTATCTGGGAACTCCAGTAGGTGGTAGCTGAGGTCTTCCACCCTGTTGATGTAGACCCGGACATCTGAGGCCCTGTGGAGGGCCTGGACCAGCGCCCGGGTACGATTGTCTATGCTCAGCCTGGCAATGATCTACAAGAGGGGATAAGATGTCAAGATTCACAATTCTGCAATGACATGAGGTGCAGAAAGTGATACATAGAATATGTACATTGTTGATGGATAGACAGATGTTTGGTTAATTTAAAGAGTGCATACAAAGTGCATAATGATATTACATAAAATTTGAAACCAATACGAATGCATTATAGTGCATTGTTGGTGCAGAGCAATAGTTAGAATGAAACTTCTAAGCCTTGTTAGCTTAGCTTTGACTATTTGAATAGTCCTTACAAAGTATATTGGTACTAGGCTGTACTAGGCATTAACCTGAAGCCTGCCTAATAGGCAATCAACAGCTAGCTAGAATGTTTTGACCTTATTTAACATGGAAATGTCAGTACTGAAGCAACAAGAAAAGCTCTGAATGGCATATTGTCTTGTCTTTAAGAGGCATACATATATTCACGTCCCATATTACGTTTTCATGAGACAACAATTCAAAAGTTCTTTCCAGTAAAGCTATTTTTTGCAGTATGGTTTCCCAGAAGCCCACAGCCAGCCTATCAGCACACTTGTGGACATTACATAGGATCACAGGGGCTCAGGTGACTGGGTCTGACCACTGCGGTTCTCCGCCACCCATGTGGGAATCATATTTCATTCAAGGAACAGAGAATATAGGCCTACCTTAACTCTGGTGTCAACAAGTACAAAACTTTGGAGCCAGAGATGATCCTGCATAACTTTTGATTACATATTAACTGGCCTATGAGTCCTATAGATTAGGTAGAAAATGCAAGAAGGCATAACAAGTACAATAAATGCTGCCGTAAACATTATACAGACAAGCGTGAGTCAAAGAAAACCACTTATCTTTTGTCCCACTGAATTGCCATTCAAAGCACCTCAGGTACTTTAGTAAAGTTATTATAGATAGATTAGGTAGTTATTGTGCTCATACACAGTTGTGGTTGTTGTGGTATTAGGTGGGGTGGGGTCGGTGATGTGTTTGATATAGCATTCCTATTCACTCAGACCTAACCCAAGAGCAATTGTAACATGCGTAACCCATAATTGTATCAGTGTTAAAAGACTAATTTCTTGTATGTGAAGTGTCTGACTAGGCTACTTAACACATTCTGGTTCTAACTGAAGGTGTAGGCCTACCTTTTCCCTTTGAAGCAGAAGCCTCTTCGCTCTTTCCTCTGTTGCATTTATCTCCCTGGTCACAGCGGCAACAGTCGGTTTAGCTTGTACATCCTCCACCTTCGCCTGCACCACCTCAGCACTTTTAGGTTCCACCGCCCTGAACTTGGGGACCAAAGGCCTTATATAGTTTCCCACAAATGCCTGGACAGTTGGTGCAGAGTAGGACAGGTAGTGTGCGAAACCCTTCTTTTGTGTGGATGGGGAACTCGTAGCAGTGGACTCTAAACCTTTATTATTGGACACTGGTGTGAGACTACTGCTCTTTCGTCCCTGAATGGAAGTAGAGGCCTTTTCCTGAGTGGTAGTGGTGCTGCCAAAGTAATTGTTGACATGATTGGCCAGGTAACTGTAAGTCTCATCCAAACTGACTGAGAGGGTGCTGGGATGGTACAGCTGTGGTGGGGCCGTGGCCTTGGACACAGTTGTGTTCTTGGTCTCTTTGCCATTCACCTGGTCCTCATTTCCCTCCTGCTTCTTTACAGCCCCAGTGCTATTAGCAGCGGCGACAACATTTCCCAGGCTTTTCTCTTTAAGGTCAAGTTCACTTGGGACCGTGGCTGCAACGGTTGCCTTGACATCGTCTTGGGAGGGGACAGAGGTAATGTGCGTAGCTTCATCTACTGTTGGAGGTTTCTGTGTTGTAGAATTGAGTTCAGTAGCTGCAGTGGAAACGGAATGAACATGGGAGGGAGTGGGAGAGGGAGGGGAGATTGTGCCCTGGTCGGTTTTTACTGTTTCCGTCACACCGCTGGCTTTAACCTCTTTTCCCGCTTGGGAAGCAGCAGGTTTGAGCCGGGCTATTTTAGACTTGAGTTCCGTGTGGGTCCCGCTCACAGCCTTGGAGACGGTGTCCAGCGTGCTCCGGATGCGAGACATGTGTTGGCTCAAACCGGGAAACCAACGAGAAGTGGAGGTGTTCAAGCACAGCGTGCTGGTGTGGAGTCTAGCTCTGCAGAGCCATCCTTTACGTCCCCAGATCCGTGTGGTCAGGGGGCTCTTCCAGCTGAACTTGTGGTGGACGAACGGACGGACATGGAGTCTGTAGTGGCCACTGCGTAAAGGAAACAATGCAAGTGATGCGGCAGGTGTCTGCCACACGTGGACAGCTCTGCCGACTTTCAACACCAAGGTATCTGGAGGCCATCTAGGAGCCATACCGTTTTCCCCTTCAGGTGACTTCTCAAGCCTTCACTGAATCCAATTGACCATTCTGTCTAAGCTGTTGATGAACAACAGAAAAGTATGACATGCATGAATGAGAGAAGGTATGACAAAAACAAACAAACATAGAAAAAACATGACACATAAACTCAGAGCTAGCTTCTGGTCAATGGCTATTAATTGTAGGAAAATAGATAGTGCCATAATCAACAACAAAAGTAGTGCATGCTAGAATACGAAGAAAAGAAGACAACATATGGAATGGACAAAACACAAGACCTCAACAGCTGATTGTGAATAGATACTACACATATACATACATAGCTATTCATCTTTCTACTTTGGGCTGACAGAGAATAAAACATTTAACATAACTAACGTTACAGTCCCGGATTTCACAGCGAATAGCAAGCAGGCTAACGTACCTAGCTAACATCGCAAGGGGCCTAAACAATACAAACATACCTACCAGCGTGTGAAAAAGTCTGCCAATATTACGTCTTCGTGTTATTATATCGCTAGCCAAAAGAGATACTGTGACCGCAGGCGCAGAGGAGTTCAAGATCACCAAAACAAGGAGGAGGTTGCTTGATTTGACGCTCACGCTATCTCTGACGAATGACGTGAGCACAACATCAGACATCAGAAAAACAATGGTCACGTGATTTCGTGCTTGAGCTCCTATTGGCTGCCTAAATGGGTACATGCAATGCCGCGTTCTGATTGGTCACGGTCGTGCTGGTTAAGTGTCGTGGAGTTCAGTTCAGCGCCGTTGGGTTGAATAGAGTTTGAGTGAAGTGCGAAGCAATGAACAACCCTTGGAAATCTTGAGTTTCTATCAATTCGGTTATTTGGTTGTGTCAGAGTAAGGCAATGCTGATAGCAGGCGTAAATGGAAGTAGGAGAGCCGGTAGGACTGGTATTCATCTCTTGAAATCTAAATTATGAATATAATGGTCTATTCATACGTCTATCAATCTCCCTTTATTCTTTAATCGAAGTCCCGTGTCGATAGTATTGACAGTGACTGCTTCAATGCATGCAAGTTTGTCCTCTTTCTCATGCATCCTCCCAGCCCTCCACTAGAGAGAAGCAGACGTCCGTCTCCACTAGAGGGCAGCAGACCTCCGCCTCCACTAGAGGGCAGCAGACGTCTGGATTAAACGCTCTGCTATGGAGGAGAAGAAGAAAAGAAAACGCGTCCCTCATTCACAATCCTCAATTCTCATCTTTCTTGTCTGATCTGTGATGTTTCTTATTTTACCAAGGTTCTATTAGGCACATATACGCGGATTACCAGGAGGTATTTCAGGAGTATTTACCATCATTCGGTCCCTGAAAAGGTGGGTAATTTCACAAAATGTTATACAATCGTGTATAAATATTATATTTAGTGTAACGTTATAATGTGATGACCACAACCAAGGCCACCTGTACCGTGGAGCGTTATTGAGGAATATCTCAATGACACAAATAATAATAATAATCTGGTGCGTTAAACAATCCATCTGTTGAGGACATTGTTTTGAAGTAATAAACATCTCAGGATCAATTATCATCGGATTTTCTCTAAAATGCCCCAAAGTTGGCTGCATGATGCAACATTGCATTGGATCATTTGGAAAACAAGGATATAATATGAAGTAGATGATGTGTAACTAGACAAGAACCAACAAAGTCTCATGCTGAGGTATAAATCTGCTACTGTATGTATATTTGATACTGTGGTAGCACTGCATTGTTGTGTTATTGCTCATACATCACCTGCCTTCATAGCATTCATACAAACTAAGGACATTGTTCACACTCACAGATGTGTCCTTTAGTTAACGTTATTCCAGCCGATAACAGAGCACAACACTCTGTTCACACTGACACTGACCTCGTTTTGTCCTACACAGAAACCATGGCGAATGCACAGTCGGCTTTAACGTTTGCTGTCTGCGTCTTCATGATAACCGAGTTGATCCTTGCCAAAAAGGATTACTATGATATCCTTGGCGTGCCTAAAGAAGCCACTGAGCGTCAGATAAAGAAGGCTTTCCACAAGCTCGCTATGAGGTATCACCCAGATAAGAACAAGAGTCCGGATGCTGAGATGAAGTTCAGGGAAATTGCTGAAGGTAGGACATTATTTTACTCTACCTCAATCGAAACACTGACACAATGTTTAAGTTATTGTTATGTTATTTAGGTGTTGAAATCGGTTGGATGGTACTTTTTTTTTTAAACACTTTTCTGTTTTTGATGAACAGCCTATGAAACCTTATCAGACGAGAAGAGGAGAAGAGAGTATGACCACGCTGGACACACGGTGTACTTCAACAGAGAGACGCAGGGCAGAAAGAGGCAAAACGTCCACCAGCCGTTCAACTTCAACTTGGACGACATGTTCAAGGACTTGGACATCCACAGCCAGAACAGGCATGCCCGGCATCGGAGGAACTTTGAGGAGCACTTCAGATCCCACCAGGAGCTCCACGTTAAACACAAGAGACACGTCCAGGGGGCTTTCGGAGCGGGTGTCTTCGATGACGTTTTTGAGGATATGGAGAGAATGTTCACCTTCAAAAAGCAAGCAAAGCAAAGTGACAGTGGGTTTCAAAGTGCGTCCAAACAGCATTGTAGAACAGTGACCCAGAGAAGAGGAAATATGGTGACCACTTACACAGACTGTACTGGGTCGTAATACAATGTATCAAACTAAACTTTATCGATGATTAACCTGTCTGAGATTTAGTCGTCTGTCTGTTGACCAAAAACTGTTTCCTTTAGTTGCTGTATAATGTTTAACCTCAGAATGGAGACATGACACATACACTGTATACACAGTTGAAATATGCTCTTACGGATGGTAATTAACTGTCAGTAAATGTTATCTCCATGTATTTTATAATGACTGGTCAAGTGCTTATTACGATACTGAGAAAGAATCTGTAATGCAGTGGTGATAGTATTTTTGCGAGCACTTTTTTGATGGCTGGATGTGAAAGCAATTTACATCTTAAGAAAAAAAGAGGGGCTTTGTATTTCCTCACAAAAAACCTGATATTGGTTGAATACCTCCACTTACTACAGCTACCACTTCTAGTCATTCTTTGTGCAGTGTGTACTGTCTGTCGGGCATTGTTTTCTATTGTGTTCCTCTGCAGAATTGAATGCAGACAACAATAGCAAAAAGTGCTGTTTTGCTTATCATTGTGCGTTGGGGGACAATGTAAACAAAGGTGTGCTACTCTGCATGTTCGCCCGGTTCCTGTTGTTGACTGGTGTCTTTACCACTTATTTTGTGTAATACGATTATATGTTCAATGATTTTAAAAGATGTGGTTTGATTTTACTATTTGGAAGCCAAGCTGACCTGTCGTTTCCATCATGTGGCATTATGGAAACACCACACAGGAAAAGCATGTTTAACTGAAAGTAACACAAACATGTCTATAATCATAATGTCTTGAATAATGTATTGTATAATACACATAGCACTTTCATTTCTGTATATAAAATATTCGAATCTTGAATGTATGTTTTACACTTGAAATGTTTTGAAAAGTAAAAGTTAATCAATTCAGATTTCAAGTCATTGTTGTAATTTTTCGCGGTGGGTCATAATAACAGACACATATAATCCCATCATTTAGTCAAAAACAAGGTCATGAGCGATGAAAATGTACGTGCCAAGACTTTGCATTAATGCAAATTACCCTTACCTTACAGATACCGTTGTCTGAGAAAAGAGCGCCTCCCTCCTTGGGCATGTGCGACGATAGCGTCCACTCTAGGAAATGTAGTTCACTACTGGAAGGCTCCTCGCGTCAGAACAGTGGAGAACACTTCTCTTGAACTCAATATCCCATGATGCAACACCGAAGCGTTCAATTCGTTGTGGGTCGCAGAGGCTAGATGTGCCAGGGAAACTAGCTGAGGGGCATTGAATGACTTTGTGTCAAACAAGGTAGTAGTACGTTATTTTAGGGGAAAAGGTGAAGAACAGGACTGTAACTATGGAGGCCCTGATACCTGTCATTAATAAACTACAGGACGTATTTAACACGGTCGGCGCGGATATCATACATTTGCCGCAGATAGTGGTCGTTGGAACGCAGGTATGAAGAACGAGTTAGCTGGTGAAGCTAACAGGCTAGCTTCACTTCATCTGCAGGAAACTTGTGTCCGTCTCTCACATGTGTTTACATATATTAGGTCTGGCTACGTAATGCAGTCTGCTCACCTCGTTAGGACCTCTATATACGTGTGTAGGCAGATACGTTTGTCAAGCATTAACCACGATGTGCGTCACTTATTTCACACATTCACTTTCTCATTCACTCACATCTGTCAAACGAGCTGTCACACTAGTTTGCTGCAATGATATGTGTCCATGCAATGATATTCGATTCTCCAAAATAGGATCTGTTCAGGTCAACACATACTTACACGGAGAATATTACCGGGTTGTCATGTTTTCAGCACCACATCCAAATCAAGTGTGAACTGATTTTTGTCACTTGGTAACTTTTTCCACACAGTGCAGTCTGATTGGATTAGGAAAGGCACTTTCTGTGAAATTGTAACCCTCACCAGCACGCTAGCTAATTGGATGCCACTGCCTAAGTCCTTTGGCATGGACCGTTGCAGAATGGGTCAAACACACTTCGAGTTAGATCTGGCCAGCTCTCCCAAGACTTAAAATCCAAGGGCATTGAGTCACAACGTATTCTCAGTATCCTTTTTAGAGTCTAACACCAGAGTCAAGTGGTGTGGAAGTTCACAGTTCACACATCAAGTAAAGCTATCATTGTGTATCTCACTTCCCTAAGCTGTGTTGCTGTTGTTGTGTCTACAGAGCAGTGGGAAGAGTTCTGTGTTAGAAAGTCTGGTTGGCAGAGATCTCCTTCCTCGTGGGACCGGTATAGTCACACGCCGACCCCTCATCCTCCAGCTGGTGCACATCGACACAGAAGACCGCAGGAAAACATTTGAGGAAAATGGTAATGACAAACTTGATTCTTAATTGCCACCTGATTATGTCTGACGTGGTTGTTTTTGTGTTGACTTGGTTGTTATTGTGGTTATTGTGGTTACTTGGTTCCCTTCCAACGTTTTTGCAAACTATTTGAAGGATTATTTTTCTTGGCATTGACTGCTCGGCATGTGACTTTTAGTTGCTAGAGGCAACGTGCTTTGTTTATGACTCAACACAAGGTGTATTTGAAAACACTTACAGTATTGGACTATTTTGAGTTCATGACAAAGTGAAAGTATGAACTTGTGCTCAATGCCAGCTCAGTCTGATTATGTTAAGTCAGCGTTTTGTATGTGTAAACTGCAGTGTCCTTTGACTGTAGTGACCAGGTATCCAACATTGGACCAGAGCAAGTTCTGTGGATGAAAGTGGGGTCACTCTAGTCCCCAACTGTGTAAAAAGCACATTTAGCACTGCAATGCTGCAGCATTACATGCAGTAGCTGCAGTTTACTCTGGGATAACCCCTGTATACCTCTCCTGTCATTTCTTCTTAACTACAGAATCCAAATCCAGGAAAAATGGACGCCTTAACCAAGGTCTCCCCCTCGGCCATTTGTATTATTTTCGTCTGTGCTTAGCAGCTCCCCCATCTCTGTTCTGGCCGTTCTGCACCACCCACCCTGCCTCTTATTAAACTGGATTCTTCTTATCATTTCATTTATAGCTTTATTTCAGAAACATCAGTGTATGCTTTTAGGCGTGTGCTTCCCATAATATCCCACGCTGTAGTTCCTCTGTTTTTGCCCCCTACTGCTGTTGTTTTGGAACTGTTTTATCAATGTTTCCATGCCCTGGCTTCACTCTTTGTTTTAGCCGAAGAGCCATCCCATCCCAGCTGAGCGAGCAAAAAAACAGACAAAAGCTTTCTCAAGGTGACAGCTGTCAACTCTGCTTTTTGTGTGTGTTCTTTCTCTAGGCATTGATGGAGATGAATGGGGCAAATTCCTTCACACCAAGAATAAGGTATGCTCAGACCCTTATCCTATTGGCTGGATTGTGAGATATGAAGGTTGAGTCAGATACAATTGTATAATAGGTTATGTTTGCTATAGAATGGTTACCTGAGATCATTTTATGGATTTTTTTTTTTTAAGCAGCTCCAAACATTATTTTTGTAGTGTATTTATATTGGAAAAAATACTGAAGAAACAACAGAGTCCACATGACCACCTTGTGATTCTAGAGGCATGGTTAGAGCCTCACAACAATGGATTAGTATGTTAGGCAGGCATCTCAGTGAATTACTATCCTGTTTTGTGTTACAATGTTAAAACCACATTCACTACTTTGGTTAATGATTCTTTAGTTAATAATGGTAATAATAGGTAATCTAAGTAAAGTAGTACTAGAGTTAAATTAAATTTTGCGATGGATGGACCTGTTCATCGTGTTCCGGGGGGTCATTCTCACCCTCATACACATGGGTTTGTAGCAACAGTCAAATGTTCAATGTTTTCTTCTGACCTATTTTACTTTGTTTCAGATATATACAGATTTTGAGGAAATCAGACAAGAAATCGAGGCGGAAACTGAAAGGTTATCTGGCACAAACAAGGTAATTAGAAATGCTAAAATAAATGTTGTTTATTAAGTTAATATTTCCAGTTGATAAATTAACACATTTTTGAGATGGGATCCGGTTATCTCAGACGGTACATTTTGAAAATAACCCAAGAACCTGTTTCTCCCCGCAGGGAGTCAGCGACGAGCCCATCCACCTTAAAGTCTTCTCTCCTCATGTCGTGAACCTGACATTGGTGGACCTCCCCGGATTAACAAAGGTGCCAACAAAACCAATCCATCGTCCCAAAGCAGATCAGCATAATGTGTCCTGGCTGTGGTGTTTCCTAAACGCACGGTGCTCCCTCAGGTTCCCGTGGGCGACCAGCCCAACGACATCGAGCTCCAGATCCGGGACCTGATCCTGAAGTACATCTCCAACCCCAACTCCATCATCCTGGCTGTGACGGCCGCCAACACAGATATGGCCACCTCCGAGGCCCTCAAGGTGGCTCGTGACGTCGACCCTGAAGGTGACTATATATTCAATACACATCCCCCTCTCCGTCTCTCTCTCCTCAGACCGCTTCCCCGTTCACGTCCTCACAAGGGCTGAACGATTTGGGGAAATAATCGAATTGCGATTGTTTCGAACAATATTGCGATTTAGTATGCAATTTTTCTTTTTAAAGTTCCTTATGTTCTGTATTATTCACTAAACAAGCAAAAAATCGTTCTATAGTATGACAAACACAACATTGAAAGCAAATATATACTGTATATATATAGCAAATATATTATTATTTTTTTTCAATCGCAGCATTCACATTCTATTACATTGCGATTGAAATCCGATTAATCGTTCAGCCCTAGTCCTCACTCGGGTCCGCTTTATAAGCCCTGACCGGTTTCTGTTGGTGCTTCCAGGCAGGAGGACGCTGGCGGTGGTGACCAAGCTGGACCTGATGGACGCCGGCACGGACGCCATGGACGTGCTGATGGGCAGGGTCATCCCGGTCAGGCTGGGTCTCATCGGCGTGGTCAACAGGTCATTATAGCCATGCAACATGAGTGTATGATTATGTTAGAATGCACAGGCACCAAAAACGATGCAGACGATATTGTGTTTTCTTTATCGGTGTTTGTTATCGCCCGGGCCTACCTCCAAAAGACCATAATGTAAATCTGGTTTTAGTGTAGAGCAAGGCAGTGGTGTGACGCGTATTAACTTCATGAGAACGCTCTGGGTTTACGTTCTCCTAGGAGCCAGCTGGACATCAACAATAAGAAGCTTGTGGCGGATGCCATCCGTGACGAGTACGCCTTCCTCCAGAAGAAATACCCCTCCCTGGCCAACCGGAACGGAACCAAGTACCTGGCTAAAACATTAAACCGGTGAGGGGTGTTCCACTAGCAACATACTCTCAACACGTTCCACACAATACATGAATATCTTCCTTACTTTGAATAAATAAATAAATCGAATAAATCTTAAGGTTCCACCACATCCTTTCTTCAGACGCCCTCTCAAAGTCATCGTGGCTGTATATACCAGAGTGTATCTTTAGACGTAAACACATTTTGTCCACTGCTCGCAGACTCCTCATGCACCACATCAGGGACTGTCTGCCCGAGCTGAAGACCAGGATCAACGTGCTGGCGGCCCAGTACCAGTCTATGCTGAGCGGCTACGGAGAGCCCGTGGACGACAAGAGCTCCACGCTGCTGCAGCTCATCACCAAGTTCGCCGCAGAGTACTGCCACACCATAGAGGGCACGGCCAAGTACATCGAGACCACCGAACTGTGAGTGGCCTCACTCCTTCCAGTGCCTCGGCTTACACCACTAGGGGGTGCTGGCGCCCCGTGTCGGTGTAGCAGGTGTTTCTAACGCTGGTCCAATATTAACACCTGCCACCATCTGCCATTGATGGCTATATTTAACCCTAAAGCCTTGGCTGGTAAATGTTTCCATTCTGTAAAAAGACAACCAGAGCCGGCGATCTAAAGTCGGTCACACACTGACTGGACATACAACGTTCGATGAAGTCTAAATCAAGATAAAGCACTCACACCGGGGATATAACTTCAGGCCCTGCTCAAAACCCATTGTCATCCGTTTAACTCCTGACCTCAAATCAAATCTTCCTATCAAACCAAATCTTTATCCAGTGTGTATTTTTTTTTATTTTTTTTATTTTCCTTGTAGGTGCGGTGGAGCTAGAATCTGTTACATCTTCCACGAGACATTCGGACGCACGCTGGAGTCGGTGGACCCTCTGGGGGGTCTGACCACCATCGACGTGCTCACGGCTATCAGAAATGCAACGGTTTGTTCAGAGTCCACTTTCATTTGTAATCTCTGTGGCTGCTACCCTGGTCAACAACACCATTGTTGTGGAGACTGAGTGTATGTTCAATGAAACCATGGCCATAGGGAGACACTGCCATTAACTATAACCGAGCATCTTCTACACCGCAAGCATTTATAGGACACAGACAGAGAACACAACATGATTGGAGGAACAGTAGTCTCACAAATCAGACTTCATATTTCATTTTTATTTAAGCCAATCATGTCATCAGAGGTGGATTCTGGAAGCACATAATTGGCTTTTGGCACTGACTGCAAACTCGCAGTAGTAAGCTGTAAAAAAAGGGTATGTAGGTTTCAAATCAACAACATGGTCACTGTAAAAAAGAATACCAGAGACTCTGAGGTGTCATGTCGTGTGTGTGAGTCCCTGCACAACCTGTGTTATTCGTGCCTGGGGTGTCATTGTGTGTGTGTGTGTGTGTGTGTCTCCCTGCAGGGCCCGCGGCCGGCCTTATTCGTGCCTGAGGTGTCCTTCGAGCTGCTGGTGAAGCGGCAGGTGAAGCGTCTGGAGGAGCCCAGCCTGCGCTGCGTGGAGCTGGTGCACGAGGAGATGCAGCGCATCATCCAGCACTGCAGTAACTACAGCACGCAGGTAGGGGGCAGCACAGCATAAACCCCATCATAAACAGTCCTCTACTGCAGTATATCCCAACCAGGGGTACTTGTAAAGATTTTGATGTTGTTTAGCTTTGTTATGCTGACCAAACAAAAACAACGTTGAATATTAATATTGCTGCTGATCAATGAAGTTAAAGGTGACATATTATACCACCAGGTGTGAGTGTGATCAGCCGTTACGAGCCGTTTTGAAAATCGGCCTCTTCTGACATCACAAGTGGGCGTGTCCACCCTAGATGTATGACGGCTAGATGAGCAACGTTTGCTACAGTCCACCGGGAAGGCCGGTGGACTGATCTATCCAGCACACATCTAGGTGCACACGTGATGTCAGAGGAGGCCGATTTTTCTTTTATCACACCTGGTGGTATAAATGTTAAAGACCATAAATAGAAGTGACCCATGCCGGCGTCTCACGTCTCGCCCTCCCTGAACGTGACCAGGAGCTGCTGCGGTTCCCCAAGCTCCACGACGCCATCGTGGAGGTGGTCACGTCCCTGCTGAGGAAACGCCTGCCGGTCACCAACGAGATGGTGAGTCCGCCGTGAAGGCTCGTGGAGAGAGGTCCGTCCAGAGTGTTGCTTCAGCTAAACGGAGGATACGGTGTTCCCTCTCCCCATACAGGTTCACAACCTGGTGGCCATTGAACTGGCCTATATCAACACCAAGCACCCAGACTTTGCTGACGCCTGTGGCCTGATGAACAACAACATAGAGGTAGGCCTGAGGTCGTACCCGGTGCGGTGGTGTGTGGTGTCGTTACAACTCCAATTTGTTGTCATTTGTTGATTTGGAGACACGTGCTGGGATTAAATGGAATGAAGCAACGTTAATTTACAGTTTTGAATCATAATAATCGTTTCCCTGGTCTTATTTTTAAAGGAACAGCGACGCAACAGGATGCGAGAATTGCCCTCCGCCGTGCCCCGGGATAAGGTACAGTCCAACAGGCGTTAGACCCCCCCCTATAGGCCCTCCAATATGGTATCTCCCACTATTCCTACATGTATAGTCTGGGTTTGTAGCAGGTTCAGATGAAGATGACCTCACAAACCCTTGTGAGTGCGGGGTCTCTTTCACAAAAGCTTCTTCTCTTCCTCCACGTTGAAGCACAGTGCTGCGGCTTTTTCCTCTGTCCATAAGGCCCACCCGTCTTCTATCCCTTCCTTTCTCTCTTCCCTTTTCTCTCTCTGTCTCTCTAGTCCCTTAAGGGCCCCGGGGGGCAGCCTCTGACCCCCACTGAGCTCTCTGAGGGGGAGGTCCCCAAGGTGTGTTGACCACCCCCGTCCCCTATATGCCTGCTGGTGGCATGGCACTGCCCGCATTCTCTGTCTGTCCGTCTGTCCGTCTGTCCGTCTGTGTGTGTGTGTGTGTGTTGGAAGCACCTCCTAACGCAGTGTGTGGTCGCTTGTCCCTCCTATACCAGGACAAAAGCAACGCCCAGCATGGTGTTCCTTGCGTCCATCAGAATGGCTCCGTGAGCGTTTGTGTTCTGCAATAACACCGATTAGCCTTGGTGATGTGCGTTGTTCACATACCAGGTCAGGGCTTTATGGTCCAGCCTTCCTGTCTGATGCAAGGACAACCAAATAAACCATCCGTCCATGTTGACCGTGTGATTTTATTAACCTTTGGGATTCCTACTTCTTACAGAACTCATCCTGGTTCTGTATGGAATGGTGGAACCAGCCCAGTACGCATGGTTCTTCACATGGTTCATGTGATTTGCAGTAATCTATGCATGCATAATGCAAAAAATAGATAACTCTCTCTGGCTCTCTCTGTCTGTCTATTGTCTCACTCTCGAGTGTCTCACTCTGTCCATGTCTCTCGCCCCCTCTCTCCAGGGGACGGCCAGCGGGCCCCAGGCCGGCTCCGGGGCTGAGCAGGTGGACGGGGGCACGGGGGGCTGGAGGGGCATGCTGAAGAAGGAGGACGGTGTGTCCGCGGACAAGAACGCCTTCCCCTCCAGCCCCATGAGGGGCAACGCGGTCAACCTCCTGGACGTGGTGAGTCCTCCATCCATCCTTTATTGCGCCGTCCCATCCTCAAACTGGTTTAAGAGAAAAGACTTGAATTATAAATGTTAGATGGTTTTTTTTGTAATTTTTTCTTGGGTTTGTTATCGGGATGATTATTTACAATGGTTTTGCAGTCTTTCTGGAGGAGGAGTCATTGCGTGAGTGCGTGGGGCTCTTTCCTTTGTGTTTCCGTCGCGTCGAGCTGCTCTCTAACCAGCTTTGCTCTGCCTCTCAGCCCGTGCCCGTCGCCAGGAAGCTGTCCGCCCGGGAGCAGCGGGACTGTGAGGTCATCGAGAGGCTCATCAAGTCCTACTTCCTCATCGTCCGGAAAAACATCCAAGACAGGTGCGCACAAAACGCTGTTTACATGTCCATGTTCTGACCTCCGTAAGGACCGAGCAGGCCTTATTCATTTCCTGCTCTCCTAATCTCATCTTGTCTGTCTGTCGTTGCTATGGCTGTCTGTCTGTCGTGGCGGTTGCTGTCTGTGTCTGTGTCTGTATCTGTGTATCTGTCTGTGTATCTCTATCTGTCTGTCGTTTTTTGGTGATGGGGCTGGGATAGCATAGATAGTGATTCCCAGCTTAAGGTCCTTGGTTCCAACCCCAATGCCCGCACTCCACTGTACAGACCCTTGAGCAAGACGCCTAACCCCTTACCTGCTCATTAGCAACATGTATCTAAAAACGGGATCAAAGCGTCCCAACCAGAACAGCCAATAATAAACGCCCCCCTCTCCTGACACCCCCCCCCCCCCCCCCCCCCCCCCCCTCCCCAGTGTCCCCAAGGCGGTGATGCACTTCCTGGTGAACCACGTGAAGGACTGCCTGCAGAGCGAGCTGGTGGGGCAGCTGTACAAGTCGGGCCTGCTGGACGACCTGCTCACCGAGTCCGAGGACATGGCCCAGCGCCGCTCCGAGGCCGCCGACATGCTCAAGGTACCGGGGGTCCGGGGGGGGGGGGGGCGGGGCTTCACGCCCCACCATGGGATCAGTCCATACGCTCATCCTCATCATTCGTAATTTGTGGTCATTGTTTTTTTTTTATAACTTTCGGAAGATCATAAAATATATCTGTTTATGAATTAGAAAAATAAGAAGGATTTGACTTGGTATGTATTTTTAAGATGTATTCTTAGATTAATGCAATAATATTAAACCAATGTATATATTAACCCCCTCATAGAATACATACAGTTGTGAGTGTACATGTGAGACTGTCAGCAGTTTTATTAATGAAAAGCCACGGGGATAAGTCCTTTTTAGAAAAAGATATATACTACTTTCCAGGCTTTTTTCTTGTACCTTAATTGAGCGACAATAAAGAGAAAGAGGAGGGTGGGTGGGAGAAGGGAGGGAATGACATGGCATAGGGACCCCAGGTGGGAATCGAAACCTGGGCCACTGGGCGTCATGCCCACGTCGTCCGCTTGCTGGCGGGCTGAGCCGTCTAGCCGGGTCCCTCCCTGTTCCTCTTGGTGTTGACGCTGCTCTCTGTCCATTCCCAGGCGCTGCAAAAGGCCAGTCAGGTGATCGCAGAGATCAGAGAAACCCACATGTGGTGAGGGTTCCCCTCACAGCCCCCCCATCCATCCTACCTCCACACCCACCCCCCCCCCCCCCCCACCAGCCCTGAACCCAAACACCACCCTGCCATCCCCCAACACAGGACAACTTGAACAAAAAGGCAATGGTGTCAGTATGCGTGGTACTATCTGGTTGTGTATGGAATATGGACTCTGAAATATAATCCAGAGGGCAGCGTATCTGTCTCTCTCGTGGCCACCGCTATATATGGCAAATGCTTTTTTTTTTTCTTTTTGTGGAACTATTGTTTGTAATGGACGGCAGAGGCTGTACGGGGAGATTCTGCCGATGCTGAGTTTGGTGAAAGGCTCCTGAGGATATTGCAACGTGGAGATGCCGAGTTGTGTACATGCCGAGTTGTGTAAATGCTGAGATGTGTACATGCTGTTTCGTCCTCATCCTCGGCCCCATTTCTCTTTTAAGTTATGAGGTATTATTATTACGTGCTCGCAAAAAAAATAGGTTTACTGCTGCTGCTCTATCCAAAGAAATGCACTTCTTTTAAATGTCTTTTGGAACTCTGAAAATTAAATAAAGGTATTTTGTGGGTTTTATTTTTCTATAAATGGCAGAAAGGGTTTTTTGTTTTTGGCCTCACCATAACACGTATCAAGGCTTCGCTGGCTTTCTGTATCATGGTGTATAGAGTACACATCCTTGTGTGAAAAAAAAAAAAAAAAAACTGTCAGCAACGGATTTATTCGATTGCCAGGCACTAAACGCCTCATTCACCGCTCCACCACCCGTACTCTGAACGTGCATATGTATTTGGTCTTTGTTAATTTTTTTACGGACATATTCCCCCGTGTAAAGCTCACCCTGTCGACGTGCCACAAGAAAAAAAGCATCACACACACACACACTGAGACTCCTGATATGAATGTATGATGACCTGTTTATTGACGTGATACACACAGAGGTTTTGAAATGTAGCCCAACACAAAAAGGAAGGAAGGAAGAGGAACGACCACCCATAATCACCCGGGGCCCTCGGGCCCCTGAGCACAGAGTCAAGCTCCGCCCCTGACTCAAGCTCCGCCCCCGACTCCCTCCGGACAGCCCCTTCACCTCAGCCGGGCCGCCCCCGCTTTGCCCTTGCCGCGACCTTTGGCGCTAGAGGAGAGAGGCGATCAAGAACAGGTCATTTGTGAGCCAAACCTCAGCAGCAGGAGTGTGGTTAGACACCCATGTTGGTTTTTTAAAGCAGCACATTTGTTCATGTTTTATGTTAAAATGTCTCAATGGTTTATTTTGGCTGTCAGTATTTTTTCTTTCGCTGTTGCTTGTGTTTCGCAAATGGACAAATTCATGCTCATCTGTTCCCTTCTATAGCGTTTGGAGGGAGTGTCAGGTTATTTTGGCTGTTGACTTTTGCCACCGCTTTCTAAATGTAACACAGGATTAGACATCTAATGCTTCTAAACAAGACTAGTCCACCTGGATCATGTGTATAATGGTTTAACAATTTGTCACAACAGAGTAATATTAGTAAGCTGAAATTTAAGACGGTGACATATGTACATGCACTGTCTGTTATTGCAATACTTTTGCCATCTAAAGCTGATTTGATGCAACGTACAATGCAAATACAAAAAATACATTTATGATGCGGAGAGTTTGGCAAAGATGTGTCTTTGACGAATGTTTTTCATTTGGAAGGGTTGAAAGTGATGAGTAAGTTTGATGGAGTGTGATCTGGTTTAGCATTAAAATGTTAAATAAACATGTGTTAAATAAATAAGATGGACACTGGATCTGATTTGAGGATTATTTGTGTATTTAATTGTAGAAGGATGGATGAAATTAAATATATAATATTTATATTATATATTGCGCTGCTCTATAGAGGACATGAGAATCAATGATTCTTCAATGTCAAAGCTATGACTTAATTAACTAGTTTTTAATTAAAGTCTTCATTAGAGGGGTTGTTAGCCTAACGTTCAGTGTGTAAAACATGATGAAAGTCCATCTGCTTACCTCTGGTGATCCGAGACGCGAGCAAGAAGCTGGTTAATCTGTTGACACATTAATGGAAATTAACGTTTGAATCACAGTTGGTTAGTTAACTGCTAGAACTAGAATACCACCTCACCTTTTACCCCAAACATTATCCAGAGCAGAAGCAAAATACGGAATAAGACCAGAAAGCTGTTTGGTGATACTTTTTAAGAACCTCTGCAAGGAACATTTAGTTCAAAAATATTCAAAATTAAAAATGTAAAAGTTACATTTCTTGCGAGTCCAAGAAGCTTCTTTCTCACCTTTTACCCAACACGTATCTTTTTTTGGATAAATTCTTGCTTGGTTTGTGCTTTAGGGGACTTACGTCATACTTTTGTCTCTTGAACTTCTCAGCGAGGTCATACTTGGTGGCCTCCAGCTCCATCATCCACTGCCACATCTCATTGGCCTTCTCCCTGAACACAACCAATCAAAACCCTTTTATTAGCTGGTTATGGAGTGAATTGAACCGTTACATTGGCTTATCTTAACTATTGAATTCATCAATCCATTAATTCATTCATTTGTTCATAGTCATGTCTAGCTCATTCATCGTCTCGATCAGCATATATGAAATTATATAGACACCAAGGGGTCAGGGGTTTGATTCCCACTGGGGCCACCACTCACTGTTGTAAGACCGTTTTTGCCCACCAAACGGAATATATTACATATTATAGTTGATTCATACTTCCACTATACTAAGGCCTCTTTGGTTCAGTAGTGCCCCCCAGTGGTAGAAGGGGGTAGACGCAGAAGCTGCCGTACTTGAGTTTGTCCTCGCTGAGATGGTCGATGTTGAGAGGTTTCTTCCTATCAGCCAGGATCTTCTTCTTTTTCTCCCTCTCTGTCTGCTTCTTGGCGCCCTTTTTGGTGTCACCCTGTGGGAGTCAAACGTCGAAATTTCCGTAATACTTGTAGGTATTGTAATGTTGACTCAAAAATAGATTTTTTTTTTAACACAAAATGTAAGTCACAAACGTCCATGTTATCTTAGTGGAAGCCAAATAAAGATAGTGTCCTACAGAGGGCGCTATAGTGTATTCATCAATAATACATTTTCATTGACAAATTTTCAGTTTTTCTGTCTCACACTCATACAAAATTAAAATTAAAACCTGAACCCCAGCGTTAAACCACAAAAAATCTAAAAGTTACCCAAATATGTCGTCTCAGCCTCGACACTGTAATATCATACTGCGAGGAGCCTTCCGATAAACGTCCTCATCAGAAGAAAATAAAAAGTAAGTAACTTCTGCTACATCACAGTTATAACTGAGGTGGAGAATCCAAGTAGCAGGAGACCTTTTCAAATCAGGTTCACTGAAGTTTGATTTCTAACTCTTTGAAGCTGGTGTTGTTCCCATCATGTTTACTGGTTTGGTTTCTAACTCTTTGAAGCTGGTGTTGTTCCCATCATGTTTACTGGTTTGGTTTCTAACCCTCTGAAGCTGGTGCTGGTTTTGGTTTACCTTCTGCTGGTGGGTCATGTTGGTCAGAACCTTCTTCTTCTTCAGATCATCATCCTGCTTCTTGCGTTGGTCCTCCATCTCCCTCCTCTCCTTCTCCTCCTATCCGCCCACAGAGGAGGCGCAGGGTTCAAGGTGAGAGCCAGGGCCCCATATCGACATGACGAGTTTACCGAGGATTTAAACGTGGGACTCACTGCCACTCTGATCTGTCTCTCCTTCTCTAGTTCTGAGCGGATTCTCTGCTGCTCGGCTCTCTCAGTGCGACGTTTCTCCTGCTCACACACACACACACACGCAGACATGCACGTACACGCACATACACACATGCATGCACGCGTACACACACACATACACACGCACGCACACGTACGCACACACACACAAACACAGGCATACAGTCTTATTGATGATCACATTGTGGGACTAGACGGAGAGGAGTGGTGATCCTACTGGCTGATGGAGACTCACAATCCTGCAGACGAGTGCGATGAGCTCCTCCTCCTCCTTCTTCCTCTGGACGAAGTGAGCCTCGATCAGAGACTGGAGCTCAGACAGGTCCTTGTCCAGACGCTTTCTATGGATGTCCTGGAGGGAGGATTAGAAAACAAGACATCAGTGCTTGTTGTGTGTGTATCCTGGTGTGTTTGTTGATGCGTGTGTGTGCGTGTACTTGCATGTGGCTGTGGCTTGGGCTGTTTTTTTGTTTGTGTGCGTGTATGCGTGCATGCGTGCTTGAGTTGTGTGTGTGTTTGTGTAGGTATGTGTGCGTGTGTCTGTGTGAGAGTGTGTGTCCGTGTACTTGCATCAAAATCGACTTTCTCTCCATCTGGGATCTTGGGCGCGCTGACGTTTTGCATGAACCTGTGAGAGAATCCGGTGTGACTTGGTGCTCAGTGCAGGGTGTTGATGAAACACAGCTTATTCATTCTTTATTCGGCTTATGATGATCTATCCATCTCTCTTAATGAATACAACGTGGATACCTACTTAGGCTTGGGCTTTGATCCTTCCTCTCCCTCTCTTTAATGAAAAATATGATAATGGAAAACAGATTAGGTCAAAGGAGATCATGATGTGAATACCTGTATGATGTCTGTGTCAAAATGTTTGTGGTAAGTTGGTTACGTACGCAACTTCCTCGACTTCTTCTGTGTCAGACATTTTGTTTGCCGCGAACCCTGGAAAATAGGGCCCCAGTTAAGCTATTTTTAGGGTGTCAATGGTTCTATCAATAGTTTTATTGCAAGGCATGACATTAAAAGCACAATCTTTTAAAACTTATTTATAAACAATGTGCTAATGTTAAATGCTAAAATATAAACTGCAAAAAATGGTAAATTGTAAAATATAAACCACTGCTAATAATTAACTAATTTGGAAATATCTGCATTAACATGATCTTGCTACTGCAAAAGCCTCACTTTTGTTATTGCAACAGCAGAGGAAACCAATTTGATATTTTGCTGTATTGTAAAGTGTGTAATGGTCTTAAAAGCAGATTCATCGACACATTGACAGAGAACGTGATATGAAAAAGCATATGGAGAGGACATGTTTGACAAGCTTCAATGACATCTTATCTTAATCATGTTTTGGGGTGAAATCCTCTTGCAAAGGAAATGCTGGAATCCATGCAGTCAAAGCAATCAATGGTAAATCAGGAAACATGATTCCCTTTATTATGTCAAACAATTGTGCAGTGGTTTAATACAATAGGTCTATTAATAATCCTTGTAGTCCTTGAATAATAGTCCTTGAATTACTTTCCATAACAAAATAATCAATTTAACTACAAGGTCATCTATTATTTTTTAAACATGACTTAAGCAAAAAGTAACTAGATACTTAGTAATACTTAGTTCCTTAGCTAATAGTTGCACTTGCAATGGAGAGTCCTTACCTGCAACTCAGAGAGGGAGCGAAGGGATCTGATATACTGGCCGTTCCTGACGTTTACGATTCAAACAGATTGAACATGAAGGCATCAAGGATATGTAGCCACGCCCATTCTAGTCATGTGACCTCAATCAACCTATGGCAGGGCACCTTGCAGGAGAAGTCATCTATTGTTAGCAGGCCAAGCCGTATTCTTTCAGAGCGACAGCACATGCATGCTCATAGACACTAAACTGTAAATAGGGCACTAAAAACACGCACCATTACCCACACACACACACACACACACACACACACACACACACTCACCCAGGCATGCATGCACACACCCACACACAAGGTAGGTGCATGTGTGTCCATGTGGGACGTCCCATTCCAAGTCACTTCTTTCATCACACATCAACACTTCATCAGTCCTACATTTGTTATGTAGGACAGACTTTTGACAATCACTAAAAATAACACCAGGCATGTCAAACCTTGTTGTTGTTTTTCTAATTTTTTTTATTGCTAAAGCAAGTACAAGTTTGCACATTCAAACAAAACAAGTTTCAATCCAACAGAGCTGAAGGACTTCTGATAAACCGGGGCAGGTTTGAGACAAACAGGAGCCCATCTTTGACCCAGGATACCCCAGAATAGATTGTATCTCTCAAATACATATAGGCTTTCATTTCCCATGACCAACTAAGCCTTGTCTGTTCCAAGGCAGGTCTTTAATTCACTTTGTGATCAAACAGGTGCACATATTCCTATTTTTAGACCAAGTAAAAAAGTATATTTATTTCACCTACTATTTCTTAAAAGGCATTCTTGTGATTGGGTAACTAAATAGATTTTGCAACACAGAAAAGCCCCACACGTATTATTGCTAGTGACTTTGCGTGCGGCAACATTAAACCATGATTGTCGGACTGCAACACCCCATGGTTGAGCACAGAGACATTGAACAGCCCTGTAGTGATCTGGCTGCAGTCCTGAGCACCATATCCCACTGATAATCTTAACAATAATAATAATAACAATACATTTTATTTATATAATGACTGTGTATGACTGTCCTGCTCTCTGATCGTGTCTGGAGAGTCTATATATTATATACAGATTATAAACGTGCTAGTGGTCAGATTTAAGGACACATTCTGCATGATGACTGGGTGTGACATGCAAGGAGTGTGATCACAAGACATTGTCTGGGAACCAAACAGCGATGCAGTGTGAAAGTGCATGTGTGTGAATGGACATGGATGACCACCGTGTTGAAACCGTGTCATGTTAGAAGCCATGTGAGGGTATGATGCTAATCACAGATTTGGTTCATGGGTATAGCAGTATCAAAAAGCCCCCTTGGTATTCATCCTCTATCAAGTCCCCGATATATTTATATAAAATATATTTTAGATGTGGTTTATCTGTGGTGTAATTAAGGATCAATTAACGTGGTCCCTTATGATCTTCAGGAGTGGATGTGAAGCTCGCCATCACTGATGGTGTCCAGGTGGTCAATGCACTTGACAGCCTGCTGGTATGGGTCAGGTGGTGGGATGGGTGGTTGTTGAGGGGGGGGGGGGGTCTTTGGTTAGGGTCTCATGCCTGCTGAGAGTGTAAAGAAGACAGAGTTAGTAAAAGAGTTAATAAAGTGCCAACACAATGTAGAAACGTGTGTGTGTGTGTGTGTGTGTGTAAATACTTGGGAATGTAATCGTGTGTGTGGGAGACACACACATGTTGTGTGCATGTGTTCATTCTTGACTAATCGCACTGCATGTGTGTGTGTTTGAGTTTGAGCACGTTTGTTTACCACTATATATCCGAAACCCCCCACCCCTCTCGCTCTCTCTCTCTCCCCCCCCCCCCCTCTCTCTCTCTCTCCCCCTCTCCCTACGCCTCTCTCTCTCCCCCTCTCCCTCCCCTCTCTCTCTCGGTCGTGGCCTTGTGTCGGGGTGCGGTGAGTGAGTGACTGAACGCTGTATCATTGTCATTTGCCCTTTGGCTCATTCCATGGGGATCTATTTCCGATGGAGAATCGGGGACGTTACAAATGAGGAACACTATTCAGGACTGAAGCTGACACCAGCACCCACACAAACACTTTGCCATTCTTATGGTCCGCTATACTCTGGCTGGGTGTAGCAGCTGCTCCACTCGTAGAGAAAGACCGCTTCAGGAAATACTTTTATGAAAAGTTTACCCGAAAATACACAGCTAACCAACAGTCACAAAGGCTAAAAATGTACAAGTTGGCCTCTTGCTTTACCCACAGCAAACATTTGCGCGAATCGCTACACGCAGGTGATGAGCCTCCGCGGCGCTACAGGGCTACACGCTACCAGCTATTACCTGCTACTGTTAAGTTGTGAACACGGTTCGGCTTTACTGTTATAGCCGGTGGGAATAAGCCTGGCGACTGGGACGGCTCTGCGGCTTAAACGGTTAAAATCCCGGGCTGACGAGGCTAATGGGAGAACCAAGCAGCTGCCCTGCGGTATGCCTGACAGCTCGCGATGCAGGGGCGGGTTGCAGGCGGTGTCACTACGTCCACACGAAGACACGGCCGCTATCCCTGTCTGGAGTCCGTAGTGGAACCATCTGCCAGACAAACAAGGTCACGGAGGCTAGGGAGCGTTCCATTCTTAAGTTTCCTTTTTAAAATATAGACCACAATGCAACTGGGCTGAGCACCTCACTCTCGTGTCTCGCGACTCGCGCACGATTTTTTGAGCGATGGTGTTCCGCGACTGTTAGCACTGGCTAGCGAAACAGCTGGGGCTAGAGAAACCTCTAACGCTGGCTAGCCAAACCGCTAGTCCTGGCTAGCCAAACCGCCAGCGCTGGCTAGCCAAACCGCCAGCCCTGGCTAGCCAAACCGCCAGCTCTGGCTAGCCAAACCGCCAGCGCTGGCTAGCCAAACCGCCAGCTCTGGCTAGCCAAACCGCCAGGGCTGGCTAGTTAAACCGCCAGCTCTGGCTAGCCAAACCGCTAGCGCTGACGCCCTGCAAACCCCCCCACGCAGCGGGACCAGAATGGAGCCGGCCATGTGATGGGAGGCTGGGGAGACCTGTAATGGCCACACACTTTTATAGGGACGCTCACACACACTCTTTAAAAATACCCTGCTGCTGGGACCTGCTTCAGCTACTGCTAACTGTTGAACACATCCTCGGTGCATGGTCTGTTACAGTGTTTTTGGTGGACGTTGTGTAATTAATGTAACATACCGTTTGTGACAAACTTGCCCTTGCCTCCGAATGTCACCTGCGAATGAAATACAGAAGGTTAGGGTTATTTTGATCTATAGATAGACAATTTCTTCAGATTAAGCAAAGTGTGCATCATATCCACTTCTTAGCAGTTGGCAATTTTAAAATCAGTTAAACTATTTGAATTATAAAAAGCGTAGCCTGTGCCTGACTAAGCATTTGAATGTTTGTGCACAGCACAAGGATAATGCAATCAATTCTTTCTCACATAGTCAAGATATTGTGACCAAGATGTGTTGTTTTTTATTCTTTAAGACCCATGGTAACTAAATAAACATAATATAAAATGTAAAGTCTCCCAATAGGGACTCTAATGGCGTGGCAGAGCTGCTTGGCATATCAAGAGAATAATTCTGTTCAACTCAGACATAAGATACTAGACTGTTTTTACTGTTTTTATTTAAAATACAAAAAAGTTAGTTCTAAATTCTGTAAAATAAGTTTTCATTTCAAATGTCTGAATTGAAAGGAAGCAATCCCAACGTGCAGCAAAGACACAACATGTGCACATTGAGTGGGCGTGTTCATTTAACAAAAGTGTTTTCACCACAAAAATGTGCATTCAATCGTAGCCACAGCTTCAATCGTAGCACATCGCAGCACAACCATTACCTCTTGGCCCAGTCCATTAGGTCGACTGGATGAGACAAACAGAATGGATGGCATCCCATGTTACTACAAAGCTACCCAACCACAAGACCACTTCCCACCTCATCTGCATCCATGTAGCTGTGTAGATGTGTGTGTATATATCTGTGTAGGTCTGTGTGTGTGTGTGTGTGTGTGTGTGTGTGTGTTCATGTACGAGTGTGAATAGGTAGGTGTGGGTGTGGGTGTAGGTGTGTGTGTTGTTGTGTATGAATGCTTGTGTGTGTGCATTTGCAAGTGTGCATGTGTGTGTGTGTGTGTGTGTGTGTGTGTGTGTGTGTGTGTGTGTGTGTGTGTGTGTGTGTGTGTGTGTGTGTGTGTGTGTGTGTGTGTGTGCATGTGAATGTGTGAGCACGCGCGTGTGTGTGTGTGTGTGTGTGTGTGTGTGCGTGTGTGTGTGTGTTACCTTTCCAGGCGTGGTGCCCTTCTTGGCTTCCCATTGGCCACGCTTATTGCCGATGTCCCCTGGTTTGGCCTCCTAAAGATAACACACACATCATCCATGAAGGTGTACTGTGCATCACGTCACACCCCTGCTGATGTCATTCACACCCCTCCTAATCCCCCCCCCCCCCCCCCCCCCCATCACACCTCTTGTCCAGTGACATAACAATGGCACTCAAAGGGATGATGATGATAACCGTGTTGGCCTAATGCCCGTCCCTGCCTCTCATCTGGCTCTGGTAGACTGACAGAACACCATATTTATATCAACTCCGCCCAACACTCAACCCTGAGGCTGTACCTGGTCACGTGTGAGGGGGAAGGAAAGAAGAAGAAGAAGAAGAGTAGAAACTCCGAGGAGGATGAAAGCTGACGTGACAGAGCTGAGAAAAAGACAAGAAAATGGCAGAGGTGAGGCAAAGCAGAAGAGAGTTTTGTACAAGTACAGTTGCAAGGACATACAGGACGGAGAACAGAGCTCAACAAAGGGGTCGGACAGAGGTGGTCACAAGATGACTTGGGAACAAGCAGACGTTAATGTAGGAAGAAGTACTGCAGTACTGCTTCCTACCAACGGGGGTCACTGTCGCGCTGCACGTCACCGCTGCTGGCGAGGCCGGCGAAATAGTTCCTCATGCCGTTTGAGCGACTAAAGATACACCCAGCCAGAGTTCAACCCCTCGTAAATTTCAAGTGAAAACAATGTGGTGCAACAATGTGCAAATGTGGGCACGCCGTCTTCAGAGGAACACGTAAGACTATCTCCTGGGGGGCTATTAGCGTGACGGCGTGAAGACATTGGAGACGCTTAAAATAACGGGAGCCTGTGGATTCACCCTTGGTTGAAGGTGCTTTCAGGGGGAGAGCCATGTTGCGACTTAGCTTCCTGTAGACATGACGTCATGGCGTTACAGTCTCGCCCGACTCGGTGGCTTTCAGCTGCTCGGTACCAAGCGTGGACACACTTCGTTATGGTTTCACGTCGACGCAACGCAATGGGTGTTTATGGAGCCGGTACGTCCTTGCGGACCCTCCTTGCGTCCACAGCAAGGGCCTGACTTGCGCCTCCCAAAAATTGTAACCTGTTAATTGTAAGCAGCTAGGGGCTGTGATTGGTCCGCTCACTAAAACCCGACGCAGACCCAAAACAGGTTCACGACTGCGTCGAAGCGTCTGCGTGGCCCATTGCGTTGCGTTGACGTGGAACCAAAACTGAGCCTTTACTCTGAATCTGCGTTACAGTATAGTCTTGAAACAACAACCGACTTGAAGTCAGTTCTAGCCTCTGTGTGGAGGCAAAGCGCTGACGGTGCAGATGGTATGTTGGCATGGCCACCTGACGCACAACTGCTGAACAGTGACTCAATGGCCAGAGCATGGAGTGGGTTAACAATAGGACTAACGCAATACACTGACCAGACCATCCCCAGAGTTTAGCTTTGTTTAGGTACATGGACGAGATATTCCGTGTGCAGAAGCATTTGACGATATAGCAAATACATAGTCACGAGATCGAGTGTGTTTGGAGGCTTGGTGGACACATTTTTATATTTCCGGGCCCGAGCTAGTGCCAGGACTGTCCATGTGGTGGCACTAGAGGACAGACCAGATCTCAGCAGGGCCCCTGATACCTGATAGTCTGTCACTAAGTCTGTCTGTCTTCCAGTCAGTCTGTCACTCTCTTGTGTCCTCGATATAGGTATGTATTTGTGTGTGTGTGCCCTAGTGTGGTTGTGTGTGGGTGTGTGCGTGTGTGTGTGTGTGTGTGTGTGTGTGTGTGTGCGCGCGTGTCTGTGTGTGTTTGCGCGTTTGTGCGTGTACATGTGTGTTGGGGCTGAACGATTTGGGGAAATAATCAAATTGCGACTATTTCGACCATTATTGCGATTGCGATTTAGTTAGCGATTTTTATTTTTAAAGTTCCTTATGTGCTGTATTAAAGAGGAATTCCAAAAAAAAAAATTATTATTGATTAATCGTTCAGCCCTAATGTGTGTGTGTGTGTGTGTGTGTGTGTGTGTGTGTGTGAGGTGGACATGACATCCTGAGGGGCTTACTGGTGTTTTAGCCGGTGCTGGTTCTGGCTCCGGCTGTGCAGCAGGAGCTGCTTTAGCTGCCTCTGCAGGCTTGGCCGTCAGACTGTTGACCCGCCCGGACACGCCCCCTTTGATCCCAGCGGTGTCCTGGCGTGGGAAGCAGTTGAGAAACACCAAACACACTACAAGCCTTCAGCCCTGTCCTGTTTTGTGTTGTACTACTGTGCTACTGCACTGTTGTCTCTCATCCTCTGCTCTCTCCTCACCTTTCACCTGCAACATCCTTATGGGTCGTCATCATACAGGAGGCAGAACGAGTGTTACGATGTGTCTAAACGCAGCTCATGCTCCCTGATAGAGGGAGGGATCAATGCGCTTGTGCATTGATCTCTTTCTCTCACCATGTCCATTTATCTATTCATCCGTCAATGTATCTCTTCATCTGTTTTCCATCCATCCATTCATCCATTCATTCATTCATCCATCCATCCATCCATCCATCCACACAGACACTCATCTAACCAACCATTCATTCATTGCTCCATCAATCCACTCATCCGTCCATCTCCACCCATCTATACATCTCCACCCGTGAGTCTCACCCTCTTGGGGGGGTCTTGAGGGTTGGTGACGTTGCCCTTCTCCCACATGCTCTTCATGCTGCGGGCCCCCCCTGACGGGATGTCCACCATGGGGGACTTGGGCGGCTTCACCGGGGTCTCTTGGTTTCCCTATGGAGAGACGCGTTGGTTATGAATATTAACCCACCATGGGAGAGTGATGACACACCCAGCCGTGTGGGAGCCTTTGTTTCCCTATGGAGAGAGGTGCTGGTTGTGTACATGAATCCAGAAGGACCATGGGAGAGTGACTCACCCGGCCTCGTGGCTGGGGAGAGGGGAGAGAAGGAGAGGGGAGAAGGGAGAGGAGAGAGGAGTAAGGGGAGAGAGGAGAGGGGAGAGAGGTGAGGGGTGAGGAGAGAGGGGAGAGGAGAGAGGAGAGAGGGGACAGAGGAGAGAGGAGAGAGGGGAGAGGAGAGAGGGGAGAGGGGAGAGGAGAGAGGGGACAGAGGAGAGAGGGGAGAGGAGAGAAGGAGGGTTATTACCTGCATGGCGGAGGTGAATTGTTCTAGTCTGTTGCCGATCTTAGAGAAGATTGGAGTGACTGTGCTTGGTCTGACTGAGCTGTTGGAGAAACAGAGTCAGGGTGCTGCACTGTGAGTATGCAAGTACGACATCAGGGTGGGGGGGGGGTGTATTATTTTTGAGAGATTTTCATTCATTTAATTTCATGATCACCTCACCTCTTCTGAGCCGACTTGGTCAAAAAGTCGGCCTTCGCTCCGATCTGTGCAGAAACAGACAAGCCACAAAAAACACTTTGTAGTCAACACACATACAGATGCACACCCACACAGACGCACACCCCCCCCCACACACACACGCACACACACACACGCACGCACGCACGCACGTACGCACGCACGCACGTACGCACGCAGGCACGCACACACACACACACACACACAGATGCACACACACACACACACACACACGCACACACACACACACGCACAAACACATGTTCCTAAACGTGTCTCGCTGGGCCGTACGTGTCCAAGGCAACCCCGAGAACAGCGCTAGCCCGGGGGCTGTGTGTGCTGAACATGGTATTTACTGAGGTCCCGGTATGGGCCGGCCTGTGCCTGGGCCAGTACACACACAGCCCCTGTCAGCCCCTCAGCTATGGGCTGGAAACAGAAAGCCGGCCTGGCTGCTGTTTAGAGGGACAAATACCTCCCATGTAAGGACCCGCTGCAGTGGAGACAGGGCTCGGATTCGCATACAGAGTACCACACGCGCACACGCACACGCACACGCACACACACACACACACACACGCACACACCCACAAACACACAAACACAGTTTAACACTGAGTAACCCCATTCCAACCAAGGCAAATACAAAGTCCTGTACAGCATCTTTGAATGCATTCAGCACATATGTGGCAGTAAAACGCACATAAATTATTATAGAATAATTAAATATATGAATTGAAACTGAGCACAAGCCCATTGGATTGGATCGGTATGAGTGACAATGACAGTAGTTGGACCAGTAGTTGGACCAGTGGCCGGGTCCACTACCCATCGCACGGTGGGGGTTACCTTGGCAGAACCTTTGGTGCTGACTTGAAAGACGGGTTTGGTGTCTGCAGACTCGTCCAGCTGTTTCTTCTTCTCCACTGCATCGGCCCTCCTCTTCTCGATCTCCTCCCTCATCCTCTTCCTCTCCTCCTGATGTCACACGACAACACGACACAATTCACTTCCTCAATTCAATTCCTCATTCCACTACAGCTCTTTCCTTCAACCTCCACATGGTTTCTTATGTTGTTGTTGCTTTTTACCTTTTTTAGACACACTTGTGTGGCCAAAACGCAAGACAGAGAAACTAAATCCAAAAACTCTTCTTTAGTGTAACAGTTGAGACATTCAAGGGGGTTTCAAGTCTAAGTTCTCCTATTAGGGACGGTCAATAAAATGTAGTCATACATTAAACGTCAACAAGGAGATCACCGTCAATGACGATGCAGCAGCATCTTGTACCATCTTTCACCTTCATCCAAAGCGACTTGGAGTCATGTCATTAGGGAGCAGGCGGGCGTCAGGGCATCTTGCCAAAGGATGTCTACAGCTAGACTGAGACTTTTATCCAAAGCGACTTAGAATAAGTACATTTGTCAGAAGAAAGAGAAACAACAATACACCACTGTCGGTACAGTTCTGTACATAGAAACAAGTGCCAAGCACTTACAATCGCTAGGTCAACCCAGTACCGTATACAACAACGATACCTAAGACAAGATGCTACACAATGCTGAGTACTATCTTTAAAGGTGCCATGACATGCCACCAGGTGTGGTGTGATTAGCAGTTACAAGCCGTTTTGGAAATCTGCCCCTTATGACATCATAAGGGGCAGAAAGTGGGCGCGTCCACCTAGATGTGTGCTGGATAGATCAGTCCACCAGCCTACCCAGTGGACTGTAGCAAACGTTGCTCGTCTACCCGTCACACATCTAGGTGGACACGCCCACCTGCGTTGTCTCAAGGGGCTGATTTCCAAAACGTCTCGAAACGGCTGATCCCACTCACACCTGTGAGTGGGCGTGTCACGGCGCCTTTAAGTGCCTGCCCCCATCCTCCTGTCAGCCGACGGGACGTCCTACAGAATGTCAGCCCCTGACGCCAAAAACACGTCCCCCACCGTTTGGGGGGGGGGAGGACGAGGCCTCACCTGTTCCCTGGCCTTCTTGTCGGCCAGGTCCTGCTTCCTCTTGCGGTCCTCCTCCTCCAGGACCTTCCTGCGCTCCTCCCTCTTCTTCTTCAGGCCCTCCAGCTCCGCCCCGGACTGCTGCGCCTTCTGCTTGATCTTCTCCAGCTCCTCGCTCTCGGCGTTGTCCCGCCGGCGCTTCAGCGCCTCCAGCTTCTTCTCCGCCTCCAGACGCTCCACCTCCTCCGGGGAGAGGGCGCTGTCGCCGGCGCTGGCACGCACACACACACACACACACACACACACACACACACACGCGCGCGCGCGCGCATACAGGCAGGGATGCACATACACACACACACACACACACGCGCATACAGGCAGGGATGCACACACACACACACACACACGCGTGCATACAGGCAGGGATGCACACACACACACACACACACACACACACACACACGCATACACACACACACACGCAGGCATGCACGCACACACACGCGCAGGCAGGCACACACAGGCAGGCACATACGCACGCACACACACACACACACACACGCACACACACGCACAGGAACGTTTTCAATGTTTGGGGTAACCCTTTACAATGAGGGAAGGGTATAATTAACTCATAGTTAATTAACACTTAACTAATGTCTAGTAATCATTTACTAATAGTGTTGATGTTAACTTAAGTAATGGTGTTCATGTTAACTAAGGTATGCATCTAACCCTAACCCTACATTATTAAAACAGGGTTAGGCTTACCCTTACCCACTTGGTAAAATAGTTTTAGTTTTCTACCCACTAACCCTAACCCTAACCCCTATGCTAATGCTACATAATCATGTTCATTAATACGTTACCTTGTGTCAAGGAATAGTTCATTAATGTCCCCTTAATGTATAGTGTTAGCATGTTTGGAAACAACAAGGTGGGGTTGTCATGACAACAGCAAGGCTTACCTCGGGGTGGGCTCTGCTTTGCGATGGATGAGGCCAGGGAAGGCTCCGGTCTGCTTGGTTGGCTCAAGCTTACAGAGAAAGTACATATTAGACACCATGAAAACAACCAACCGTTTTGTCAAACACAAATAATTACCGCGGCCTACTAATTACCTTCTCCTTGAAACCAAGTCGTTTTGGCTTCTCCTTTGCAAAAAAAAGATCAAGAAATGGAAAAGGATTAATCGAACTGGAAATAAATGACCACGTCTGCAGAGAGATCGAATATCAAAGCACAGAGAAAAGCCATCACAGGGTGGTTTGCGTTAAGTGAAGGAGATGCAGGGGTGTGCCCACAACACTTCACACTGTGCCCGACTGTGACATGAGATGGATGAACGCGCGTCCTCAACACAACCGGCAAGCAAAACCAAAAGTGAGTCAACTGTGAACTGCGGCCAAACCAACGCGCATGCCAGTGCAAACACTCAAACTGTCGGGAAGCCCTCCATCACAGCCTGTATTAATGTGTCGGGACAAATAAACCAGTGACTACGTCGTGAGTTGTGCAGAAAGCTCCGGTTGCGATTTGTGAAAATGCAAGACACGCTCTGATACCTCCTCTTTCTTCTTCTTCTCCTCCGCCTCCCTCTTCTTCAGTTTGTCCTCTTCGTCTCTCTTCTTCCTGTCCACCGCTTCCTTCTTCTGTTTCTCCTCGTCTTCCTTCCTCTTCTTGTCCTCCAGCTCCTTCTTCTTCTGCTTTTCCTCCTCCTCTTTCTTCTTCTTGTCTTCCAATTCCTTTTTCCGTTTCTGCTCCTCTTCCTTCTTTTTTTCTTCCATTTCCTTTTTCCGGTTTTGCTCTTCCTCCTTCCTCTTCGCTTCCATTTCCGCCTCCTTGTTCTTCTTTTCCTCGGCCTCCTTCCTGAGTCTCTCCTCCTTTTCTCTCTGCTGCTCCTCCTCCTCTCTCCTCCTTTGTTCCTCCTGCTGCTTTTCCTCTTGCTCCCTCTTCAACTGCTCCTTCTGTCGCCTCGCCTCCTCCTCCTCCTCCTCCTCTCTCCTCCTCCTTTCCTCCATCTCCTGTCGCTGTTTCTCTTCCTCCTCTCTCTTCTTCCTCTCCTCGTCTCCCTCGCCGGCCTCGTCTCCCTCGTCGGCCTCGCCTAAAACGGACCGCTGTACCTCATGGTCCGACGCTACAACAACCTCCTCTTTGCTCTCCTCCTAGAAGGTAATGAGCATTTCATGTTTTTTGTAAATTCAATGACAAAAAAAGATACAGTTGGTCTAAGATACTGAGCTTTGATGTCCACACATTTGTCTTTGGTCGTTCCTCAAATGGTTCTTCAAGCAATAATATATCATACATACATACATATAACGTGTAACAATCTTACCTCCGCCACCACCGCGGGTTCAGAAGCAGCTTCCTCCTGAGAAGCCTCCTCCTCGCGGGACGCGTTCTCCCCGGGGGCCTTCTCTTCCTCGGTGTCCATGCCGTTGGTGGTGATGGTGGGGTCGAACTCCTTCTGTCTCTCCAGGGCCTCCTGCATTCTCTTCTTCCGGCGCTCCTCCCTCTGGGCCAGGCGGTCCAGCAGGACCTGGTCGTCGCTGTCGCCTCCCTCTGTGGCGGCGGGGGCGGTGTCAGCGGCGGGGGCGGTGTCAGCGGCGGGGGCGGTGTCAGCGGCGGCGTCGGGGGTGGTCTCAGCGGCGGCGGCGGCGTCGTCGGGGGTGGTGTCGGCGTCTGCGGTCTCGTTGGAAGTGGAGTGGTCCGTGGTGGTGTCGGTGGAGAGGGTGGTGTCCATGGTGGGGGTGTCCATGGTGGAGGAGGGCTCCGTCTCGGTCACACTGTGAGAGCATGAGAAAGACGTCATTCGCGATGGCAGTGGGGCGGAGATATTGCCATCAGGCTGACTCAGTGCACATTGTCTACAGCACAGCGTGGTGTTTTTAAATCAGTGATGGATGCTTTTGTGGGTGATTCCTTAGAGCCTTCATCTTCGGCAGCACCTACAGCGTGCCACTCAGTACGTTTACATGCACCGCTTAATCCGATTACAGCCATAGTTCGACTATGCTCCTCAATTGAACAACTGCAATTGGCGGTGAGAAAATCGATTCATTGGCCGAAGCATGTCATACAGGTCAGGACGATAGGTGGCGCTGTACCCATTTCAACTAGTGGTAATAAACGCACCGACACACACATGTGAGTTAAAGAGCCGGTCCGTTGCCGTAGCTCCAGTTATCCTTGTATGTAATCAAGTGCAGATTTGGGCTGTTTCAATGCAGAGTCAACACTGTGACCATGGTTGTACCTGTTGGTGTCGGGGACCTCCCTGGCCTCAGCACCAGACTCCTCGGGGTCCTTCATCTTCTTCCTCTCCTCCCTGGCGCGTCTCCTCCGCTCCCGAGCAGCCTCCTCATCGTCTTCGCCGTTGCCCCCGCCAACGCTGAGCCCAAGGGAAAGAGGATTGAAGTGTAAGTGTAAGTGAATACCTTAGACCCAACCAAAAA